>NW_004524713.1:4078199-4089013 GCF_000260255.1 Octodon degus | reverse complement strand
TCTTTCCTTTTGAGCAGTTTCTTTCCTGTTCACTATATCTATTTTACCTTTTGGATCTTATTTACTCTTTCAGTTTCTTACACTTGGGTGACAATATGACATTTACACATGTGGGTCTGATTTATTTCCCTCATGAGTATGATCTCTCGTTGCGTGCATTTACCCGTGCAAGTCCCTAGTGTATCTTTTTTATAGTTGAGTAGTCTTTCATTGTATACATCCTTTTATCCATTCCTTGGTTGATGGACATTTGAGTTGCCTCTTTATATCTGTAAAACTCAGCAAAATATACATCTAAAACAGCTGAATTTTGTTGACATAAATTATGTTTAAATAATTCATACTTAAAAACTATACTGGTTATGAGCTAGATATGTTCACATTTTACTCGAAGTCTCCCTTCAGGCTATTCAGACAGCATCAGCTTTTGCCCAGCACCTTTTCCTTTCTGATGTGGGGAAAAAAAAATCCCCTTTAGGGAAATTCATCAGCCTACATGGTTTAGAAGGACTGACAGTGATGGGAATCCACTGATGGCTCTGCTACCCATCTGCATCTTCATTGCATTAATGAGAGACATGTAAATCTTATTTCAAGTAGGGTGAGGTCTCTGGACTCAAAGAGCACTTTGATCTAAGAATCACTGTCATACTGGTTTCCATCCTTCTACTAGTCATATATGCTCCATTGCTAACCTATATCATTTCTCTAAAGGAATCACTTTATATTTCTAAGACTCAGTTTCCCTCCTCTTCAGAACTATATGCACCAGTGTCTCAGAGACAAATCCATTGTTTTTTTTAAAGAAATAATACCCATTTTTGATACTTAACTTGTGCCTTTATTGTGCAAGCAATTTATATGTGATACATTCTCATTTCATTCCTTTAATAAGCTCCACATTTTAGCTACTTTTCTCATTGCTGAGACAAAATTCCTGATGCCCAGGGTTAAGTGAGGAAAAGTTTATTTAGTTCACAGTTTGGAGAAGTTTCAGTCCATAATCAGCTGGATTCAAGGCAGGTTGTCTTGGAAAAGGGCATCACAGAGTAGAATAGTTCACAGCCCCAACAAAACTGCAAAAGCCACAGGGATGGAAAAGACTCTTTCCCTTATGTTATATGCAGGGTACTCACTAGGGTGAGTTCTGCAGTCACATCTCTAACCCTAACCAAAACTATTCCAAACTAATCAGTGGACCTATATGCTAATCACACCCTCTTAATCCCATATCTCACAATCTCAATTCAACCACCTCTGAAAAAGCTCCACGATCACATGAAGATTTGGCGTGACATCTAGACACAAACCATAGCATTCTATCTTGTAGGTCAAACTTCTGACTTTTAGAGATAGGCTACAGAATCAGGTACTTAGGAGATGTGAGAGGGCTTCACTTCCTTGTACCCTCCCTCTGACCTCTTCAGGACTTCTGGCCTGAATTCCAATTACCTGAGACTTTTTTCTTTTAAAACCTTCTATTCCTAACTATGGAGCAGTACAGAATGATCACATTACACAATGATTAGCATGACTAGGATGGGAATAAAACTTTCCCTGTTTCTTTCTCCTTGAGTGGGATAACTCTGAAGACTGCTCTAACACAACTTCCAGAATTTCCATAGAGGACTGACTCCTTGGGCCTCCACACATTTTTGGTTGCCTTTGTTGCCACTGTCACATCTTCATTTTCGTACTAGTGTTGATTTCTCCATTAGGAAAAAAAACCCTAATTGTATTACAATCCCTATATCTAGGTCTACATCTAATACAAACTAAGAGCCACAAATTCACCATTAAAGGTCAATGTTACATTAAGTATGAGCACCTCTTTTCAATGGAGGAGGAGAGACAGTATGAAGAGTTAAATTAAAATTTTAAACAAGAGGAGAGAATGTCCTAGAAATAAGGAGTTCACAGAGTTGTAGTACAGAGTAAAGGCTTTAATGGAAATGGTGAGAACTGAGTCCAGCAATTAATAAAGTGTTCTATTTGAGTATCTTCTTGGGTTGCATAGTCAAAACAGGAAGCTAATGCTGTAGCTAATGTCATAGTTGAGAAAAGAACAGAGCCATGATGCACATCAAAGGGGTCAAAGGTGTAAGCAGAGGGCCTAAGGTGGGAGGATAGAACCTGCCTCGATATTCAGTTTCTCTCAATATTACATCTCCAAAAAGTACCATTCATCCCAGAAATGGAAAGAAAGCAAATAAACTTTGTTGCCTGCTCATGTGATGGTATCTGACAGGTGATCCCAGACCCATATGGGTACTTAGCTCCTGACCTTAGATCTGCAATGAAGTGAGAAACTGTATTTAGGATAGACTCTTGAGGAAACTTATTTATCTTGATCCTGAAGAGATATAGATGAGCAAGGATGCACAAATATGACCGGCTTTGTAATCATCTTTTATATACAGGTTTTATTACAGAAGCTCTAGGATTGTCATGGGTAGTAGTAGGAGAGTGATTGTACCTTCAGCCCCTCAATAATGCTAGAGTCATTCTTGGAGGAGCCACGTGCCTCCAATATCCACTCCACAAAGTGTGCTCTAGAACATGAGCACTACTTCCCCAGGTGACGATTTCATGAGGTGATGTTTGAGGAGTACCAAAATGATGCTCAATAAATACCATTAAATCACAATCTAAAGATAGGGAAGGAAATGACAAGCTTGCAAAGAAATGAGTCACACCTTCCAGTGAGTGTTTTCTTCCGTACTCGTTTTACCTAAACTAAACACCAGGGTAGAGAGAGACTCTCCCATGCAGTTAATAAGCTTGCACTTCTAAGCTTATTGTTTGAGACTCTTTCCTGAATCTCATAACACTATATTCAAGATTGGGTTTTTTTATTGAAAAAGATATTCTTTTCCAAATGAAAAAGCTTCATTTCCCTCTCCTTAAATCCACTTCTGGCTGCGAGTAGGGAATTCTTGATGGGAACTTTCTTTGGGCTCATGGTTGTTGTCCAGGTGTAGCTAAAGAGATCATCCTCCTGGGCTGCGGTACTTCCTCTGTCTTTTCTCTCCCTTCCCCTGTTTTCACCTCACTGGGGCCCTCCCACAATGGAATCACAGAATGCCAAAAGGCAGAGAGGATACCTCCTGATCTCTGAATGGCTGAATTGATTTTCTGGAGAGATTAGATGGGCCATCCTGTTTTCCAACTGAAACAACCTTGTCTTCCACTACATTCTCCCTGCTTTCTTCTCTTCCCTTTTCTTTCTCCACCTTCCTTTCACTGCTCATTCTTTCTTTCCTTCCTTCTACTTTTTTCCTAGAAATAAAAGTGTTCCATCTTTTCTCTAAAAGGAAGTCACTTCATGAAAGTGGTCAACAAGGGACAAAGAGCTGTCTAAATTTTCTTTTGTAGTTCTGCTCTGAGATCCAATTGTTTTCAGTGGCCTTTTGTGCTTTTCATTTATGAAAAATCAATAGTTTAATATAGAAAAAAGTCCCCTGGCTATCTATTTAGAGCTGTGTTACCTTCATTGCAGGACTGTTCCTCTGCTTGCCTGCCAAGAATTTTTAAAACAAACCATCTTCCACAGCAGCACAGCTCTCTGGAGCAGATCTATCCAACACAGACCCATAATAGCAATACTAGCAGAATCCAGATGCATGTCCAGTGCTGATGACTTCTCAGAGGCATTTCCTGTTTGATGGCTCTCATCTACATAGTCGACACTCAATATATGTTTAATCAAATTGTTTCAGATTGATAATTGGACAGCATGTAGATGAACTAGATACCAATATCTCTGCAGTAGTTTCTATGAAGCTGCCATATTTGGGTGTCTACTGTTGGCATTTTTTTCCCATTCAGTATACTTCCTTAGAGAAATTAGTATTGTCATTTAATATATGAAGAAACTGATGTTCAGAGACTTTCAATAATAGCCCAGAGCACTGAAAGCAAATATGATTAGGAAAACACCTCTCTTCAAACCCGAGAAATTCCATGGTTACTTTGCCCAGCCTTCACGCTTTTTGGACTATATGAAGACACAACTCAGAGAAGCTTACTGATAATCTGCTAAACCCCTATGCTTAGACATTAACTTGTCTCATGATCTTCCCCTAACTGAGACAATAGATGACTAGGAGATTAAGCAATGCCAATTTATGAATGGGAAGCAGTAAACCCCTTTACTCTACAGTGACCCAAGGTCTGTGTTCTTTCTCAAGATGAGGCTGATCATTGGGTTCTCTCCCTAGAAATTTGAACTTGGAAACCTCAGAGAGTTGATCATGGCTTGTTCTGAGAAGTCTTACAAACATTTGGGCTACAGTGGCCCTCATAGGTTGAGCTAACAGAGAAAGTAGTTTGGAGGATGAGGAGGAGGGATTGGGCACAAGACAGAGGGAGTGAGGGAGAAAGGGAGAGAGAGAAGCCTGTCAGTTTGGAGTTTCCTAGGGCAGTAAAGAAATGTCCCTTTTTCAAACAATCTCCTTCCTACTTCATTTTATTTTAATTAAAAAAATCTTTTATTTATGCATTTGGCACAGGGTCTCACTACACAGCTTGAACTCGTAGTGATCCTCCTGTCTCAGCCTTCCCAGTGGTAGGATTACAGGTGTGCGCCATGACACTGGTCTCTCCTCCCTACTTATGAGAACGAAAATCAAGAAATCCAAATCCAGATCTGCAACTTCCCTAAATTCTTGGAATTAGTTTGTTTTAGGGAGCCAGGAGAACTCAAATTTCCCCAAATGAGCACAGTGTCCCTGCTACTCAGCTAAGGGTCAGCAAACTGTGGCCTTCAGGCCAAACCCTGCCAGCTGATTGTTTTGGTAAATACAGTTTTATTGGAAAATAGAAGTACCTTTCCCTGACATATTGTCATGGCTTACTTTCAGGCAACAATGGGATCATTGAAAAATTGCAACAGTGACTAGATGACTCATAAAATTTTTTTTTGACTCATAAAACTTAAAGTATTTACAATCTGGACATTTACAGAAAATGATTACTGATTCTGGCACTGAGCTTGAAGAATTCACAGAGCCAAGGTAGAATTTGGATTAATAATTAAGATCACTTAAGGTATATAGATCTGAAATTTTCATAGTTTGAGAAATCTAGTGAAATAGCAGTAAGATACTTAAGATAGAACTACAGTTTACATAGTTTACAGTGTTATATTTTGTGGTATTAAATTAAACTACCTGTTTTTATTTTGGAGATTGCATTTATATGTGTGCTTTGAGTCAAATTGCTCTACGCCCTCATGGTTGAAAGAGTTGGCTCCTAGCAACCTAAGTGTCATTCTCACCTCTTTCCTCCCCAACCTATTGTTTCTAACATATTCACTGAGGTGTAATTTATATGACATAAAATTCAGTGATTTTATAATTTTCACATTCAAGCCTGTAATTTAATGTTTTTTGGGTTAATTCACCAAGTAGTGCAGCCGTCATTGTAACCCAGTATGCACCTAATTTTAAGGCCAATTTAGAGATCCCATCTTGTAGTCTTTTTTTTCCCCTAAATATCCTATCACTCTTCCATGATATTATGCTCTTTGAAGGCAAGTTAGTGTCATAAACAACTTTCACATTTGCACTTGCTGGTCATCAAAATGCAAGATTTATGCTTTACCTACCATATATCACAGGCCTTAAAGGTAGCAGGCGCCTTTATCGCAGTTCACAGATAAGAAATGTATTATGTTTTGTCCTTCAGCAGCTAGCACCTGAGTAGTGTAAGTACTGTGAGAGGGTCACTAGCACAGCCACCCCTAGAGAAGGTTGTAAAAGGATAATAAATAATTAAAAGAAGTCTACATTTTTGAGAATCATGGACAGGATTTGTAGGTTCACTTTTCATTGGCTCTGTAATGCTAGACAAGGCATTTGCTTTCATCATCCATATAGGGATGCCTGTATAACATCAGCAGTGATATTTGGAAAGTAAAAAATTGTTATATGTTTGCAAACAACTCCTAGTAATCAGTAGATGACTTTCTCTTTGGGTACAAACAAAATGATTTAGTGGAACATTCGATAAATCATTCCAGATAGAAGCAAAATATCTTCAGGTGTTGTATGCTGCTCTAAGAGCATTGCCCAGACTGGGTAAATTATAAACAGTAGAGCTTAGTTGGGTTGTGGTTCTAGAAGCTGTGAAGTCCTTGGGCATAGCACTGGTCTCAAAGGAGGACTTCCCAATTGCATCATAGCACGACGGGAAACTCTGAACTGTGTCTTAGTTATTTCCTTATTGCTGAGTCACAGTAACAAAACCTATAGCTCTAAGAGAGTAGGATTATTTTTGCTCACAATTTGTAGAAGCTTCATTTCATAGTTAACTGGCTCCAAGGCAGAAATGATGGGAGAGGAAAAGAGCTCATGGCATGGTTGCAGGTAGGAGAGAGAGGGAAGGAGACAGAGAGAGAGAGAGAGAGAGAGAGAGAGAGAGAGAGAGACAACACAGAGGCAGACAGAGAGAAGAGGCAGAGACAGAGATGAAGAGAGACAGAGACAGCGAGACGGAGAGAGAAAGAGAAGAGATATAGACCTTTCCAGGCAATGACCACAGTGATCCACCTCCTCAGATTAACCTTTACCTTTCAACTTTATGTTTAGCTCTAAACCCATCAGGGGATGGATCTACACTGATGAACATCACACCCTCCTAGTCATCGTCTTTCTCACTGTAACTGCTAGAGCCTTTCGAGGGACATCTAGATATAAACCCTAACAAATGGAAAGAAAGGAAAATGGATTGAAATGTCTCCTTTCATAACTTACTCATAAGGTGATAATGGCCTTATTGAAATAATGGGAGTGTTTTCTTATTAAATTATCACTGCTATAAAATCTCAGCTCTTAATGTCATCACAATGACAAAGTGCAACTTGAATTTGGAAAGAAATATTCAAACTATCTTACTGAGTGTTCTGAATTGGCTCAAAGGCTTCCATGAAATATGCTAGGAAGGTGGAGGAAAATATTTGGATGCTGTGCAGTATATGATGCTGTCCCTCCTTATATGACTAGAGTAGGTAGTGAATAAAGTCTTGAGGAAAGCAATGAAAATTCTAAATTAACAAGAAAAAATAAGTAGAGTATAAGTAGGGATGTATGGAGAAGTGCTAGAGAATTTCTCTAAACTCTGGAATTTCCTTGTGCTGAGATGCAAGAGTTAGAGAAAATTTTACTTAAATTGAAGTGAAGAGACTAATACATCAGGCAGTGTAGGTGCCATTCACGGAGGGTATTTGTAAATGCCCTTCTGGTCACATGATGGAGAGACCATTTTCACTTGAGGGACTCACAGAAACTCCATGGAAGAAGTTTTCACTTGGCATTAGATTATATGTAGAGTTGTTACATGGCAAGGTGAGGAATAAAAGCATTTCAGAAGTTATAGTAAATATTATGTAAAAAACGGGAACATAAAAAAGGCAAAATGACCAACACAAAATTCATTTTAAGTTGGGTGATAATATGGGCAATAATAATCAACTCATGCTGAATTATGTCATAAATTGTATATGTTATGTCATTAATTATGATGGTAGCATTATAATAGATACTATAACTATCATTTGGCATGTGAGGGAATTAAGATTCAAAGAGATTAAGCAACTTTCTCAGGGTGACACTGCTAGGAAATTAAGATGATATGAGTTACACCTAAGAGCCGTCATATTTCTGTGTCTACAGGTAGAGGTGAGAGGGTAAAGATGGTTAGAGGGGAGTTAGGTAGAGGACCACTCAATTCCCCTCTTTAAAGAGTCTACTTAGTACAAACACTGCCTGATAAGAATAGAATTGCTTAATGAGGAGAAATTACTCTGACTTCCTCTCTTCCTAGGAAGTTATAGGTAACTAAACTTCAGATTTAATGTGAGGAATAAAATAGACAATAATGCAAGAAAAATCCTTATGCAGTACTAGCTAGAAAGGTCTCAAAAGGGCTGGCCAAATAGCTCAGCAGATTAAAGAGCCTGCAAACAGGCACAGGGGTTGGGGATTTGATCCCCAGGCCTGCTTTCTGGCCCTGCCCCCCGGGGAGTGCTGATATGGCAATTGAGACTGGGCGTGGTGGCTCCCGCCTGTAATATCAGCACTTGGGAGGCTGTAAGAGGCGGATCATTATGAGTCTGATCTAGTAGTGAGACTCTACACCCTGTAGACCCTTTCCTAAAATAGAAAATAATAATAATAAAAATAAAATGAAAGGTCTCAAAAGGGGAAAAAGAAACATTGTTGTATTCATTTCCTCAGCTACTGTGACTAAAAAGTACAAGCCAAGTGGTTTATTGCAAAATCGTTAATCTTATAGTTCTGAAGTGAAATATCCACACCATCAAAGTGAGAGCATGAGTGTGTTTCCTTCAAAGGCTCTAGGAAGAGTTTTTCTGGCCTCTGCCAAGTCCTCTCACTTTATAGCAATTCTTAATGTATTGGGGGACATTTTGGCTTATGGATACATCATTTCCATCTCTACTTCTGTCTTTACTCAGGTTCTGGGTGTGTATCTATCTTTACATGTTATTTTCCTCTTTGTATTTGTCAAAATTAAACTGTTTATCATTGCTGTAGGCCTTATTCTACTCTAGCAAGACATATTAACTTCACTTCAACTATTTTTATTTCTCAATAAAATTGTATCCTGAGATCCTGGGTGAGCAGGAAATTGGGATGAAATTTTCCTCCTTCTCCTCCTCATCAATGTATATGACAAAACACAAAATGCTTTGTGAATTCTGGCAAATCATAAGCACTCAATAGAAGTCATCCTTTAACCATAACATGATAATATGATCAATAATGATGGCAACAAAGATAAGTATACATGAAATATCTAGTATTATAATATTATGGGTTTGTTCATTTTGTTCTGCTCCAAAGCACCTATCCCATAGGGATATGCACAGTAATATGCTCAATAAGTATTGGTTGAGCAAAATGTGCAGCCTCTTAGAAATGGTCACATCATTTATCTCCAGGAAATTGACATGTGATGTAGCATGGAGCAGCCAGTGGGACTGTCACCTGTGAATGGGAGGTGTGAGTGGATGACAGGCTGGCTCCCTGCCTATGGCACTGATGGTCACCACTAATGAGACATCATGAGAAATGAGCTCAGTCTAAGGAGCTACAGTTTAATCTTTCACAAGCCCACAGGGTCCCAGCATAGTAACACCAAATGTTTTCAGATTCCTTTCTGGAAATTCACAAGCTGTTTTCTTTCCTTTTTTTGTTTAATGGTGTAGGAAGTACCCATATGATTCCCTTTACCCCTCATCCCAATCTCCAATGCAGACATAGAAAGAAATGGAATAGCTTGGATCCCAAGCCTAACACTGTATGCAGAATTCAAATGGTAATGGGCTAAATTTTTCTTTCTTTGACCTATGACATACCATCACTACAGTTGGCTGTCTTGAGTAATAAGATAAGGTCTGAAGACAACTTCATAACCCGGAGCAATGGAAACATCTTACCCATCTCTCAGTCTTGCCCTACTGATGCAAACTTTTTGTTCTAGCTGACAATAGTCCCCATAGATGTGGATTTTTTGTTCTCTGTTAATCAAGAGATAGGTTTAGGAAACAGAAAATTGTCTTAAATACTGGTAACTATGGTTAATGTAAACTTCAATTATTACTTTCTGATGTGTTTCTTCCCAACAGGGACAACCAACATGAGCTAGATTAATTTACGTGTTCATTCCTTTAGATGTTTATGCATTCATCTACGCATTTATTTGTTTATTCCTAAATCTATTGTATTGGTTAGCTTTCCCATTACTTAGATCCATAATTTAAAGGATGAGATTTGGCTTATGCTTTCAGAGGATTCGGTCCATAGTCAACTGGCTCCAATGTATGAATACAATGATGGTAAAATATGCTTAGTTCTTAGTGGATGCAAAACAGTTCAGGGGAACAGAACCAAAGAGGACAGGATTAGAGACCATACAAAGTACCCAATGTCACACTTCTGTAGCCCACCTGGAGACACCCAGAATTATGCTTTCCTAATTTCCTAGGCAGGTCCCAAGCCACTCAAGTTGACTATTAAGCATAATTGTCAATCCAAACCCTTACCAATCCTTACTCTTGAAATAAACATAACAGAAGTTAATGATTCTTCTTAGCATTGTAAAATAACCCACCTACAATAAAAAATGCAATAATAAACCCTTGCCAAAAGCCTCAACATCTTCCCCATTTCTCAAATGTCTAATCAAAGTGTTCTCTGAGATGCATGCTAAACACTTAGCTGTAACTTAAACAAAATTTTTAAAATGAAGAATGTTATACATTTCCAATATATAATGCCACAGAGTAAATATTCTTATTTCAAAAGAGATGAAAGTAAGAGTAGAAAAAAAATTAGGACCAAAACCTAGTAGGATGAGCATTAGGTCCTGTAGATCCATGCCCTGCATCTCTTACTGAGTGGTGAGATGCGCACTTCAGGGGTCTTGGGTGATGCCATCCTCATGTTGTTGCTGTTTGCAGCCCACATAGTCTCTTCACTGGGCAGGGCTCTGCTCATTTCCTTAACTTTTCCAGATTCTTGGCATCTCCAATTTTCTGGCATTGCTACTGTACTTTTAGCTTCATTCCCACAGAATCACACAGCCCCCATAGAGGGCCTCTCTGACTGGTCTCTTAGATCCCCTTTTCAATCTGGGCGGCAGTTTCACTGACCTCAAAATATTGCATTCTTTGTACCTGAAAACCAGCCTCATATTTAAAATGTCCATGTCTCCCAAAAGTGTAAGTAGGAGCCAACCCCATTAGGACCATGAATTCATCAGTCTCTAGACGACAGAGATTAGTGAATTGA
>NW_004524713.1:4069067-4070969 GCF_000260255.1 Octodon degus | reverse complement strand
GTTCCCTGAATATCTGCATGCATACTTTCCCTCTTGACACCAAGTGACCTGTGACTAATTCTGTAGACAGGTTCCCTACCTTTCACATGTAGAGATTGGATCAGGTTTCTCTGTGCTGCAGTAATGCTGTGATAATAAGAGAAACGCAATGATTCAGTTTCAAATAACCAAAAGCGAGGCTCTTTTCCAAATTTTTTTATGTTCTTACACATACATTAAGTGCGAAGGTATGTTAAAGATTGGAGTATTTAAGGCATCTCCCAGCATAGCTCCTATAGGACATTTTCCAGAACTTTCATGACAGCATCAGTAGTACACCAAAGTCAGGGGTAAGTTGAAGAAAGTAAGGCCCTTGGAGCAAAAGAGGCAGCTGTTATCATGGTCAGAGATGTGCAAGTGCACTCCCTCAAGGTAAGTACTTCCTTAAACCCTGTGCTTTAATCCAGGCAACAATTTCCTCTCATTTTAATTAACTAAACAGCCCAGTGTTTTGATATCAAACCTTCAGCCCTTTAGCTTAATGACCCACACACCAGCAGAGTGATTCTATTTTCTTATACAGAGGGCTAATATGTTCTAAGGCATGATGAGTGTAGTGAAATAATCCTGGACAGGAGGCAGAAAAGTGGGTCACATTTCTGTGCTGCCATTTAACAGCCACCTCACTTCAAGGTACCCATTCCAATTATGTGTCAAGTCCATCACCTCTAAAATGGGAGTAATGTTAATAAGGCTTGTGATTATGACACAGCTAAAGTGGTATGGGCCATGTGACATTCATCGTAAGCATGACATACATGTCAACTGTTATAGTTATTTGACTGGCTGGCTCTTCCAGGTCAATCTCTTTCTGTGGTTATGAAATTAGGGGTGGGCAGATAATAGCCATGTACATAATTTAAAATTTTGTCTACCTTCAAGATTAAGAAAATGTGAGAGAAGAAAATGTATGGAGCCTTGGACCTGTGTCAACAAGAATACTAATTCTATAACATGAGAGTTTGAGTTCAGATGTTAGCAGAGCTTCCAATTTCAATTCTGTCTCTTTATTTGCCTATGGTTTTGAGTGAGTTGAACTTTCCAAAACTCTCTTAAGTTATCTTTAAATTATAGATGCTAATAGTCCTTACCTGATAGGGTTTTGTTAAAGTGGAGTGGAATTATAGATGTAAGCACTTTGCATATTCTGACACACCATAAGTGATCAATGTTATTGTGATCAATGTAATTGTTATTATCACGGCTGCCAAGGTTTCTGTCAAAGGGAGGGTTAAAACAGCAATTGCCGGGGACATTAAGGAGGTGATTTATGGAAGTCAATGGCTCTCTTCAGCAGGAACAGGGAAGAATATCAATCCGCAAAAGTAAGCTGTAAGTGAAAATTGAAACTGTCAAATGGTGCGGGCTTCCTCTCAGTCTCTGGCAGTATTTTTCTCCCTTCTTTTAATTAAAAGTTTTTGTCTTCTGATGTAGCAGTGGAATAAATCTCTCCTGACCTTAGCACACTCAGGCCCTACCTACAGCCTAGACTTGCCTTATGGGCCTCGGTGCTTTCCTTATGGAAAGCCCAGCATTGAAATCTGCAAAATCTGATCCCCAAGCTGCTCAGCAAGCAGTTGATCCAGGACAAAAGCTACAATGGCTTTAGATTTTTTTATTAAAAAATTGTTCTATTTTGGAAATTTACAAGCATATGGGAAATAAAAAAGGCAGAAACACTTATTGCTCATCATCTAAAATGGATGACTGCTAACGGGATTGTTGTTTAGATCTAAAGACACTGCAGAGAAGATGAAGGCCCTTCCAGGCCCTCTGAGTTTAAAATTTCACCCGTTGACTTCCTGGATCAAAAGTTTGGCAAGTTATTCTGAAGAAACATGCTTCTAAAAATAAAACAGGGGT
>NW_004524713.1:4067222-4068507 GCF_000260255.1 Octodon degus | reverse complement strand
GGCCAATGCTTGGCCAATGTAGCATCTGCTTTTAGAAATAAATTAGCAGAAGGATTTCTCATACCAGCAGCTCCTTGATGACTGTCGGACCCCTCCCCCTTCCCGCCTCATGGTGCCCCATGGTGCCTTGCTCTCTGGAGGCATCTGACATTCCCAACCTCAACAATAACGATTTTCCACTTAAGGACACAGTGTGGGTCCATGATTAAGAACACAGAGCCTACAATCATATTGCCTGGATATTTTTGTAAAAGAGGAAATAAACAAAGAGAAATAACAAGAGGAAAGACAAAAACAAAGCAATGTAGAATAACAAAAATGGTACAGAATTTCAAAACAAAAACAGAAAATTAACAATGGTGTACTCCTGTTGGTTTTTCAAATGTAGCAGTTAATGTTTCAAATTGTTTATTTGACCAACTCCATATGCCAATATCTGTAACATGAGCAGCTTTGCTGAGGACAATAATGTGCAGTATAAGAACTACAGCTGAATGCCTTTTATCTTGTTCTTTTAATGTGCGTCGTCTCTAATGTCTCATCTATTATTTTCATACTCCCTTTAAAATAAATTTAAAAAATAAAAAGTAAAAAATACAAATAAAAAAACTAAGGCTTAGTGAAAGAAAGAGTTAGTGTTTAATTGCTTGATCAATCTTTCACGCTTATGTCTGGTGATCAGACCTAAGCATGCTTATTACCTGGATTTGAGACTCATTTCTAGCATTTACTTTGTGCCTTTGATTAGGTGCATTCACTCCTCTAATTAGATGAACTGTGGTTGCATTTTTTAAAAATCCCACAATTTAGTGGTTGGCAACAACGGTTTTATTTTTTTTTTATAATTTTTAGTTGTATTGGTACATGTATGCATTACATACTGATTGCCATCATCATGGCTAGTGAATACATGTCGGTAACTCATCTTAATTCAGTTTTTTCACTCTTACCCATTTGATTTTGTCTCAAATTTTATGAGTCAAGGATTTAGGGATTAACTACATAGTACACCGTGAATCCATGAGGCATTATGTGAGGTGGCATACTCATTCGCACGCCTGGCTTGCTCTCAGATGTCCTGTTTGCTCCCATGCCTGGTGCCTCACACCACCTCATGGTCCCTCTCTCCATGTAGAACCTTAAATTTCAGGACTTCTCCCCATCATTTGGACATCTTAAAGTATCATATCTTCTGTGTTGTTGGACATTTTATGCAGCTTCTCAAGGGTCCCTTGGAGAAAGTGTGCAAAGAGAGAGTTCAGAAGACTTAGACTCAGACCCAGTC
>NW_004524713.1:4052747-4061242 GCF_000260255.1 Octodon degus | reverse complement strand
TCTGGTAATCTGACCAGTTACTTAAAGGTAGCAATGTACACTATAACAGTCATTGTTGAATTCCTATCATTTTGAATTTCTTAAAAAGTTCTGTATCATTTCTAATATTTTATCTAATTTTTATTCTCCTCAAAATAAAAATAACAGCTAACAAACAGTGAAGGTGAAATTCATATATGACTTTTTCTGACTTAGTTTCCCTAGTGAGTGGGAATATTCCTATTATACTGCTCTGGAAGGCTTCTGGGTTGTATTGAGTTTGACCTGAGCTTTGTCTCTTTGAAAGATCTGTAGTCTAGACTAGTTTACTTTACCAAGTTCTGTCCAGGGTCCTGACTCTTGGTGGATGAAAAATGATAGAAATATATTAGGCAATCAAAATGTAAACGTTTCCACTTAAAGAGCAAGTTGTGGAACACATAGGGGACTTGAGATCCATCACATTGGAATTCAGTGGCAAGGGCAAGAGATCCAGGGTATGGTAATAAGTTGAAGACCAAGGGGATGTGTGAAGAATGGTGATTTAATTAAAGATAGTGGGATAGGCTTCATGCCCTCTTCTGTTACTGACACAGGCAAGTGGCCAGGGCTCTGGAGGGTGAGTGACAATCAATGTCATTTACTGCAGCTCCAGGAGACATTTGCAGAGATTTCCTGTTCAATTTTTTTTCTACCTATAATGTTAGACCCTACTCATGCATTTATTATGCCACAGATGTCAGTCAGGAAACGTGAGAACTGTAGAGGGGTAGGTGTAAGTGTGCTGGGAAGCAGAACAGCCTGAGAACACATGTGCTTTTGCAGTAAGCAGCTGCCACTTACCTTTGGCTCATGGTTGCATGTGGATATCTTTGTGAAGTCACAAGACTTTTTTAAAAAAAACTGGGAAAAGACAAAGACATTGTAAAAGTGCTCTGTTCAGGACATCTCCATATCTGTTGGCCAAATAAAGCCACCTTGTTTCTTGGAAAAATAAAGAATTTAGTCAAATGTCATTTCTTTCAAGAATACCTTTATTCTGGCTTGCTAAGGCTGTATTAACACAATGTTATCAACTGGGTGGCTTAAAATAACAGAAACTTGTTTCTTGCAGTTTTGGAAATCCAGAATCAAGTTAGGGACAAGCTGTTCCTTACTTCTCCCTAGGTTTTGGTGGTTTACAGGTGATCTCTGACATTGTATGACTTGTAGATGCAGCGCTCTAATCTGTTTCCATGATACATGGTGTACTTCCCTTGTGTCTGTGTCTAGAGTCTCTTCTATTTTTTTTAATAAGGATGTATGTCAGATGGAATCCACCTAAATGTCCTGCTTCTTCCTTTTATAACATTTACAGGTACCTTATTTCTGAATTCAGTCACATTCACAAGAACTGCTAGTTAGGACTTCAACACAACTTTGGAGGTGATACAATTTTAACCATGATACTTTTCCTGATCTTCTTTTCTGTCTCCAGCCTAGCTCACATATACTCATGGTCATATATTGATTGTTGTGTTTTTTTAGTGCATTGTCTGTCTCTTCCCTAGACTATAAACTCAGGAGACTGGAGTTATGTCTGTTATAGGCCCCTATACCTCAAGCACTTGGGATAGAGTGCTCAGTCACTATCTAGGAAGCATTTCTGGAATGAATAAATGCCAAGCCTGTGTTATTGGATGTTGTCTATTCTTTTATTCTCCTTACTTGTGTATGCACCTTGAGCTGTACTTTCCCACCTCTTCCTGTCATCCACCAAGCACCTGTCTAGCTTAGAGTCTTTACACGGTCTGCTCCACTAAGCTTGTAATGTTATTTCTGCACTTTCTTCTTGCTCAGCAGTTTTTGCTTATCCTTTAGATCTTACCGAAGAGTAACTTCCTAAAAGAGGTTAGCTCAAGACTTTTGGCCTGCTAAATTAGGTCATTCTCAATTTTTTCTTTTTTTTTTAAGCACTGGGTTTTCTCATCAAAACTTGTTGCAATCTGTATTTATAAGGTTTTTCAGTTGCATTTTTTTGTTGTTTAGTGTCTATAACATCATTACATTATATATTATAGGAGGAAAGGGACTGTTTCTGAGCTCCTGGAACTGAATGGCTAAGATAAATCTTAGTTCCCCAGTAGGTATTCATGGGTGCTTATAGTATGCTTTTAAAAATTGTTTTTGAATTTATTTATTTATTTATTTATTTATTTATTTATTTGGTACACAGTCTTGCTGCATAGTTCAGACTCTTAGTAATTCTTCTGTCAGCCTCCCCAGTGCTGGAATTACAGGCGTGCATCACCACACCCGGTTTTGGTGGCCGGCACTGCTCACCAGGAATGGCGCAGAATGACATGGTGTGCGAGATGGGGGATCCAACCCGGTTTCTTGCACTGGCCAGGAAGGTGCTTAAACTGCTGGACTATCTCCCAAGCCTGTGTGATACTTTTGATGAAAAGTTCTCTAAGAGATGAAGCATGCTATTAGATACTGAGGGTGTAAAATGAAAGATAACTTGCTCCTGTTCTTGCTCCTGCTAAGAGGATGTTACGGTTTGTACTTAGAAGTCCCTCACAGCCTCACGAGATACCATTTGAGTCTTTTGGGAGCTAATTGAAGGATGACAGTCATCAAGTGACTGGTCCATTGATGAATGAACAGCTAATGCGGTGTGCATGGGTGGAGCTCAGAAGAGGCTGGTCACTGGGGTGTGTCCTGGCCTGGGAAGGTTTGTCCCCTTTCCTCTCCGACCCTTTCACTCTCTCTGCTTCCCCAGTGCCACGCCATGACCAGTTCTCTGCCAAGCACCTCTGTCATCCTGTCCTCCTGCCAATTATGGACTGAAAAATAAGGCAGAATAAACTTTTCTTTAAGTTGTGGGTGACAAGTATTGTGTTCCAGCAATGAGGAAAATGACCAAGATAGTGGTGCTATAGTTACATGGATGAATATAGTGGGAAAGTACCATAAAGAAAGTACCATAAAGTACTGCTATTATGTCACCATCAAGAGCATGAGACTTTCGAATCATAGCCCAAGATTGGAGCCCAGCTCTGTTGATTATTACTTCTGAGGCCTTTAATCCTGTTGGTACTTGAGACAAAGCCTCATACAGGCTAAGTATGGAAGAAATGATTATTTCTTTTCCCCTCTTTGTCCTCCCTCTTTTCTTTGGCTCTGTCCTTCACCCTCACTCACTGTAAACGACCCTTCAGGAAACCAAAATTCCTGAGTGTTCGAGTTCATCACATCAAATGGCATAGTATCTACCTATAACCTATGCAATTCTCCTCTATAATTTAAATCATCTGTAGTTGATTTATAACACCTAATAAGAGGTGTGAAAATGATGGTTGTATGTTGTTTGGGGAATGATAATACAAATATGCACACATTCAAAATAGATACAACTTTTTCAATTAATTTTGATACATGCTGATTGAAGCCACACTGCTAGAACCTGCAGGTATGAATGGCTGTGTCTGTTTTCGGGCACAGAGGCAAGAGAAATACTTTGAACAGAGAAGCACTGGATAGCTTCATGAAAGAGACTTCTGCCCTGTTATCCATATCATAGGAGCTGTCTTACTGTCAGTTTTCAGGTCTCTGAACCTATGTTAGGCTGGAGGAGTGTATTATGCAGGATAAATAGGGATTCTATAGATTGGTGGGGATGGTGGGAATAGCTTTATGAGTCAGAGAAAGTAATATTTCTCAAGAAAATTGAAATCTTCAGAGAAAAGTTGAATATGTTGATAATAAGTTGGGGTGTCATGGGAGGAAGTGAGGATGATGCATTTCAAAGCAGGGACACATCACAAAACAGGGTGGATTTTGAGGCAGTGGGCGTGATGGGGAGTGTTAGAAGAATGGGTGGGAAGAGACACTTGGAGACTGCAGAGCCAGAACTCGAAGGGCACTGAGTCTCACAGTAAGGACTTTTGATTAATGAAGGGATGTGGGGTGAGAAGGAAGATTTAGATTTGAGGATTTCTTAGGTGGAAAAAGCAAGAGGCAGTATTTATTCTATAGACCTGAGTGTGCCAAGTGTATGATGTGATGCAATTTCCGTTTTAAGCCAGCAGGCTAGTGTGCAGTGTGAACTCTCTAGGTTGCCACAGAATCCCTATTTCTGCTGGCCACAGGCTTGTCTGACTTGATCATCTCTTCATGCCATGTGAGTATCAGCTATCAAAAAAGGTAGCTTTGATTTTTTTTAAGCTTTAAATGGTGTTAGCTCCATCTGCCCTAGACTTTGGGATCTTATAAACGTCTGCTTTTATACACATGAAATAAGCAGCATGGTTAACATCTGTTTTCAGATCATTAAACTTATGCTGGGCCTTCCTAATTTCTTGGTTACTATTGGGCATGATAGAGCCAGGGACCCCTTCCTCAGTAATATGTAATTTGCTTGATGTGTTTTACTTGTAGTCTTTCTTCCTTCTTTAGTTGAAGACTTTTCTTTTTTTAATAATCTGCACATTAAAGTTTAGCAAAAATTATTTCTGCAGGTCTGAGGTTCATAATATAAATCTCTTTAGAATGAAAAGTCACAATAAGTGGAGAAAATGCACCTTTATTTTTACCAATTTCTACATGAAATTTGCTTCTTTCTATTATAAATGTAAATAACCACTTATACTGGTTTTAGCAATAACTTTGTCTTGCCTCAGAAATGACAGATATTTTCATGTCATGCAGTCATTTCAGACCTTCTGAAATAATTTTGTTCTGTATCATTTCTTCAAATTGTAGTTACCACTGCAACATTGTGTTAATTAATTTGTTAATGACAGAGTTGAGTCCTGTATTGCAAAATGCTAAGCTATTATGATGAGTGCATTCCCATATAATTATAATTGTTTCTGTGTTTGTATTCATTTGTTTTTATCAGGAAAAATTGTAAGAAAAATCCAAAACTTTGAAATGGCTAAAACATAAATAAATAAATAAATAAATAAATAAATAAATAAATAAATACTAGATTCCTAAGGAATTCTAGAGAGCCTGTAGCACACCCTCTTGCTATGTTATCTGCTATGCATAGCAGATCTTTACTTTTCACTTTTAAGCTGTTAAACAGCTCTGAGTGTCGAGGACCAGAGAGCAATGCAGACTGTTTCAGTCCATTGAGTTGAAATCCATCCCTGGGAGGTGTGCTTGATGTCCTCTGCCCCATTACTTCCTGACCTCCCACTCACAAACAAGACTTACATTTGTTAATATGCTTATTTCAACATTGTTGAGTGCCTACAAGTTTCTACTCTTTACATTTCCCTTTGACCTAATGTATAACAGAGTATTGATTTCATCACTAATTAATGAGTGAATTGACATATTTGATTAGCATACTATGATGTTTAAGAGTCATAACTTTACCCATTACCAGTTAGTTTGTAATGTAGTTTAGCATAGAAAAGCATTGTTGTGAGCGAGACATGGTAGTACACACCTATAACCTCAGTACTCTGGGGGTTATGGACTAGAGAACCACAAATCTGAGCCTGGCCTGGCCCACTGAGCTACTCAGAGACACTGTCTTAAAGAATAAAAGTGGAAGGGTGTATACCTCAGTGGGAAGTCTCAGTGCCAAACAAATAAACATAATACATTTTTCTGATGAGTTGTCACCTGAGAGAGAAAATGGTCATCCTAACAAGAAGCAGAAAGGAGATTGAGGAAGGGGAAGTATCAGCTAAAACTTAGGTAATTATGCAGCTCCATAAAGTAAGGCTTTATTATTTCATTTGATAGGAAGCAAAGAGACTTAGGTCTAGAACAGTGTTGAGACTCTGTCTATAGTCACTCTAGCATCCTGGTCCCCTTTTTCCACAGACTGCATTTGCAGGGTGTTTGCAGATGGTGGGGGCTGTCCAGCCCTTAGATAAAGGGAAACTGGAGAAATGCTGATTGCAACTACACCATCCTGTAGCAAGTGGTTGTTTAGGCCAAGCAGGCACACGGCTTTTTATTGTAGCTGTCGTTTTCTCAGTAGGACCGCGGCAGTGAAGTGTCAAGCTGGTTCCCTATTGTACACATCAATGTAGCTGTGTTGTTGCTGGTGTATTTTTTTTTATCACAAGTCTGGGCCTCTTGGTAATAGACTAAACATGAGCTGCTGCTTGCCACCTTCCATCCGTGGATGTCATCAATGTAATCAGGGAACAGGTGGGTATGGACGATTAATAGGGTAGGAAGGAGGCGGAGGAGAGGGGATCAACAGGAGGCTGGGGGAGAGCTAATTTGACCTGAAACTCAGAGTCTCTCTCTCCTCTGGCAAGGCTGCCACAGTGGTTATCGGTGAGAACAGCCTCTCTCTAGCCTCTCCATCTCATTTCCAGTCTGGGCATGCTTGCGAAGCCATTACCATATTTATAGAGTTACCTGGCCCCACAGCACACGCATGAGAGGGTTAGAAAGACCTATCTATTTTTTCCAGCTGTGCAGCTATCCTCAGTGGCAAGGCTGGAGGGATGGAGTGGGGGGAGAAGGGAGGGATTCCATCCCCGCATTAGAAGAACAGAGCCGATTAGGCTGCAGAAGCTTGCTAGGGAGAAAGTACACTCAGGCCTCTCGCTTGCTTCTTCCAAATGGTTGGGCTGAGCCAGTGTGTTTAGCGCTGGAACTGCAGACTC
This sequence comes from Octodon degus, assembly GCF_000260255.1. Taxonomy (NCBI): domain Eukaryota; kingdom Metazoa; phylum Chordata; class Mammalia; order Rodentia; family Octodontidae; genus Octodon; species Octodon degus. Next base: position 4,054,637 of record NW_004524713.1, on the reverse strand, counting down.
TGAGAAGAACAGCGTGGTAGACCACTTGCTGGGCAGGAAGAGCTGTATGCGGGAAGCTGGCATCAATGTTGGCTCCCTGTGCACCACAGCCTGACTCTACTGAATTTCAGAGCTGTTGATGGAGAGGGAGGACTCTGGAAACAATTCAGGGATGTGGCTAGACCATGAGATTGAGTCAAGGAGGTTTTATTAGTTGGGTAATCCTGGGCCGATCATCTCATTTCTCTGAACTGCATTTTAGTCATCTGTACAAAGGGGATAACAATGAATTGTGTGGAGGAATTAATTACAATCTAGTTGAATGTGTCTTTATACATGGTCATTTTCCTTCCATGATCAGGCCATTCTTTCGCTCATTTAAGTTCTGATTCTAAACATTTCACTATGCAATGCTTTGTTATAATGTCCAGAAAGGCTTGCATCAACTTATCTATGGCTTACAGTCACACTCCCATTAGACATGTGTGTTCTTGTTCTACCTTTGCCTCTATTTTTTTTAGGATAGATGTTCATGTACACTAGACACACACACACACAAACACACACACACACACACACACACACTATTTTTTCCTGATTATTAGTTTTGACATGCTTGATTTTGTTCTTTATACCAATAAAGTGAAACTGAACCTTGGGATTCTATTTCCAAATCAAGGTACTGTGATTTCTGATTGCTCGTGTTTTCTGGCACCCCTTGTTTCCATGCCCATCTGGTCTCAATATAAAAGTTACAATGACAGCAATTAACAGTATGTTTTATCCCCTGCCTTCAGTTTAGGTAAAATCCACCTACACTGATAGCCATCAGAGAATATACTTCAACACTTGTTCTGACTGAGTAATCAAGAGGGGACAGTTGAAGCACACTCTTATTTATTCAAAATCTGATCCACAAATATAAAGAATCCTGTGGACTCTAAGTTGAGAACAGTTCTATGTGCTATTTACTCCTCTTCCTCTTGTCTTTTATAAGGGAACAGATTCTGGGCAAGAACATTTAATTGGCTGATTTGAGATGTGAACAGTATATTACTCAGTGTTCTCTAGAAAAATAGAAGAAAATAGAATGCATCTGTATGACTACAAGAAGATTTATTATAAGGTGTTAACTCACATAATTATGGAAGTTAAGTCCCACTGTCTGTCATCTGAACAGGATCCATAGGAAAGTTGTGATGTAAATTGAATACCTGAGAGCTACAGACAGAGCCCATGGGTTCCACTTTGGATTGGGAAGCTTGAGACGAGGAGCACAAAAGCAGGATGTGATGCACATTTTGTCTCAAGTGGTCAGGAGGCACTATCTCTGGAGGAGATAGTGCCTCCCCCAATTGAGAAGATTCAGCTGCTTATTCATATGTTAATATTTTCTAGAAACAGTCTCATAGACACACCCAGAAATGATGTTTAATTTGCTACTTGAACAACCTTTGGCCAAGTCAAATGGACTCATAAAATTAATCATTATGCATGGTGACTTAACACAGAGGAGAGACAACCACGTACATTCCCATAAGGAAGGAAGGGATGGAAAAACAGAGAAAGCATACCTGATGGGTGTTGAAGGCAGAAAGAAGGGGCATGGAAGAGAGACTGAAATCAAAGACAGTAGTGTTTATAGTGACTGGGCTGATGACAGGACTGTTATATAATTGGGGAAAGGAAGATAATGGACAGATATTTTATTGTGTGTTTTATGTGGTGCGATCGTATTTGCAAGGAAATGATGCTGTTAAGATGAAAGCAAGACACTGAAAGACACAAAATACTATCAGTTTGCATAAAACTGAAATGAGTTTCACTAATAATTAAATTCACTGATATATATACATATAATATACACATTATATACACACATAATATATGCATATAATATATAAATTATAT
>NW_004524713.1:4051562-4052647 GCF_000260255.1 Octodon degus | reverse complement strand
TGGCATCAAAATAGACCTGAGGATCAAGGGAATAGATTGGAAGATGCTGAAACTCCTATGAACACACTCAGCCACCTTATCATTGAAAAAGAGGCCAAACATACTCACTGGAAGAAAGACAGCCTCTTTAACAAATGGTGCTGGAGAAACTCGCTCTTTACATGCCGAAAACTCAAACTTGACCCATGTCTATCACCATGTACTAAACTAATGTCAAAATGGATTAAATATTTAAACATTAAAGCAGAGACACTAAATCTCCTGGAAGAGAAAGTAGGAGGAACTCTTGGAGACATAGGGATAGGCAAAGACTTCATGAACAAAAATCAAATCACACTGGAAACACCTGAAAGAATTAACAACTGGGACCTTCTCTTACTTAGAAGTTTTTTCACGTCAAAACAAATTACCAACAAAGTGGAAAGGCAGCCCACAAATTTGGATAAAATCATGAGAAATAAGTACTCAGACGAAGGTCTGCTCTCTAGAATCTATAAAGAACTAAAAAACACTAGGGCCCCAAATTTTAAAACACAATCCAGAAATGGGCATCCTAGATGAACACACGCTTCTTAGAGGATGAAATTAAAGAAGTGAATAAATATATATAGAAATTCTCCACATGATTAGCCATCTGTGAAATGCAAATTAGAACAACATTGAGATATCATCTCACCTCTGAAAGAATGGCTATCATAAAGAAATCACCCAACAACAAATGTTGGAGAGCCTGTGGGGAAAAAGGAAACCTTCTCCACTGCTGGTGGGAATGTAGCCTAGTGCAACCATTATGGAAATCATCGTGGAGACTCCTTAGAAAAGTTGGACTGGAAATACCATTTAAACCAGCTATTCCTCTATTGGGAATTTTCCCGGAGGATCCGAATACATCATATCATAGTGATACATGTGTGCCTATGTTTATAGCAGCACAATTTGTGATAGCCAGATCTTGGAAACAACCAAGATGCCCATCACCTGAGGAATGGTTGAAAAACATGTGGTATTTTTACACAATAAAGTATTATTCAAATATTAAGAATGATAAACTCAAAGCCTTTATTTTGAAGTGGATGCCACTTGAA
>NW_004524713.1:4044582-4051462 GCF_000260255.1 Octodon degus | reverse complement strand
ATATGTATATATATAAGTGAAATTAATTATTAGTGAAACTCATTTAAGTCTTATGCAAACTGATACTATTTTGTGTCTCTCAGTGTCTTGCTTTCATCTTAACAGCATCATTTCCTTGCAACGAGTACACTATGTGCAGAAGATTCTGTTTTTCTCCAAATGGTATACCTCCAAAAGCGGAAGTCTATTTATAATCATGGCATTACACAAATCCTCTTAATAGTTTATTTTCAGCAATAAAATAGGGTTTGAATAAGATGTATTTGTCTACAATAACCTCAAGAAGCATTATTTGTGCATGTTTACAGAGGTTTATAGAGGTCATGTGACAAAGTCCATAACAAATGAGGCAGAGACCTTTAACACTTGTTCAGTGATAATTCATGGAGATGTGGCAATTGCATGTGTAGGCTGCCACTGTAAATGAGTCTTTTAAAGATCATTTCAGAAGGCAATATAGCAAATTCTGAGAAGATGACACTGATGAGACAGTTTTTGCATATTTTTAAGTCTCCCATTAACAAAAGAACCAGGGTATTAAAATAGAATTTCACTGATAACATCTATCTGAAAGCAAACAAATAAGCACAACTAAACCTTACTTATCAAGATGTTTTCCAAATGTTAAATTACAAGCAATCAAGCAAGAACTATACACCATTACTCTTAGATCTCATAGCACCAGATATTTCAAGGGATGAGATAGAGGAGTACAATAACTTTTGAAGTCTCTGAAATCAGAAACGCTAGGTTCTCAATGGGAGGAGGCAGGAAGAAGGATTTGAATGTAGATTTTTTTTCTGTTTTTTGTTTGTTTGTTTTTGCTTTGTTTTGAGTACACTGCCAATACCCTGCAATTCTATAGTCCCCAGAAATATTCACAAGACCTTGAATAGTCTTATCCTAGTGAATTCTTACAAAAATCTACCTATGCTTAATTTTTGTGGTGAACTTCCTTGTGGATGGCAATCTGTAGGAAACAACGCAAATTAAGCAAAAGAGAATCAATGGTGTAAAATACACAGAAGATAAAAATGATAGACAAGCAATGATATCTCAGAAAGAAAAAAGGTCTTACTAAGCATACAACAGCAAAGACTGTTTTAAAGCCCTGAAACTAGAAAATCTGTTCCTATAGTAGCTCAAGAATGCTAATTTCACATAAGAACAAGCAATAGAAAGCACTATGTCCCATATTAATTGGTTAATAAAAAAGTGAGAAAATGGAGAATGAAATATTTATTGGCAATCTACTGTATGACAATGAAAGCATATCATAAAAGCATACTTGTAAAACAGATTGTAACTGTAGCCTAAAATTTCAAAATGAACTGAAACGAATTAATGCAATGATAGGAAAGTGAAAAAAAATCATAACACAAAGCATAAAAGAAAAATAATAATAAAATCATAGCACCAAAGGTAAATTAGAAAAAGTCATTTTAGAAACAAACATTGAAAAGATTAAAAGAATAAATGAATATTTTATGTAATGCTTCATGAGGTAAGGGTCAAAAGAAGTAAAATTCCAAACATTAAAACAAATAAGAAAATAGATAAAACAAGATTCAAGAGAAATTGGCAAAAATTGAAGACAGGTAAAAACCAACTTTCCTGTGCTGTCCTGTCCTGTCCTGTCCTGTCCTGTCCTGTCCTGTCCTGTCCTGACCTACCCTACCCTACCTATTCTATCATATAACATATATCATTTTCATAAAGAAATCCAAAGCAATAATATAGAACTCATATAAACAGCAGTTAAAATGAACTTTCCTAATAATAGAAGCAAGCAAAAACATTCAAAACCATATCTCAACTGCAAAAGAACACCATGTACTTGAAAAAAATGACCCAGAATGACCAATACTGAACCATTTTAAAAAATCTTCTTTGCCTCTGAGGCAAAAGGCCCAATTCAGTTAAAGTAGAAATTCGATTGCCATCAGACTTTTTGACAGCAACATTTTATGTCAGGAGACAATGGAGTGACATATTTAAGATACTCAAGGAAAGAAAAGATGAGCCATATGTTATGAACCCAGTGAAACTTACTTTCGAGCATAAAGACTGCAGACAAACTGCTATCAACAAGCAGAAACTCAGGAAATATTGCTCCCAGGAGCCTTTGCTGAACACACTGCCAGAGAATGAAAATGACTGGAGAGACATTGACAGAGGGCCTGGTGGTAAGCATTAAAGATATATCTGCCCATAGAACTGAGTGGAAATGATGGCTAGAGAAGAAAGCACAGGCTCTAAGGGCCTCTGAAATCACAGATAAAAACAGTGACATTCTTACGGATGGGGAAAGAGTGGGTAGGGTGTGTAAAAAGTAGGTTAAGTTGATGATGGCCTGGTATTTTTTAACTGGGTCAAGGGATGTTTAAGGTCAATTGCTAAGATGTAGGTAGATGAAAAGGAGGTTTCTAGGAAGTTCAGTGTTATTCATAGTAGTCAACCGATAGTGATGGACAAACCAAGAGACAAGAAGTCTTATATAGAGATGCTGATGTGAATGAGGCAATTAGAACAAAAACACCCTGATTAACTATATATGTAGAAATATAACCATATACAGCATTGTAGCAGGACAGTCCTATGACTTTTTCTTTCTTGTCTCTTGTTTTCATTTATTGCATTTTTTAAACAAACATTTACTTGAGAGACATTATGGCAGTAATTGATATGACATGACCAACAGTATGTATTTAGAAGACCAGAATGACAGGCATTCCAAGCATGACCCTCATATTACAAATTGCTATCTTCAGTCCAGTCGTTTAGTTCACAGGTATGACTATATATAGTTAATCAGGGTGAGAATCCTATCAAAAGCCCAAACTGTTCTAAGTTCCTCCATCTCCACAAAAAAAAAAAAAAAACCTGAAAGAAATAAGAACATAAAATAGGTCACATTCTTCCAGATCATTTGTATAAAATGTAGCATAATTATAAAATAAAAAAGCCCAAATATAACAGCCTTATAAATACATTTCATTAGATTAATTTACCTATTTAAAAGATCTCTGAAAATTCTATATTCTGCCTCCCAAAAGAGATGTAGATGGGCCAAAAGTAAAATTAAACTGTGAGATACATACAAGTTGAGAATAAAATTAAAAGAGTACAGGGGCCGGGGACTTGAACCCAGGGCCTCGTGTGCTGGCCCCTCCCCTAGGGAGTGCTAAAACGGCAATTGAGACTGGGTGTGGTGGTGTGTGCCTGTAATCCCAGCTATTGGGAGGCTGAAACCAGGAGGATCACTATGAGTCCAATCTAGTAGTGAGACCCTGAACACTCTGTAGACCTTTTCCTAAAGTACAAAAAAGAAAAAAGAATAAAACTAAAAAATGAAATAATATATACCAGTTGAGTAAAAATAAGTCAGCACATTTCCACCATTCCAAAACCAAGCCCATCTCCCTTTGCACCCAATCTGCCTTCCTCCAGTCCTTGGCAACCAGGAGACTGCTATTTGTCTCTTTGATTAACTTCACATATTCCATATATTTAATGTTAATAAAACCATATAATGCATTCTCTTTTGTGACTTCTTTCTTTCACTTAGCATAATGTTTTGAAGAGAACCATCTAATGGCATATGTCAGCATTCCAGTCTCCTTTATTGCCAAATAATAGTCCCTTGAGTGCATAATTTATTGGATTGATAGCTACAAAATTCTATAAATATAATAAAACAACTGAATTCTATAATTTAAGTGGATTAATTGTTTGCTATATAAATTACATCTCTTCAAAGCTGTTATAAAAAATGAAATAAATTAGAGATCACGGGTTTTATCTCAGAAACATTAGAACGTGGATAGATAGTATGATTAACTTGTCCAATTTGTCTGAGCTTTTCCTGGTTTTAGTATTGAAATTCTCACAACAGCAAATTACCAAAACTCATAGTTGTATCTGCCAAAACTCAACCCAGGACATATAAAATGCAAAATATTCAGTATTTAAAGTCTTAAACCCTATGATTGAGGAAATAAGTATCTGAACCCTAGTGATTCAGAATACAAATTATTTTGTAGTGCACATAAAATTCCCATGCATTTTCCAATATCTGCATTCCTTGTATATACACATACCCCTCAATAAATTCTGTAGGCCACATATATTAGAACTTCTGATAGTACTCAAGAATATTAGACATATGTTTAAGTGTTTACTATATCAAAAGATTTTAAAAGGTTGCTAAACAAGTAGTGATAGTGCTTATGAAATATTTGAAAGTAGTCATGAGAATATGGCCTGGAAAATCTGTAGAATAAAGTGAAAGCATCTGGCTCAGAAAAATCATATCATGAAATACTTAGATTGATGAAATTTAAGAAATGAAATTGAATGTGTAAACTGTAACTTAAAAACATCTTTTTTATGCAATTAGGAAAGGGTCTACAGGGAGTACAGGGTCTCACTACATAGATCAGACTCATAGTGATCCTCCTGTTTTCAGCCTCCCAAGCACTGGGATCACAGGTGCATGCCAACATGCTCAGTCTCAATCACCATCTCGGTGTGCCCTGGGGGTGGGGCCGGCCTGGCACGTAGGGGATCGAATCCCAGCTGCGGTGCTCTGCCTATCTGGTTGGCCTTGAAACATCTTTAACACCTACAGCAAAGTAGAAAAGCAAACAAAAGAAGAGAATAAAGATAAAAGGAGAATAGTAAAATAGAAAAATGTAAGGAGGAATAATGAATACGGATATAGCATGTTTTTCAAACTCAGGAAGAAAACACTTCAAAAAGTAAGAAATTGATGCTATAAAGCCCATGTACTTACTATAAAGCATTAGAAAGGAGAAATAATTATTAAAAGGTAAACATAAAGGAATGACTTTGAATAATTCTATGGAATAATTTTTAAAGTCATATAAAATTGAAACTTTTTATTTTTTTAAATTGAAACTTTATAAAGAAAACTACAACTTATCAAAATTGACCTTTGCAAATAAAAATGTCCAGATTAATTATCTTAATAGAAGTGGTAGAGGTATTACTCCTTACACAGGATCACAGTGTCAGTTGATTTCAAATCTGAATGCTATCATAATTTAAAAATCAGAACATTTCAATACTACTTACATAATTCCATCCCCTAAAATCATAAGGGAATCTTCTAAATGCGTTTTATAAGGTGACTGTACTAGTGCTCCCATAGCTACACAGATCACATCAAAACCTAAAGTATAGATCAATATTGCTTATGAATATTAATGCAAAATTCAAAAACCACACATTGTAGAGTTCATAACACTGCTGTCTCAGTCACTTGCACTGCTGTTGGACGAATACCTGACCTCTGCTCTTAAAGGAGGAGAGATTTATTTTGGCACACATTTCAAAAGATTCAGCTCATGGTCAGGAGGAAGAAAGACAGAAATATAGAACGGTGAAAAGGCTTAGGTAGAGGAAAGCTGCTCATGGTACAGTGGTCAGGAAGCAGAGAAGAAGGGGAAGTTCCTAAAGGGGACAAACTCTTCCGGGTCATGCCCCCAGGGATCTGAGTCCAAACCAGACTCCACCTCCCAGCAGGAAGTCAACTACAGGGTCTCCATGACTCAACCATTCTACAGAGACCTCATCACCTCCCAGAACATGAGGCCTCTGTGGGAGTCTCTTGGCCAAAATTACACACCAAGTGAAGTTTACTCAAAAATACAAAAGTGGTCTGATGTAAAGAAACCTATTAATATCCACATGTTTCACTTCAACATGGTACTAAATCTTTGCAATTCATAGGAGCTAAGACCTTGAGGTGTCATATAAGCCCATCAACAGATGAATGGATAAGGAAAATGTATTTGTACATAACAGAGTACAACTCTGCCTTTAAAAAGGATTAATGTGAGTCCTAGCCCAGGACCGGTGAGTGTGTGGGAGAGGTTCCAGCTACCCTGCGCTGGCGGGACCTACTACAGGTCCCAGCCCAGGATCAGTGTGGGTGAGACCCTCTTCCACCCCCTTGGGACACACACCACCACTCTGTAGCACCTCCCCCACTCCACCTGCTGAGTAGGAATTTCTGCCATGTTCCTGGAAACCCCAGATCCAGTCCCAGCCCAGGCCCAGTGAGTGTGTGGGAGAGCTTCTGGCTACCCTGTGCCAGCGGGACCTACTACTGCTCCCAGCCCAGGTGAAGCTTGGGTGAGACCCTCTTGCACCCCCTTCGGACGCCACCCACCACTCTGCAGCACCTCCCTCACCACACCCTCCGAGTAGGAATTTCTACTGCATTCCGGGAACCCCCAGATGCAGTTCTAGCCTAGGCCTGGTGAGTGTGTGGGAGAGCTGCCTCTCCCCCCTACTCCACCTTGTCCCCTCCAGGCTCAGCTCAGGACGGGCATAAAGTCCCAGGGTGAAAACCTGAAGCTGCAATCCATGCAGAGAGTTTAGAGGATAAAACCACACAGCTAGCCCAGGAGCAGAAAGTGTTGCCAGATGGGTGCAACAGGTTCACCCTCACCTGCTCAGCAGGAAGGAGCTGAGCACAGCAGCCAGACCCAAGCCAGACACAGAGGGATAAATACAAACTTTGTAGATATGAACCAGAACTTCAGTACATGCTTAGGTTATAAATGCAACAAAGATCTACAACAAAGGTCAGAAGACAGTGCTACACAAAATAATGAGAAGGAACAAAAAACAAACTCAGAACCCAAGCCCACCCATAACAAATGCAGAGGACACTAACACAGAAGAAACTGGGAATCACACAACCAAAAGCAACTAATCAACAGCTTATGAAATAAAGAAACAGCTGCAGAAAGGTATAGAGGAACTCAGATTGGAAATAAAAAAGGAAATCCCTGAATTAATAACATCTGCAGTAAAGAATCAAATGCAGAAAAATATGGAGGAAACACAA
>NW_004524713.1:4028774-4039127 GCF_000260255.1 Octodon degus | reverse complement strand
GGAGGGCTGCAAGGAAAGCCAACATTTTGGCCATAGCCTTCCAAGGTCAATTAAGACTCAGGACATATGAGAACTTGTACTGTAACGTCATGTAACTCAGTAGTGTCCCAAAGTTTCTGATCAAGGAGATTGTGGGGCCAAGAGGAAAGTAATTGACGATGTAGAGTGTGCCTAAGGAGAGTCACATGGAGAGAATGCATTCTCTCGGGCTTTCACAGAAAGCACATTGGCCAAGCAATGGCCGTGACTCATCCACATGGCTGATACTTACAAACAATCTGAGGTACAGGATCTCAGGATAAATCCTGAGGGGATTTCACTGACCTTATCAGGCCCAAAAGCTACAACTCTTGTTGCATAGGTCCTACTTTACCTTGGTCTTAACCACCCAGCAGAAAAGTATAAAAACGAAATATAAGAAGTAAAGCCATGCTGTTATGCTGAGCTATAGGGGACTCAGGTGAACAATTTCTGACATTGCCAGTGAAGCTGAAGACCCAATACTATTATGGACTAATAAACTCTTTTGGATTATTTTGCTGAGTTAACACACCTATAATTTTCAAATAACGGAACTTAACAAAAAAAGGGTATACAAATGAATGTCCATTTTGTATCTGTGTATTCAAGGTGGTTGGGATAGATATATAGTTAAATTCTCTTAATTAATAGAGTGATTTGTTCTAATGGTGTTTGTAGATAGGATATCATTTCCCACATCTTGTACAGCAATTAACTACTGGGAGGAATGTATGCAATGTGTGAATTATTAAACTGTCCTACCAATTTGATTTGAAACTGTCCTATTGCTACTTGTTTATCAATAAAATTATGGAAAAAATACATACATAAATTCAAACTTTAAAAAAGGATAAATGTGAGTCGTTTGCTGGCAAACAAATGCCCTTTGAAACCATAATAAATGAAATAAATTAGTCATGAAAGTTTGAATATCACATGGTTTCTCTTATATGAAAAACACAAAGTATAAATAATTAAAAGGCAAAATAAGAGGTATATGGCAAGAAATTGGGTGACTGACTATGGAAATGGAAAGGGGGTGTAGAGGAAAATAGGAGGGGGACGGAGAAGTAAAAGTGATTAAGAAACAATATGCATGTGCATTTATTCCCCAAAATGAATGTAATTATTATGTATTGCAAGTATATTCTAATAAAAACCTGAAAGATGAAGTCTACTAATATAGCTCATTACATAAGTAGAACAAGAAGTAAAATAAAACACATGATACTTTTCTATATACATGGAGTCATTTCATAAAATCTAGTACCTCTTCCTTTTTTTTTCCATTAATTTATTTGGTACAGGGTGTCATTAAGCAGCTTGGACTCACAGTGGTCCTCTTATTTTCAGCCTCCCCAGCGCTGGGATTACAAGCATGCCCAACCACGTCAGATTGTGTTACCATGGATGGGGCCAGCTTTGCATGTAGAACTGGTATCTAATCTTGGTCCCTGTGCTTGCCAAAGGAGGAGCTTAGTCTGCTGAGCTATCACGGTGGCCCTTTCTATTTGAATATACAGAACTAAATGTTTCACAGGTAACTCCCTTAAGCTCTGTCACAATGTTTTATTTACAAGAAGTCTGAGAAGAGTTAAATTATCCAACAGCACGTGTGATTAATGTGTGAAAAAGCCTGTATTCGAATTTAGGAATGCCTCATTCTAAATCCAGTTCACATCTATTTATAATGTTCTATGTATTCCAAAAATTTCTCTGATCATTGTAATCTCAGATTTTACTTCTTTCCCCCTCCTACTCCCTTTTCCGTCCTTTCTTTTTCATAGATCTCATTTCCCCTCCACTCCTTTTCTTCCCTCTGTCTTTCTCTGCAGAATTCTCAGCAACTTATATGCATTTACTCTTCAAGTGACCCACAGACCAAGTTCCATTCATTCTATTTCAAGAGTCTTATAAAACCCCATGTTGTGTGGCAATTAGTTTTGTTTGGGCCTTTGTTTCACTACCAGGCTGAGAGTACTTGCAAAAGAGTATGTCATATCACACACGCCCCACCTGAAAAATTAGCATTGCTTGGTGCAGAGAATTATTTATGCATGGATGTTAATCATTCAGCAATCAATACTTGGAATATTCAGATTGACTAAAATAACTCAAATCTAGTGTTCATTCTTATAATCTGCCTAGCACTATGATCATTGCCACATAGTTTGCCTCCATTTTGAAATCCTCATACATTTACAATCTAGGAGGACGCCATGGATTAGAGAGGTTGAGGTTCTGTTTCAGATAGCTGATGATTCAAGCTAAGAGTCCCTGAGATGTGCTAGAGGGAGGTTTGCACCTTGTGTCCTGCTAGCTCATAGACACTTGCTGAAGTTTGCTTCTGTCTTACACTATTTCTTTACAAATGTATAATTTAACCCTTCCTCAGAATTGGCTTTTACAACCATCACAATGGAATTAATAAGTCTCTATCATCTGAGAATAAATTGTCATGATTGCAGAATTGCAGCACCAAAGTTGTGAAGAAACACGCCAACCAGTACTCATTATCTTATTATTTCCTAGGCTGCTATTTTTTTTCTATTCAATCTTTCTTCATTCTCCTTTCTGTTATTCCAAATTTATCTCTCAGTATGATGAAGAGCTAAACACTCTTCTTATTCTGCATTTATATCCATTTTATAACAACTTTTTATAATTACTTATCTCCAAAAGTTATAATTCTCTTTTTAGTAACTCTTTCTTATGTTATAAAAAATTTTGCACATTGTTATATCTACAAGATACAAGTCACTGAGTATGCCACTGAGGTAAATAGTGTAAGGCCTACGTAGAAGACGGTAACAGAAAAATAACTAGCATTCATTCGTATAAGTGGTATAATTTCTGGATGACCCATACATTGACATAAAGGAGTGTTCTGTTGATGGGGTAGAAATAATTAAGACCTAACTTATTCTAAATGCCTTTGAAAGGTGATCTTGATGTTGTTCTTTTCATCAGACAGAAGAGATTATGGAAGGAGGGGTAACCATTCTCAGGTGTGTGATTGATTTTGCCACTGAGATTGATTTGGTTCTCAACCTTACCAGGATCTCTTCAGTATCATGAAACATATCTCAAAACTATTTTCTTTAGAGAAAAAGGGGAGCTATAGATCCAACCAGTAATGAAAGGTGGGCCTAAAGTCATTGATGTCCCTGTACTTCTGGGTTATATCTGAGTACAGAGAATGTTCTCATGGTCGTCTCTTTACATTGACAAAGGAGCCAATTTATAGAAAAGAAAGACAGGTGCTGTAGACTCCAATAAGCTGCCATACAACAGCATGTGCATTCAGCTGGTGGAACCCTGTTTGAATCTTATCTGTATGACTGGTAGTAGAGGAAGAAGTGTAAAAAAATTATGTAATGCCCACATGATCTCTAGCCAGGCATCCAACTAGCTAACTTGATCAGGGAAAAACAATAATGCTACTACCTTCCAGTTCTACCTTTCTGGGAATTTTGACTAAAACCACATATACATTAATATCTAAGTTAAGTCTTCCTTGAGGTTATGCCATCCTTGAAATTGGAGGGATTCTTTAAATGCAATCAAGATAATCTTGAGCTTTTATAGTCTGACTTGAGGATTAGGTGACCTAGTTATAATTTTCTTTGGCTCAAACTAGTGTTATAGTTTGTGACTCGATGCCCCCCTAACACTTCATGTGTTCAAATAGATTTTTTCAGAGGTGGCTGAACTTAGAATGTATCATTTATTTGTAGTGATTTGCTGAGATTAAGGGTTCTGGGATTAAGGATGGGTGATTACTGGATCAGTTGACTAATTGGATTGGCATTGCCCTAATCCCAGGAAACTGGATGCAACATAAGGGACAGAAAGAGGCTTGTCTTGCTCTCTTTTGTTGTACTTTATGTCTTCTGCTGCCATGAACTGTTGTCCCTCTACCATGTGCCACTCTACTTTGGAGCCAACCTATTATGGTCTGAAGGCTTTATAAACTGTGTACTAAAATATCCCTTTCTCTTTTAACTTGAAATGTCAGATATTTTGTCCCAGAAATGAGACAAAAGTAACTAATACAGAATTTGACACCAGAAATAGGGATGCTACTATGACAACACCTAACCACCTCATTCAGGAACCTTTGGGAATAACTTGTTGAAAGAGTTTGGAGTGATTTGGAGATATCAGCTGAAAAAGTAGAGCCACAATGCCCTAGGCTGTACTATTTGGGAGATTGTGGTCAATGCTCAGGAGACCAGAGGCTGATATAAATCCTTCTGGTAAACACCAAATTCTAGAGATCTTCACTCTGAAGGATTACATTGGTTTCTGGTTGTCAGAGAATGTGTGTTATGGCTTGGAAGAATGTTTGTCTTCTTTTTGCTCATGTCCAGAGATTTTGCCTGAGACTGGGATTAAGTGTGGAAGACTGGTTAATCTGGCAGAAGAAATTTCAAAGTAGTCTAATGTTGAATTGGTGGTATGGCTAGTGTTGGGGATTTTTAGCCAGAATTCTGTTGAGAATAAAGAGCAAATAGCCAAGCAAAGTGACTTAAAATGCTGTGAGTTTGGCCAGAAAGGAAGCTCCAATAAATCTTTGAACTGCAAAGATACAGTAGAGTCGATCTTGATTGCTGAGAAGGAACAAGGTAATGGAAAAGATAGACTTAGGTAATTGTCAAAAGCAGTAGGATTCCACCATTTTAGTTTCAAAATCACAAAAGTGAAAGACTTTGCTTTGAGAAGAAAGCCACAGAGCACCATGTTCTAGAATGATGAAAACCTAGAGAATGTCTTACTGTGAAATGGATTCAGAGTGCTCAGTGATTCTGGCACATGAATCCTGCTTGACCCCACAAGTCTGGCTACTGCTCGATCTGGCTGCAGACCTTGGTGTCATCCAAGGTCTGGATTTAGGCACATGGTGCTGGTTTTAGGCACATGTTAAATGCAAGAGTTGTGGGGTCTTTAAAGATTCCATTGTGATTTCAGAAGAAGGCCATTTGCACTTGAAAGAGCAATGTGCAAAGCTGTTAGCGTGAAGCCAAAGATGCAGTGGAGACTACAGAAGTTTGGAGAAGGCAAGAACATGGATCTTCAGAGGAAAACTGCGAAGTGGGAGCATAGCAATTCCAAGAGAGAAGCTATGGGAGCTATAAGAACAGGAAGTGCTGTAGAGGAAAGGATACCCAAGCAGTTTGAAGTTTATATCATGCCATAGCCTGCCTCAGATGCTACACATAGAATTATAGGACTTAATGCTTGCCCTGTGGATTTTGAACTTGTCTTCATCCCATTTCTTTGTATCCCTCTTTGTAACTTTTGGAATGGAAATGTTTATCATGTGCCATTGCATGTTGGAAGTGTTTAACATCATTTTCATTTGTGCAGGAGCTCATAACTAATAGTTTGCCTTAAATCTTAGAGTAGGAGACTTTTGCCTTGGAATTTTCAGCAATACTGAAACTGTAAGGGGTTTTACACCTGTTAGAGATGAAATAAATGCCTTTTATGCAATGGAATGGAAATGATTCTTGTGGGTCCAGAAATGGAATGTTATGGTTTGTGTCTGGATGTCCCTCAAAGCCTCATAAAGTTGTGGGGTACAGTCTTTTCAGAGGCAGCTGAATCCAGAATTTGTGACTGAATCATGGTCCACAGCTGAGATGAAGGGTGGCTGATTGGATTGGCATGACTCTAATCACATCCATCTGGACAAGATAGAAGAGACAGAAAGAAGTTTGCTTCCTTCTCTTGCTTGATGCATTAGCTGTCTTCTGCTGCCATAAACTGTTATCCCTCTGCCATATGCCACTATGCCTTGGAACCAGCTGATTAAAGATTAAAGCATCTATAAACTCCTATAACTTTGGGTTTCAGATATTTTGTCTCCATAATGAGAGAAAATTAATTGAGGCAACTAGTGACAATGTTTCTTAATGTGAAAGTTTCACTAGCAACATTTTTACAGTCAAATATGCATTTTAGATGCTCCCTATATTTTCCTTTTATTTTTATTTTGTATTCTTATCAGTTTTCAAATTTATTTTCTTTTTTGGTACATATTATGCATAATTCACTAGCAGCTAGATACTGAAAAGGGCACTAGCCAAGACAAGAGACAAATTCAATATTCTTTTTTTTTTCCTCATAGACTTTACAGGCTTGATGGAAATTTAGAGTCAAATACAAATTTCTAAGTCCCACGAACAATGTGAAAGGGTAAACATGACAAGGCATGGAATATCTCAGTGAAAAAGCTATTTAAGTTTGGGACATTAGTAAATCTAGAGAGAAAATGATGTCTTACGGGATGAAGGGAGTATAGGAACTGGCCAAGTAAAGAAGAGCTGGAAGAACACTATGCAGTGAGCCTTTGAATGCTCAGCAGGACAAATGTCACCACTGCAGTTTCACAAGTGAGGAAACTGAAGCTCAGAGATGTCATTCAAGATCACTTTGGTCAAGTGAAAGAATTTAAAGGAAAATCCAGATAATTTTTGCTTTATGAGAGCCATTCAGGCAAATAGCTCTTCTCAAGATTAAATAGGATTTAATTGTATTTGCATTAAATTAACAAAATACCTCCTGGCTGACTCAGCTGCAGCTGATTAGGATATCATAGCAGGACATGTGAGTACAGAATACCTTCAGGGGATAAATCTGGTGAGTGAATCTATCAAGTTTTTTTTAAATCCCCTTTCCTTTCATTCATTTTAGCCATATTTATCTGTCAAAACTTAAGCCATTAGTAAAACTCAAGTTAATCTTCAGGAACAGAAATATTTCTGTACTGACCTCCAGGAGACCACAACCACCCAGAAAATGTCCTGTCTGTGATATTACGTATCAGTAAATGTAGCTCCCTTTAACAGCTGTCAATCCAGGGAATCTGTTTTCATGATGCCTTAGTTCCTGAGTGACAGAAACTGATGATGAGACTGCACACCAAAGTGTAAGAAAAGGCCATGGTTCCAATGAGACTAATGTGTTTAAATGTGCTTAAAAATTATGGTTACAGTGTATGTTCTAGGTGGATCTCTGAAGCAGAATGCAGTGAGCCCATATTGGGAATTGCTGGGCATACATGCTGGGTCAGTGTCTCTAGGGATCATTGGAAACATTGACTGCTGCCCCTAGTGGCTGTAGTGTGGAGTTCGGGCATGAGGAAAGTTCTACTTTAGTGGACCTAGAGCAAGGAATAAGTTATCTTTAGTTACATATGTCATATAGGGAAGTTTTATACTAGACAAAAACAAAGCTAGAACTTCTTTCTTGGGGAAAGTTTTTAATCTAATCATTACTTTTTCTTTAAGTGACCAGCCAAAATTGAAAGTATTGGTATATCCTCTATCCATTTTATTTTTCAATTAAGCTCATTCTGATCTTCACATAGATAACCCTCAGCTTTTACTAGGATATTTCTTAAATCTTTATAGTTGTAGAAATTTCCATAGACTATACACTTCTCTCTCCATGTTTTGAAATGTGTATTATTATGTCACATCATTGTAAAGTCTTTAAAGATGGTGGTATAAGAGAAAGTATGGTGTTGCAAGTCAAATGTATTTCCAGGGATAAAATGATGCTAGCAAATTTTAATGCTTTCACTCTCAAAGACAGAAGCACAGAACCTTAAGGTTAGAATAGCTCAATGCCCACATCAAACATAGAGGGAAAATATAAAAAAGAATAATCATGGCAAGTGGAGAATGGGAGTAAGATTAACTAGGTTTCAGCTCTTGATCTCCTGAGAGAATGTGTGATTTTGTGAGAACATCAGCTTTTCCAGAGACAAGTCAAAGACAAGAAAATCAAGAAGAATGTATTGTGATGGAAAGGATAATTCTTTCCATTGTGGATGGAATATAAGGAATGTTCTGGAATCCTGCTGATAATTAGTCCTGGGAGATTGAGTGCGTAGGGGAAAACTGTAAAAAGTACAGAATATCTTATGAGAAAGTCATCTCAGTTTGGTATGAAATGTGTTTTCCCTAAAAATTCTCCAGCAAAATAGTAGCAAGATCAAAATAGTATTTAAAAGAAAGAAAGAAAAAAAGATACTATTTTCAACATGGAGGGAAAAAGTGTCCTTGATAAAGACTTAGGTCAAAAAGGTAAATTAAGGGGCTCCAGCCTAGGGAAGTGGTGATGTGGTCCTGACTTAGGACAGGAACAGTGAAGGAGGGAATGTCAGTAGGTGTTTGATTGTGAGATTATACAAAATATCGAATGATTGCCTGGAGAAGGCCAGGGAATAGTCAAATGCTAGCCTGACATAGCTGCACCATAGTTTTAAGGGTTTTTTAGAGGAGGAATTGGAGTATACTGGTTAAAAAAAGAGTTGGAGCTGGCCATAGTAGAACATGCTTTTAATCTCAGCTACTTGGAAGGCTGAGGTAACAAGCTTGTAAGCCTGAGGCTGCCCTGATCAACTTAATGATCCCTGTACAACTAAAATAAAATAAATAATAGGTATCAGGATGTATCACAACAGTAGAGCACTTGCCTAGTATGCATGAGGCTGTCAGTTTGATCCCCCAATAACAAAACTAAACAGCAACCAGAAAACTCAATAGCATTGACATAAGACACATTCTCACTGGATTCCCAACTATTCTATTTAATGAATACATGATTTTAGTGAGTAATGCACACTTTGACGCTGATTTCCTTATCTGTAAATAAAATGACAAGATAGCAACCTTAGAGTATTACTTTGAGGATTCAATAACAAGGTTCAGGAAAGAATTTAGCAAGTCAATCTGAAAAATGGTCAGTGAATATATGTTTGAAGGGATATTTTCCTCAAATCAAATTTACTTAGGCAAGAAATGAGTTAGTTTTCCCTATAGAAATTCAGAAGATTATCAATAATTATTTCCAAAATCTTTAATCTCACAGGATGGAAAATATAGAAGAAATGGACAGATTCCTAGATACAATGAACTACCAAAGCTGAATGAAGAAGATATAAAAATTCTGAATCACCCAATATCAGTCAGTGAAATTGAAAATGTAATAAAAATCCACAATGAAGAAAAACCCAGGTCCTAATGATTCACAGCTGAATTCTACAAGCTATAAAGAGAGGACATAATGCCAGCTTTTCTCAAACTCTTCAATGAACTTGAAAGAGAAGCATTTCTCCAAATCTCATTCAGGGAGGGAAATATTATTCTGATACCAAAACCAGAGAAGTACCCAATCATAAAAGAGAACAGGCCAATAACCCTAATGAATATAGATATAAAAATCCTCAATAAAATACTAGCAAATAGAATGTGGCAAATCATCAAGAAGATCACAAACAAGTGGGATTTATCCTGGGAATGCAGGGATGGTTTAATATATGCAAAACTATAAATTAATGCACCACATCAACGGAGGCAAAAACAAAAATCACATAATCATCCCAATAGATGCATCAAAATCTTTTGACAAAGTCCAACACTGATTCATGATAAAACACTACAGAAAATCAGAATAGATATTCTGTACTTCAATCTAATAAAGGCCATCTACAACAAACCAACAGCCAACATCATACTAAATAGACAAAAATTTAAGGTTTTTACTTTAAAATCAGGAAAAAAACCAGGATGCCCACTATCACCACTCCTGTTCACCATATTCTGGAAAAATTGTCCAGAGCAATTAGGCAAGAGAAAGAAATAAAAGGAATAATGATTGGAAAGACAGAAGTGTAATTATCACTATTTGCAGATGACATGATACTGTACATAGAAGATCCCAAAAACTCTACTAAGAGACTTATAGATTTAATAACCAAATTCAGTAGCATAACAGGATACAATATCAACATTCAAAAATCAATAGTATTTCTGTACACAAACAACAAGCACACTGAAAGAGAAATTATAGAAACCACTCCTTTCCAAATAACACACCCAGAAGTTAAACCCAACTGCATAAGATGTAGGGTAATAATAAGCTTTTCTTCTGGAGGGTTAACAACCTAAGCTTGCAGACCAAAAATTAGAGAAATAGAAGCGCTGCAAGGACAGCCAACAATTTGACCATAGCCTTTCAAGGTCAGTGAAGACTCAGGACATAGGAAAACCTATACCATGTAACCACGTAACTCAGATGTGTCCCAAATTTTGTGATCAAGGAGATTATGGGGCAACAGAGTAATGTGATAAATGATGTAGAGTGTGCCTAAGGAGAGTCACCTGGAGAGAAAACATCCTCTCAGGCTTTTACAGAGAGCAAATTGGTCAAGCAATGGCCATGACTCGTCCACATGACTGACACTGACAAGGGATCTGCAAACTGCGGTACAAGGTTACAGGATAAATCCTGAGGGGGTTTGACTGACCTTATCAGATA
>NW_004524713.1:4028281-4028674 GCF_000260255.1 Octodon degus | reverse complement strand
GAAATAAAGAAGGCCACTATATACTGGTTAGGGGAAGAATACAAGAGGAAGAGGTAACACTCATAAATATGTATGCACCAAACACAGGAGCACCCGACTATATAAGGCAAATCTTAATGGACATGAAAAATCTAATATCCAATACCGCAATTTTAACAGGAGACCTTAACACACCTTTATCCCCAAAAGATAGGTCAACCAGACAAAAACTTAGCAAAGAAATAACAGAACCAAACCAGTGCTTGAAACGAATGGACTTGAAGGACATATACAGAGTGTTCCACCCAAACACAGCTGAATACACATTTTTCTCAGCTGCACATGAGTCATTTTCTAAAAAGACCACATACTGGTCCATAGGTCATCCTTAAGTATATGTAAGAAAACAGAAAT
>NW_004524713.1:4024148-4025563 GCF_000260255.1 Octodon degus | reverse complement strand
GCCAATGGGATATCCATTTCTGGCAGGATTAAACAAAAAAAGGCAATACAAATGAAGGACCATTTTATGTCTGTATATGCAGAATAGTTAGGATAGATATACAGCCACTTTCGCTTAATTCAGTGAGAAGAAGGATTTGTACTAATAGTGTTTGGATAGGATATTCTTTCTGCATGTTGTACTATGACTAACCACTAAGAAGATAACAATGAACAATGTATTAATTATTGAAATTGTCCTATTAATCATTTTTGAAACTGTCTTATTGATATTTGTTTCTCAATAAAATAAATAAATAAAACATTAAAAAAATAACACACCCAAAATTGAGATACTGAGGAATCAATCTCACAAAGGAAGTAAACTATCATACAGTGAAAATTAAAGATATTCTATGCTCCTAGATAGGAAGCGTTAACAATGTTAAAATGGCTATGCTCCCTTTTTAACAAAAAAAATTTATTTTGTATTTTGTCCAGGGTCTTACTACACAGTGGGGACTTGAAGTGTTTTCAAGCCTTCCAATTCTGGGATCACAGGGCTATGCCATCATGCCCAGACTCAGTTGCCAGCTAAATGTGCCCAGGGTCAGGACCAGTGCAGCATGTGGCACCAGAGATCAGTCCTTGTGCTTGCCTAATCAGGTGCTTAGTCTGTTGAACTATCTTGTGGGCTCCCAAAATTGTTATATTGATTCAATGTAATTCCAATTAAAATACCTTTAGTATACCTCACAGATCTAGAAAAATATTCCTGAAATTCATCTGAAACCAGAAGAGACCTAGAATTGCAAAAGCAGTCTTGGGCAACAGGGGAAAGGCAAGATGCATCACAATCCAAAACTTGAAATTATACTACAAAGCTATTGTGATAAATCAGCATAGTACTGGGGAAAAAAAAAACAGACAGAGGACCAGTGGAACAGATTACAAGATGTAGAAATAGCTACAAACACACTCAGCCACCTTATCTTTCACAAATTGGCTAAATATATTCATCGGAAGAAAGATAGCCTCTTTAGTAAATGGTGCTGGAAATATTGACTTTCCACATGTTGAAGGTTAAAAATAGATCCATACCCATCACCATGCACAAAACTGCAGTCAAGAGACGACCCAGGCCGTGGGATCCTGAACATTCCCAGAGCGCAGGCCCGGTGAGTGAGTGAGACGACCGAGGGCCTTCTGGATCCTGAAAAGACCCAGAGCGCAGGCCCAGCATGGAACCTTCAGCAGAACTCCCTGCAAAGAGGCTAGAGGCAAGACCCACCCAGCTGATTCAGGAGCAGAACATGTTCCCAGAGAGACACAAAGGGTTCAACACTAATGCCTGCGGCAGAAAGAAGTGAAGCACACAGCCAGAACCAAACACCCACCTGGAGGAATCTGAACTTCATAGATCCGGACCTGGTGCTA
>NW_004524713.1:4009769-4011990 GCF_000260255.1 Octodon degus | reverse complement strand
GTAGAACCTTAAGGACATAGGGGTAGGTGAGGAGTTAATGAACAAAAAGCAAACTGCACAATAAATACTTTAAATAATCAACAATTGGGACCTCATTTTCTTTTAAAGTTTGGGCACATCAAAACATATCAACAAGTAAAAAACCCATGATTTGGGAAAAATTATAGCAAGCTGTACTTCAAACAGAGGACTCCTACTGAGAACATAAAAGAATTTTTTTAAAAAAAAATTGGCTTTCTAAATTGAAAGTCCAAATCCAAGAATGGGCATCTGCAATGAATATACACATCACAAATGAAGAGATACAAATGGGAAAAATATATGAAAAAATATTCAGCATCATTGGTCATTCAAGAGATACAAATTAAAACATGCTAAGATACCATTTTATACTAGAAAGAATGGCTACCTTCAAGAAGTTAATCAATAAAATTACTTGAGGGACTGTGGGGGAAAAGGAACACTTCTGCTCTGTTGGTGGGGGTAGTGGGGATTTCTCAAAAAGGTAGGACTGGGGGTCCTACTCAAGCCAACTATTCCCCTCCTGGATATTTTCCCAAAAGAATGGAAATCACCATACCACAGTGTTATATGCGCGCTCATTTTTATGTCAGCACAATTTGTCATAGTTAAAACTTGGAAACAACCCAAATGTCCATCAATTGAGGAATGGATAAAAAAGATACAGTAGTTTTACACAATGGAGTATTATTTAGCTATAATAAAGATAAATTAGAAGCTTTTGTAAATAAGAGGATGCAGCTAGAAGCTATATTGGTAAGCAAAATAAATAAGATCTACATGTACAAACATCATACTATATTGAGAACCTGAAAGAATAATTAAAATCTAAAATGTACAATGCATACAGTCAAAGGAAAGGAATTTGTTTAATGGAAAGGGAAAACTGAAATGAAGAAAAGGACAAATCAAAGGAGAGAAAAAGATATGTTAAGGAATATATGCAGATTAGTTTCAATAGTTTTGATAACTATACTGTAGATTCCTGTTGGTCTTTTTATATTAATTTTATTGAGAAGGAAGTAGCAATGAGACAGTTTCAGAACAGGTTAGTAGGACAGTTTCAATAATTAATACTTTGCATATTGTTGTCTTTGTAGTAGTTATTCATAGTACAAGATGTAGACATGATATTATGTCTAAACACTATGAGTTCAAAACCTTTTTCTCATTGAACTAAGAGAAAGTAGCTGTATATGCTAATTTTGTATATAAAGATATGTATATTTCTTTTTCACTACAAAATCATCCTTCATTTATCCCCTTTTGTTTACTTTTGTCAGAGATGGGTATTCCATTGTCATTCATATATTGTAAATGCATGAATTCAGCAAAGTAATCCAATGTAGTTCAATAGTCTCTAATAGTAGTGGGCTATCCACATGACAGGCAATGTCAGAAGTTGTTGACCTGGACATTTTACAGCTCAGCATATTAATATGGCTTTAATTTTTATACCTCATTTTTATACTTTTCCGCTGGATGGTTAAGACCAAGATAAAGCAAGACCTATGTAACAAAAACTGTAACTTTTGTATGTGATGACAAGATTAGTCAAATGCCCTCAGGATTGACACTGAAACCCTGTACAGCGGTTTTTAGATATTTTGTCAGTGTCAGCCATGTGGATGAGTCATGGTCCTGTTGGTCTTTTGAAAGGAGTAGTTAATATTTACAAACATTTTTTGTTCTTTTTTTCTTGTTAATTTTGTACAACTTTTTTGTTATTGTTTTATTTTGTATTCTGTTTAAATGAATCTTGCACATTTATATCTGGTAGCCTGAGCAACTAATTTGAAGATAACATCTTGTAATATAGCAACTATTGCTGAATTCCTATTACTTTGTTTAGTGAAATTTAGCATTGTTTCCAATGTTGTCTTTTTTCTGTTATTATTTTTTATTCTTAAAAAACAAAGAAGGAAAGAAAAATAAATAAATGAGAAAGCGTTTCTTTTATTTTTCTTTTGTTTTTGTATTTAGCACAAGGCCTACAGGGTCTCACTACATAGATTGGACTCAGAGTGATTCTCCTGTTTTTAGCCACCCAAGTGTGCTGGGATTACAGGCATGTGCCACCATGCTCAGTCTGTCACCATTTCAGCACACTTTGCAGGCCAGGCCAGCATGGTAGGTCGGGAATCCAACTCCATCCTCTGTGTTCTGCCTAAGCAAGTGCTTCTTTTTTTCTTTCGTTTGT
>NW_004524713.1:3992714-4003500 GCF_000260255.1 Octodon degus | reverse complement strand
TATGCTGAGTTCTGTGGTTGCTATTTGTATTACTAGCTTTCTCATTTCTTGGACAAGATCCCTGATACACCCAACTTAGAGCAAAAGTCCATGGTTTCAGAGGTTTTAGACCAAGGTTGTCTGACTACCTATATACAAAGATCTTAGCAGAAAGGCTTGTGTTATGGTTTGTTTGTATTGGTTCCCCCCAAAGCTTCATTCAGTCATTGAAGTGTGATTAGGTAGGATTATGGGTCTGAGTACTGCTGGGATTATGGTTCTGAGTGCTACATCCAGCCTGGGGCAAATAGCCTGAATGTGACATAAGAGAGATAGGGAGACAGACTAGCTTTTGGTAGCCATTGTTGCAGTTACTCCTCCCTTTTGCTCCTGCTATTTTGCTGTGCTCCAGTTCCATGAACTGCTGCCCTCTGCCATGTGCTAGTCTGCATTGGAGCTAGTTTTGTATGGACTGAAACCTCCACAAACTGTGAGCTAAGTCACCCTTTTCTTCCTTCATTTTGAGTGCTGGGTATTTGTTACAGCAATGAGGAAAGAGTCACTGAGACAGCATGATTGCAGGGTGGAGGAGGAGCTACTCAACTCATGGTTTGTAGAAGCAGAGAATAGGGGAAGAGCCAGAGAGGAAGGGGCCAAGTAGAGTCCATAAAGTGACTCCCTCTTGACCTATGTAGACACGTGCAGAAGTGTTCATTGCTAATCTCCCAGGTGTGTCTCAATCCAATGAAGCTGACCAACAGACTATTGACTATAGATATAGGTTTACTTAATAATGTTAATCATATTGTGAGAAAGGTATTAATAGGTCCATAGTACAGGTAGTGAAGATGAAGCTCAGAGAGGGGAAATGGCTTGCTGAGCACACATCAGTAATGAGCAATGGGTCTGGAAGTCTTGTTTAGGTCTCATTAAAAATATGATTGAAATATGATATATGTTTAAGTAAAAAGAAATTACAGGGCTGGGGAGATAGCTCAGTGGGATAAGTCCTTGCCTGGCAAGTGCAAAGTCCTGAATTCAAGCCCTGGTACCACCAAAAAAAAATTACAGTAAGGGACACATTGCCATTAATGTTCTTCAAAACACAAGCCCTCACTTTGAACATACTTATCCTATCCTTGCTGCCACTTTCAGTTTTGGAAGTCCTCTTTCAAGAGTGTATTTTGCTGTGCTTTGCTAGCTGCCTTATATCATGAATCAATTCAAAACATTTACCTCTCTTGGTCATTTTGTCTTTTAAGAAGAGCCAGGTGTCACATAGTGTCAAATGCAGTGAACAAAGTGGGTGCAGGCAGCCTGGGTAGGTCTTCCAAGCCTCCCTCTCTGTTGCGTGACACCAGTGGCAACATCTGAGAAAAATACGTAGAGGACAAAAGAGGACTTTTAGAGCTGCTTCGAAAGTGGCAAGAATGACTGCGTAAATGCATTCAAAGAAAGAGGGAGTATTCTGAGGGGGTGAATGTCTGTGTGTCTTTTGTTGTAATAAATTTTAAAAAAGCTAAGCATTCACATTTTTGTCTCTAGATAGATAGATAGATAGATAGATAGATAGATAGATAGAGATATATTGTTTACTGATATATAATACTATATATCCTATAATAAAATAAAGTGTTATTTTTTTTTAAAAAAAGCATACCAGTGTGCATAGGATTTATAGTAAAGAAGACAGATTTCATCTCCTCCTACCTTTCATAGTAGCTGTGTGACATGTTAGCTCCACTGGACCTATGCATGCTCATCTATAAGATGAAATGATAATATCTGGGTTGTGGAATTGTGGTGAAGATTGATTCAGATAATGTGCCGCCTGGAGTGCTTGTGGCTAACAGGTGACTCTTACTTCATAATAAGCCTTCTGATGCAAACTCACCTGATCCTAATAATGACTCTAAGATGTCATCATTATGTTTTCTTATTTTATAAATGAGAAAAAAAGGCTAAAGAGATCAAGCAATTTGTTCATTGAAGTTAATAAATGACAGTAGGGGGCCTTGAACTCATTCATTTAAACTCCCAAGAATAATTGTAGGTAGAAAGCTGTGTTCCACTGATGGAGTTTAGATTAAAATATGTCTGAACATCAACAAGACTGCAGAATATTCTCTTTCATATTCAAACCAGACTGCTTTCTTTGACAGGAGAGCCTGCATACATCCTGTGGACTGTATTGGGTTACACACAGTATATTGTTGGGAAATTACTCCCACGTCCTCTTTTAGATGATTGATATAAAGCAGCTATGTATGCATTGCAGGAAAATAAAGCCCCTCCTTCTTAGTATTCAAGCATGATTCTTAAACCTATACATCAGAGTAGAGCAGGCCCAATTGCCATAGATGTTTTTCCAAAAGAATTAGATTAATACCAATTAACAGGTCAATATGGAAGCTGAGACCTTATCCTGTTCACAGAATGAGTTGTGATTTCACATCATCTGACACATGCATAATTACACCTACCAGGAAATATCTACCTATGCACACATCACAATAAATATATACTTAATTACAAGTCACCATGCATATATGCTTAATTACACATCCTGCTACCTGCAGGATTGATTACATGTCATGTTACATGCACACAATCAGAAGAGGTGACATTTGATGACATTAAAACAGCTAAGAGAACATAAAGGAGCAATTTTTAAACAGTTGCATAATGTGTGTTTTTTTTTCTTTCTCTACAGAAGGCACCAGACATTAATTTCTACTCAGTCAACCACAAGACACTTACTGCACTCGTCATGTCAACTTTAGTTTTGTAGTCTCTCTCGCATCTATCCTTTGCTTTCCACTTTATGGTTGTCCATGTTATCTTCCTGCTAACAGTCTAAGGTCATGGGAAAGACACTACAGTTGATGTTCCTCAGCCTGCACCCAGCTTTCAGCCATGATTATTCTCATCTTAACAGACCTTTTGTTAGTTGAGTTTCCAACACTGTGATAAAATACCTGATGCAAAAACTTAACAGAGGAAAGATTTATTTTGGTCCACAGTTTCAGAGGTTTCAGCCAAGAGTCGCTTGGTTGTGTTGCTTCTGGGTCTGTGGTGAGGCAGAGCAGCATGGTAGAGAGCATGTGGGAGGAAGAGCAAAGCAGTTCCCATTGTGGCAGTGTGTGTGTGTGTGTGTGTGTGTGTGTGTGAAAGAGGGAGAGAGACAAACAGAGATGAGACAGAAAAAGAGAGAGAGAGAGAGAAAGAGAGAGAGAGAGAGAGAGAGAGAGAGAGAGAGAGAGAGAGAGACAGAGAGAGAGACAGAAACAGAAACAGAGATAGGGACAGACAGAGAGAGAAGGAGGGGGGAGGGAGAAAGAGGGCAAAAGGGAGGGAGGAAGGGGGGGGGAAAGAGAGAGAGTAAGATAAAGGGCTTGGGGTCAACATGTATTTTCAAGGTCACACTTCCATCCCTGACCCACTACTTTTAACTAGGTTTCACATTCTAAAAACTGATACATCTCCTCTATGAACTCATTAGTAGATTAATCCATTCATGATGTTATTGTCTTCATAATCCAATCACCTTCCAGAAACCCCACTCTGAACAAATGATTCTCTTAGGGGACATTTTTTAAAAATTGAAATTATAACAGATTTCTGCTCTTTCCTGGATGCTACATTTTCTGCTGCTAACCCAGAAATCTTTGAACAACTGAGTTCTAGCTATTTCCGTCCCTAGCTAGAAACCCTCAATGACTTTCCACTGCCCTGGATCAAAGCCCAGGATGAATTCTCAGGCTCTCTGTGGCCCCACCCTTCCTCAGTTTGCCAGCCTCTGGTCATTCCCCTCCTCTTTCTTTAAGATCCAATAGTGGTGCTTTCTCTCCACTCCTCTAGCAGTCTTTAACTCCTCCCACATCCAAACCATCTCATATACATTGATCCTTCTGTCTAAGCTTTTGCTGATGCCCTAGATCAAGTTTGCTGCTACTGTCATACTTTGTACTTTTTCTCATAGGAAACTATCACAATATGCTACATGAAAGCTTTTGTGTAGTGCTTAGTTAATGCCTTCATCAGTCAGTGCAAGCTCCATGAGGACCATGAGGGAATATATTTTATTTTCATTGTATCCTCCCTCTGTAAAGTGCCTGGTGCTTAGCTTTATATAAATTGCCTTGCGGTAGGGTTGTCATATTTAATAAATATAAATACTTGATACTCAGTTAGATTTGAATTTTAGGTAAGTAAGAATGAGCTGGTGAGATAGCTCAGTGGACTTAAACACCAGCTTAGGCAAGCTTAGGCAAGCACAGGAATTGTGGTTCAATATCCAGTACCATATGCCATGCCAGCCCCATCCCCAGGGGGCATGAGCCAGCCACTGAGACTAGGCGTGGTGGCACATGCCTGTAAACCCAGTGCTGGGGAGGCTTAAAACAGCAGGATCACTATGAGTCCAGGCTGTGTAGTGAGACCCTGTAACAACCAAATATGTTAGAAAAAAAATAAAAGAATAAAAACAACTGTTTTTCAGGATAAGTGTGTCCCATGCAATATCTAGGATTCCCTTATACTGAAAATTACTTATTATTTATCTGAAATTCAAATTTAACTGAATGTCCTATGTTCAATCCTCCAACTCTACCTTTAGGAACTTAATATGCAATGGCTTAATGAACAACAGAATGAATGACTAAATTACTCAGGCAAACATACAGGAGACCCTGGTTCTAGCTCAGCATTGCTTTCTGTTTTACCCTCACCAGACACTTCATTCTTCCTCACCCATACAATGAAAGTCAGTCACATTTCTCAGATCCTCATAATGCCAATGTAAAAAAATGGGAAATTACAGCAAACACTAACTTATAAGCTGTATATGTCCTTTCCAGGCCAGGACTTTGCTTCTAGAATCATCTGACTGGCTAAGTTATCCTCATCTTGTTCTTCACATTCCAACTCTCTTTCTCTCCTCCTTTTCCCTCTCAACTAAAAAATTTAAAAATCCCGTTTACACATCTTTTAAAGTCTAACATTATTACATTTTAGATCTAATGGACAGGAATGGTGATGGCATTTAATGTTTATATTTTAGAAAATCAAAGTCAATGCAAAAAAATCCATGATGAATAAAATATCAAAAGTTTAAATAAAAACAAAATCTGTATTACTGATTTTTTTTCTTTTGCCTCAGGCTCAAATATGGCTTGGCAGAGAAATTTTTATTTAAACATTTGATATTTTGCTCATCATGGGTTTCTTTGCATTGATTGAAATTTTTTTAAATATTGAATTCATGTGTTATTTATTTTGATTACTCAGTATTTTGGCATCCTTTCAATTTCCCTCCCAGGGTGAGTGTGTTGCGCATCTTACCCTCGTACAAGCCTTGGCGAATGCAGCCAACCTTTGGAAGTAGAAATACAATGGAGAAATGGGAACCGGGTGTGCAGGGTCCACAGTGCCATGCTGAAAGCTCAGAGTTTATCCCATGGACAAACGGCACTGGAGATGCTTTCAGAAAAAGGACAAATTCTAATTTAAGCTTTAAATACGGTTACCTGAATGTTCTCTGGTGTAGAGTGCTGGTTGGCAGGATTATGTCTAATTGAGGGAGGCATGACGGGAGGCTCAGGTAAAGGCCAGGAGAGAGGCCAGGGTTAGAGAGGAGGCAATGAGCGTTGGAGGAACCCGTAGCTCACAGAGCAAAACTGTGCTGACTGCGGAGAACACCTTCTCCTTTGTCTTATCCTTTTGGCTCTTCTCTGCTGTCTCTTTCCTATTCAGCTTAGCACATCTTGTTGGAAAAGCTCAGAGCAGGAGGGAGCCCAGAGGGTGGGCTTGTTAGTTTCAATAATGACAATTCCAGTGCCATGGATGTTCCCTGACTTATTTGCAGGCCTTCCAGGCATTTTCTCAATGCCTACATAAATGAGTCCTCCAGAGATCCATACATTGAGCATCACACTCATTTTCCCTTGTGTATGTGTTTCTAGAGGTGGGCCAACAAATTCACTTTCTGAAATGATCTGGAAAAAAGACCATGGCACCAACACTCTCTTTTGTTATTCCTATTTTAAAAACCAACCTGCATAGGAATCAATCATTTCAATTAAAATTCATCTAGGACTTGTATGAAAAACAAATAATACTAATGCAGAATCCCCAGTCTCATATTGGGACTCAGATTTGGCTTTCACCCTGTTACACTGTGCACTTGCTCTGTGGGATCGAATGCAATGCATGGTTTTTTGTGTTTTGAGTTTACTTTCTGGGGAGCTTTGCAGTAGGTGAGTGAATCTAGGCAAGGAGATTTAAATTATAGTTACTTAACTGGGTGAACTTGGGCATTTTTTGAGGATTTTGAACATTTTTCTTGTCAGACAACCTTATAGGGTTTTGATTAGGATCAAAGGTGTTGATGTTTGGTGAGTGCTTAAAACTTAATAGGTGTCTAGTACCTATTAGCTATGCCCTTTCTTCCCTGGTTAATGGAGTTAGGTAAATAGGAAATAATGTGCCAAAAAAGGGTGGGATGCCATTTTTAAGCTGATAAAAATCTAAGAGCAATTGGATGCCAAGTTATGCTGATGCAATGAATAATTTTGGAGAAAGTTTACAATCATGGGTATAGAATGCTAGAATTTGGAGTGGGAATGTGTTTCCATGAAATAGAGTCATTAGAATAATTGTGGCCGCCGTATAGGAAAATGGTACTTTCATTTATGCCTTTTAGTAATATTTGTTAACTGCATACTCTAAAAAATAATAATTTTCCATCAATTATCTCTTTTTATGTAGTTTAGGTGATGATAAAATATGAAGCACAGGCATTCTAGTGTCATATCATTGCATATTACAGTTCTAAATTTAGACAAAAGGAGTAGGCATATGTACTAACCCTTTGTTATTTCTCAGTTTTTCAATTTCGTTGTTTTCAATGTTTTTAAGATGGGCCTCATGTCAAAGTATCTTCATAAGCTCTACTGTCATACATTCGAGGGCTCTTCTGTAAAGCAGGACTTTTGTCTCTGCTTCTTTGATGTGGTATAAAGGTTAATAAAATAATCCATACGAAGAACTTGGTTAGTTGATATGCAACAAGAATCCAGTATCTATTGTGACTATTACTGTTATAGGCAGTATTCATGAGAGAAACAGATTTAATACTGGACATAGAAACTTATAAGATCAGTAAACAATATCAGACAACAGAGTCAAAGGTAGAAGAGTATAAGAGACCTGTCTGTGTGCTAGAGATGCAGAGAATAAAGCTGAAGGTCTAGGGTACCTGGTAATGTCTCCTGCATGTCCAAGGAAGCCAAGGAATCTGCAACGGAGAACTGAAAGGCCTGCGGCAGAAAGCCTGAGGGCTGGTCTTTGAGACTAGAGAGTCTGTCCTGCCAAGCTGAAAGGCCAGTGCAGGGACCAGAAGAATCTGCACTGAGAACCAGAAACGAACTCACAAGCTGAGGATGAAGGTCCTTGAAGACCAGCGCTCCTCCTAAGAAAACAGCAGCCATCTGAGGCAAAGGTGAAGACGAAGACTAAAGGTCAGCAGAAGAGAACAGCTGAAGCTTCTCTAAAGACAAGCAGCTGGAATGAAAATCAGCAGCAGCAAAGATCTTCCAAGGGAAATCAGTGTGAAACCCACTTGTCTCATTCTCCTTTTATGCAGTTTGGACAACAAGCCTCCTTAGTGGATCTTTCAAGCCTGCAGCCGTACTAATTCAATTCAACTGGGTATTCCCACCAAAGTTAACAGTCAGCCAGTTAACTACCACAGTCATCATCATTATGACATTGATTGGTAGACATAAGTTCTTAATTAAATATTTTCTGGTTTTCCTGAAATAAGAGGGATGGGGGTGTTGCTCAATGGTAGAGTACTTGCCTAGCAGGCTTATACCATGAATTCAATTTAAACCACTGAAAATAAATTTCATTTTTAGATATAGATCTTGAAAAAGTAACAACATAAAAATATTTTATTGAAGATGTACTTTTCCGTAGCAAAATGAAGTTCCAAAAAGTATCAAAATTTAGATTTTTGTAAAAGTTTACCAATTTATCCAGGATCACCAAGAAAAGTCTGCATTCAAAATAACTTTCCACTCTCCTCTCAATTTTTTAACCTAACATTGTGTCTGTGGATTTTTTTCAAAATAAAGTAAATTTGAGGCTGACTTTGCATCATTGAGAGTGTGCAAGTGCTTCCTTTCTTTTCCTCCACAGCAGTACTACTCCATGGCATGTGTTGCATTAATGCAAATTCATTTTTACATCAGCCAATGCAAACTTGAATAAGAAAGCCTATCTGATATGTAGTAAATCAAACAAAAGCTAAATGAATTCTGGATCCAAGCACAAATTTAAGGCGCAGAGTGATGTGTAGGAAAAATCAATGAGCTCAAATCACCATTTTTCAGTGTCAGTCCCTTACTTTCCCCAGATATCTGTGTTTTCTTTGGTAAAACTATGTGCACGTCTAGGTGATCAGAAATTAATAATTGCAATTAAACATTTACTTCTCATTGATGACTATGGAAGTGTTTATCCTGAACTTCATCAAGTATAAAATAATTCTGAGTTTGATGAATTTAAATACTCTTAAATCATTTTTTTCTGTATTTTAGGGAAGGATCTACAGGGTGTTCAGGGTCTCACTACTAGATCAGACTCACAGTGATTCTCCTGTTTACAGATTCTCAAGAGCTGGGATTACAGGAGCATGCTACCATGCCCAGTCTCAGTTGCCTTCTCAGTGCACCCTGGGGGTGGGGCCAGTATGGCAGGCTCGGGAATCAAACCCCTGGCCCCTGCTCCTGCTCTCAGGCACTTTAATCTGCTGAGCTATTTGGGTGGCCCTCATAAACCATATATTAAAGCAGCCCAATGTTCTCTTTTTTGAGTAGATGAGACAAGATGATCCAAGGTGTGATAGGTCTTGCTTTCATCAACTGACTTGGTCAAATTTCATTTTAGGTATTCTATACAAGTTAGAGCAATGTGGATTAAATCAGTGTGAATAAACCTGAAGGATTACTGAAACACTGAGAAGAATTATCTCTCTACCACTATCTCTATCACTATCTCTATCCCTGTCTGTCTGTCTGTCTCTCTCTCTGTCTCTGTCTCTCTCTCTCTGTCTCTGTCTCTCTCTCTCTCTCTCTCTCTCTCTATCTCTGTATATTGTATCATTACCTGAAACAATCTGATTGAGATGGCCCTGGGTGGAGTCAGTGATTTTCAGCTCATTCTGAAGATTATCTGGGTTTCAAACCACTGGTCTGAACTGCCTTGCTACACCAATTGGTGGTTGAATGAGCCCTACCATTACTTGGATAAGATAAAGGTTTCTGTCCTTGACTAATTAATGTCAACACAAGTACTCATATAGACACTGCAAATATATTAAGTGACAAAATAAAAACTCACATTTTCTCAATGGGCAGAATAATCAGTAGAAGCAACCCAATGAAATTTAAAGAGATTCACGAGCTCCAGAACTTTATAACTTTTAAGTTAAAAATTTAGTATCAAGTGATGTGAACCTAAGCTGAGAATATGTCAGGTGGGATGGACATTGAGGTTTACAGAACTAGTCATACACCACCTTTGTTGCAAAACTATAAAATGTTATAAACTTATTGTAGAATGAAAATGATGTAGTGACTGATCTCAGAAGCAAAGTAGAATAGTGACTAAAAGTCTGAAATTTCTAGAATCAAGTCCTGCAGTTAATCACAGTTATGTGCCCTCAGCCAGACAACTAGACTATTATTCAGTGCCTTTGTATCCTCATATATAATATGGAGACAATTCCTGCTTTACAAAGTTGTATTCAGGATTAAAATATTTAGCATAGGTCTAGCACATAGTGATATGCCATAAAACGTATCTATTATTTGGGTATTGTTATGTAGTAGCCAGAACAGAAGAACTAGGTCAGTTCTACTTTGTAATGGTCAAGTGACACTGAAGAATTGTCTCTAGTCTGAGATACTATACTTTAGAAAATGGATGGACCAAGAAGAGTGTGTTCAGAAGTGGGCAGTGCAAAGATGAAATTAAAAGTGTGATTACTAGAGGAATTCCTAGAGGTTAGGAAGAGTGGGACCAGAGGGCAGGAAGGTAAAGGGAAGTTGGTTAATATGGTAGTATGCACTGAAGCATAATTAAATTGAAGGAAAATTTTCCATTGTTCCACAACAGAGTAAGGCAGAATTTGCAAGTACGACAACAGTAGCCTAGTTTGCAACACCCTGCAATATATTTGAGAAAGAACTAGCAGGGAGGAGTTTGATGGCAGCACATGCAAAGATAAATGTATGAGATGGGAATGTGAATGACCTAATTCAACCAAACATATTTCATACATGTTTTGCTATGTAGTAGGCAGAATGAGAGAACTAGGTCATTTCTACTTTGTAATGGCCAAGTGACACACGTACTCCATAAATGTGTATCATTATCATGCATTGACTAAAAAGAAGATACATAAATAAGAAAAAATAAAATTTAAAAGAACAGATGGTAATGGCAATAGACCATAAGTAAGAATAGCTCTGAAGTATGTACTATCAAATGCACTTCAAAGAACCAAGTATATTCTCTTGCGAAGATAACAGTATGCACTGTATTAATTATTGAAACTATCCTACTAATCAGTTTTGAAACTGTTTCAATGCTATTTGTTTTTCAATAAAATTAATAATAAAAAAGAAGCTAGAAGAGAACATCAAGCTAACTGAAGGGCAAATAAGTCCACCTAGAAAAGCTTTATTTGGAACATACAGGTCAGTAGAGTAAGTTGCAGCAGCTATTTTTTATAAGGAGA
>NW_004524713.1:3990684-3992614 GCF_000260255.1 Octodon degus | reverse complement strand
CTTCTTTTCTTTGTGCAATTCTGGTCTCTTGGAAAAGTTTTTGTTTGTTTCTTTATTTGTTTGTTTTGGCCATGGTGACAAGCAGGGTTACATGCTGTCTGTAGCTGCGCATTCCTGCTTGACCAGCAGAGAGGGATTGTTTCCTATATCGGCAGTTCAGATTTTCAGTTCAGATTTTTGGCTTCATGTGACCAATGTTTATTCTTGTGATAGCTAATTTGTGCTAGAAACTGAGTAGTAAGTTTATGTGCTCAGTATCCATGCTTGGAGTGAGAAGAAAGCAGCTCAAAGACACCAAGTCAAAGACTTTTTGTTTTTCTGATGCCATGGCACATCAAGCTCTTCAGTCTAAATTATCTTTGCTTGGTACAGAAGCAGGAAAATGTGAGGTTTTTTTTTCTATAAACTCTACCTCTTTATGACTCTTCTTTAGTGTTCCCAGTGTAGGTTTGATTGGTCAGTGGAGGCCCCCAATACTCAAATTGCTCTTGTCTGAACATGCCACCTTCGCCTGCTGCCACTCCTGGATATTCTGGGCAGAGCTGTGAATGAACACATTTCTGATGCTATCAATATTTTATGAATTTCCATCCACTTACTTTAATGGGGAACTGTAAAAGCATTTAACCATATTATACCCCATCTCTCAGGCACTGCATTATTCCAAAAGAGCTGTTTTATTTGAGCCAGCCACCAAGGTATTGGGATGGCTTCATTTCTTTTTTTATCAGCCCATCTGTGCATATATGTAACTCTGTTTGTCTGTCTATCAATTTGTCTCCAATCTATACATATTTATCAAGTAAAGTCAGCATCAGCAAAGGAAGCACAGTCCTGATAGCGCATATGCACATATACCCAAATGTGGGCACACATTCATATGTTTACTCCCTGGTAGTGTTTCATCTTTGTCCTTGATTGATTGAACATAAGTTTTAAAAAGACTCTGGATTTATGGACTGCCCTTGGATTCTCATCTGGATCATTTGCTCCCTTGTCATTCGATTAAAAAAATTCTCAGGAAAGCATTTTAGTTTAAATATTTGGAATTAATGGTTAAGTGTCCAGGAACTGAAATCAGTTGAACTTGGAATTCACAATTCTATGCTACCTCTTACTTTGTGGTCATAGGAAAATCACTTGATCTCCCAAAGACAAGTGTGTAAATGGGTGATTTCAAGACTTTTCGAGAATGCTAAAGAAGTACACAAGTGTGTCTACTGAAATAGCTGCACAACAAAGGAATGGGTATCAATATGCTTATGCTTTTAGAAAGCAAAAGGTTCAGAGTCTTTTCTCTGCCCAGTTTCTGGATGTTGGGAATTTTTGTGTTTGAACACGAAGCTCTCCTTGTTTTTACTTACTACAGACAGTTTCTCCCTCTTGTGACACCTCCTTCCCCTTACAGTGCCTGGCCACACCCTAGAGCATCAACTCCTTCCAGACTTCTCCCCATCCTCATCTCCTCTGAGCAGTTGTCCTTGATGAGCCTAGGGTCAATTCAAGGATGTTTATCTGAGCTTTCTCATCACTGCACTTTCTTTCATATAATAGGCTTTATATAATTCTTATAATTGTCCTTCTCTTAGTCAATGACAAGCTCTAAATGAGCAGAGAATCCTTAGTTCTTCACACAACTAACAAAGCCTTTAAGAACTGAGATCTGCTAGCCTCCATGTTCCGGACTTCTATTTACATCCCCCTTTCTGTCCAATCGGCGAACCATTTTGTTTATAATTTACTCTGATTATGACAGGCTCATAACTACTGTAAATCTGATATAATAAATCACTGGCTATTTATACTTCCCCAGGATTTTGTATTGTTAGCATCCCCATTTTATAAATGAGGAAAAAGAGGCTCAGAGAAGATAGAAAAGTTGCAAAATGTTCTTAAGCACTAAATATTAGAGCTCAGTTTCACCCCTGGG
>NW_004524713.1:3971167-3986821 GCF_000260255.1 Octodon degus | reverse complement strand
ATCCTTCCCTGTGCTAGGATTACAGGCATGCACCACCACGCCTGGTTTTGCTGGTCTCAGTGACAAGCTCAGTGTGGCATGTGGTGCATGAAATTGAAGCCTAGTCCTTGCACTTGCCTAAGCAGGTGCTTAGTCTGCTAAGCTATCTTGCTGGCCCTGGGTTGGGGATCTTTAAGTTGACAGTTTCTTGGGCTGAAGACTTCTAAGGCACACTTGAGTCTTAGGATTGCCTGGTGGGAGGGCGGTGGCATTGCCTGGGCCTTCCTGAAAGCACTCATGCATGTACCTAGAAACTGGCTTCATTACCAATGACTTGCTTTCCAAAGATGAAGTGATTTGTGTTCACACCTCATTTAGTACATCCATCTTCCCCCAAGGCATCCATCAAGTGCCTATATATTGGACCCATCCATCTTTTCTAACCTGAAAAATTGAGGGGAGGGCAGCATTTGTCTAATGAACCTGTTCAGAAAAGCATACTTCCCCAAATTAGGTTCTAATTGGGTTGGCAAACATCAATTGCCTGTGACTTGTTAATATTCAGGAAGTTCCACCTACCTGAGTGAATTCAAAGCTGGAAGCCCTACAAAAGACTAGCTGGTAGATCCCCAGAGTGATATCTTTGGACCCCACTTTCCCCATCTTCCTACATTCCACTTGCCTACAGGAAATACAAGTCTAAACCCCATAAGAGCTGGGCTATCAAAACCAAAAGTTCAACATCAGGAAGTCTTGCTGTCCAGTGGGGTTAAAGCTACAGAACTTCAGCACTTGGAGCCTCAGGTTTAAATAGGCCTAGGAAACTTCTGTAGTTCTACCCATCACTTATTCAAGGAACATGCTTGCCAGCATCTCTGCGAAGTAGACTTAGCCTTAAACCCACTTATAAACATCCCCCAAATTTAGAAACCCAACCTCATCTTATAACCCATTGCATCTGTGTGCATCTCTGAGAGCTAGAAAGGTCTTACTGAAGCCAGATTTCTATTATTTACTTGACTCCTTTGAGGAATAATACTAAAAGAATGTTCATAATAGTCTGTGTTTGTGGTGCATGACAAAACCCTGTAGTAAGGGAATTTTCTGGCTTGATACTGATTATCATGCTGTCGTTTCCATATCTATCCTATTGCTCATAAGGCTCCAGCAATTTTGTGTACATGTGTTTCCTACATTAATCATTTTATTTACTTTATATAATATGGTGTTTTGATATATATATATATATAGCGAGATACTTAAGCCTAGCTAACTTTCATATGCAAATATATATGTATAATTTTTGGGGCGTGACAGCAATTTTGTATTTTGTGTGAGACCAGTTGCATCTCCTTTCTCCACTTATCAAGCATAGAATATGCCCTCTTATAATTAGCTCTAATTACTGTGCTGTACAGTTGAACTCATAAACATTTTTCTGTTTAAGTGTAGTCTTGCATTTGATCAGTTTCATCCTTCTAACTTCCCTAGCTTCTGTCAGCCAGCACTATATTTTCTAAAAGATCTATATTTTATTTTGTTTTGTTTTATTATTTTATTTCATTTTATTTTGTTTTTGTACTAGGGATTGAACCCAGGGTTATAAAAATGCTGAACACACATCTTACCATTGAGCTACAGAACCCTAACCCTTTAGAGTCTAGGAGTGAGATCATGAAGTGTAATAGTTGGATTTCTGTTACAGTACTGAAATATCTTTTATAATTAACTTTAAAGAAAAAAGATTAACTTCAGCATGAAGCTTTGAAGGCTTGAACTCATGGTGGGTAGACTCATTCAGGGGTTTTGCTGGAGCTGTGGGATGGCAAAGCTGGGGAGCGCATGGTGGAGAAAACACTCATCTTATGGCTGGGCAGTGAAGAAGCAAGAAGAAGGGGTGGGGATCCCCTCTGTAGGGACCTAGGGACTTTCCACATGACCCACCTCTCAGAAGGTCCACCACATCCAACAGTGTCACTTGCACACCA
Organism: Octodon degus; assembly: GCF_000260255.1. Taxonomy (NCBI): domain Eukaryota; kingdom Metazoa; phylum Chordata; class Mammalia; order Rodentia; family Octodontidae; genus Octodon; species Octodon degus. Next base: position 3,984,854 of record NW_004524713.1, on the reverse strand, counting down.
GCCATATACACAAGGGCTTTTGACAACGCTTATCCAGACCATAACCTGTGGTGTTTGGTTTTCTGTGCCTGGTTTGGCTCATGTAATATAATGTCATCTAGGTTCATCCATGTTGTCCCAAATGATATTTGTAATATTTATAATATTTCTAAATTTCTGTGGGATGAATAGTGTTCCATTAAATATAAACCACATTTTCTATGTTCATCCATTGATACTTACGTTGATTCCTGTCTTGACTGTCGTGAATTGTGCTGTGATAAACACAAAAGTATAGAGATTTGCTGAGGATCAGTGGTAAATTTCAAACACAGATTCAGGTAATTGAAAAAGCACCTTCTCTTCTTCCTTATTCTTCGTCGATGCAGGTATGCAAGTTCTTTCAGGGATGGGGTTCCTTTAGAATGACCACAGGAAGCCAAATCTTGGCTCTGCATTTTGACTTGAACTTGTTCTCAAGCACAGCTCCAACCTGCCCACATGCTTGGCTCCAGTGTGGGAGTTTATCACTATTCAGAGCAGAGCTTTCCAAATTACACTTAGGGAAGATTTGTAGTTTCGATTTTTGTGCTGGTTATTGAACCCAGGCTGCCCAAAAGCATGTTATAGGGGCTGAGAAGTGCTGGTCCTGAAGATTTCATCTCTAGGCAGAATATTTTTGCTTGTTGTATTTATGGACTGGATTTCTGCATAATATCTGCGATGTAGAAAAGAGTCTATGTCCCATAAAAGTTCAAAAACAATTTCACTAGACTTGAAAATAGATATAAAACAAATACAAATGTGGTACCCTAGATGAGTCACATGAGTTGCACTGGTCCTTCTGCAAGCCAAGTAATGCAACTGAACCATACCATTTCATAAGGGAAGGCTTGCAACTCTACTGTGCGGAAGCTTCTGTACTTGTTCTTTCCCCCAACTGCTCCATCCTTTTGCCAGCTGCCACCTCTGCATCTCCTTCCTTCTCTCTTTCTTTGGCCCACATGGAACTCACACTCATACCGCTGTTCCCTCCACTCTGTCTCTTATCCCTTTACTTACCTCTATGCCTATTTTCTTCTCTGTTTCCCATCTCACATTGACTCTCTCCCTTGGAAGCATGAAGTCTGACATAATCATACTTCTTCATTTTCTGGATTTTTGATGCCTTGACATTTTGGAGATCTTCTAACTCCAGAAGAGCTGCCTGTCCAAGGACTGGTCAATTCCCAGAGACAGTAAAGGACTCACCTAAGAGGGCATCTTCCTTGTTGGTCAGCCCATACCAAGCCACTTCCTTTGTTGGGCTCTTGTACTCTGGGCCACTATTACAGTCTCCTAATCATCCTGGAACCCGTTAGCAGGATGTGAGGTCAGTCTTGTGACCTAGAGCCTGCTGAAATTACAGAAACCAGCCAATCCTAAACCTCCTCAGCACATCTCAATGTATCCTTTTTACAGAAGTTGTGGGGTCTGGTGACATAGCTCAGAGGACTAAAGCGCCTGCTTTGGTAAGCTTAGATAAGCTTAGGGAAGCACAGGGACTGCAGTTTGATCCCTGGCACCACACACCATGCCAGCCCTTCTGCCAAGGTGAAGTAAGCCAGCCAGAGTCCAGGCATAGAGGTGCCTGCCTGTAATCAGCACTGGGGAAGCTGAAAACAGGAGGATCACGAAGAGTCCAAGCTGTGTCTTTACATCCTGTAACAGTCAAATACATTAGAAGGAGAAGGAGGAGAAGAAATTGCCATAAACCTTGTGTTTCTCTGTGTTTCACATGGAGTCATGTGCACTCTCAGCCTCAAACGTGGGAATATAATGTACCCCCTTTCACTGGCAGTCATCTGTTAACCCAATCCCATCACCTAACAAGTAACAACAGAACTTATATTTTTGGAAAATCACATTCTGTGTTCATTGCTTGGCATTTTTAGCAGTCAATGCACTTATCAAAAGCACCTGGGTGGAATTCTTCCTTCTAAGAGAACCTTGTAAGAGTGTGTTCATGTGTCTTTTAAAGACTTAACATTTTTGTTTTTTCCAGTTGATGGTGCACATGCATGCATGCATACACACACACACACACACACACTCACACACACACACACACTCACAGACATGCAAGCAAGCATGCATGCATGCAGCAGTGCACTCCTTTACTACAAAATGGTGACTCTGCTTACCAAAATGCAAATATATATTGAATGGCCCATAGAAAAATATTGATTTTACTCCCAGTACTAAAAAAGAAAAAAGAAAATATTGGATTTTCAGTGCAGTGATTTTTTAGGCAACATGCCTTGAAATGAGGGACACTTATTTCTTCTTAACACACGAAGATTATCTAAAGATATGGGTTCAGGAAAAGAGAAGTTAGAATGGTGAAAAGGACAAGAAGTGAGGGGTTGAGTGAAAGATGGCAGGATGCGGGAAATATTGTAAAGCAAGGAAGGAGGAGGAAAGGAGAAATGAAAACTCGCTTGCCTGATTTCTCTTGTCAGACAAATTCCTTGTTTGGTGTCCTCTGGGAGAATAACTTTTGGAATCTCATTCTCTCAACCTTAATTTGTTTTCCTGAAAAGCCTGTCTCCACACAGCAAAGTTGCTCTCCCACCTCCATGAGCAACCACATGCTCGGTCTTGCTAGTGGACCCTCTCCAAAGCTGAGCAGGTTATCAAGGGGTGAAACACCTTCCTGAGCCACCGGCAGATAAACCGTTCTCTGCACATCTCCTCACCCGTGCAGGAGAAGGGTTGTGGGTCCTCAGTGCCTTCTGCTTCTTTCTCCTTGTCAAAAAGAATGAAAGATATATGAAAGCTCTGGATTAAAATGATTACTGTGGTTTATCTATGCTGGCGGAAGCAGATGGCATTTAAATAATGGGAAAGCTTTGGGCGTGCCAATTTGGAGCTTTCATTGAGCAGAATCAGAGGATATTCCAGGTCCCTCTCTCTACCTCTCCAGGCTGGGCATCCAGACACTGCTCCACTAGGCCTGCCCCTGGCTTCCTGCTGAGTCGCCAGTAATTGCTACCTCAATAAAGATGTTGCTGGCTCCAGAGAGGAATAAGGACATCTGGGTCTCAGCCTGTCTGCCTTCTTGCACAGAGGCGTCATTCCCTGTCTCTCTCTAACCCTTATTTATCTCTTCCTTCTTCTGGACCTTGTTCCATTTTGTTGTAATATCAGCCAGTGGGGAGGAAAGAAAGTCAGATGTGGAGATATCACTGGGAGCAAATAGCATTTACTGTTAATGTGGTGGCACAGGGCCTCCTCTCTGACTTGTGATATTTTAACTGTCTTAAAGAAGGAAGTGACACTGCAGATCCCTTTTCTGGGACAAAAGGCCAGAGAAAATTATTCATCTGGATCATTAACCCCGAGACATGGCTTTACCCACTGTAGCAGTCTGTGGAGGGTGTCTTTGGGGGGAAACTGTGACATAGCAGGCTTTGGCAGCCAGAACTCAGGCAGGGCTGGACATGGAGCCCCAGCGGCTGTTCCCATCCACTGCTCCCAAGCTACACGACTTTCTGGAGCTTTAGATTTCTCATCTGTAAAGTGGAAACAGAGGCCTGTGCCTTACCTTCTTTGGATGGTGCTGGTGAGCACTGTGGATGGCATCAAAGCCATTGGTAGCTAATGTACAAGCAGGGGTTCTAATTACTACTGCTGTCTTGTAAGGATGACTGAATGCTCCTTTTCCTTTCCAATACCACACGTTCAGCACTCTCCCATCTCTACCTTTCTCTGGGTCACATCGCCCTTTCTGAACAGCTTCTCATATCTGTCATGTCTACATCCTTCCTTCTCACTGTTCTCTCCAGATCCAAGCCACTGTTGTGCCAGCCAAACTATCTTTCTGAAACACAGCCCTGATCCTGTGCACACCCCCATCCCTTTGTGTTTCCAACCACCTGTGAGTTTATTTACTACAGGCAGGCCAATTTAGCCATCCCCTGCTGAGCCTGCCAGACTCATTTCTGGTGACTGATCTAGATCTGCCTGGCTGCTGTGGAACAGGAGAGGGAATTGGTACATGAGCAAAAGGAGCATGATAGGACCCATGTTGAGTGAGGAAGGCAGGGGCTAGGAGATGGTAATGGGTCTCAAGTCTACCCTACCTGCAAACAGGAGCCTTTGCAGGGTAATAGGCAGGAGGGTAACATCATGTGATTTTACCTTTTAATATAATGCCCCTGGTTATATTGAGGAGACTGGACATTTTTGGCGGCTAAAATTCCAAATCTGACTTCAGAGCTCTTCCTTAATCAGGTCCAACTTCCATTTCAAGTGACATCTCCTATCACAGTCACACATACCCTGTATACTTGGCATGCTGGATTACAGTTTTCTGTATGCCAGTTCCTTTATATTTTCAATCCCGCTCAGTCTGGCAGGGCTTCTTCCATTCTCCTAGGTGGCATCCCATGTGGGACCATGCATTCTTCATGCTTTAATGTGGGCCAAAACTGGCACCTTCTAAAGGGCTCAAAACAGGCTAGGAGGATAATCAGACAGTAGGTAGTTAGCACATACCCACTGCACACCTGGCACTGCTGGGATTCTGAGATGCAAGTGGAAAGAGATGGATATAGCCCTTGCCCTCAAAGAATTTCCAATCTAAAGGGAGGAGAGAGTAAAGAGGAAATCTGGAACACTCAAGGCAGCCTGTGCCATGAAGAATAACCCAGAGCTGAAAGTACTCATTTGGAAGTACAAAATCAGGTATTTATAGTTTTGTGGAATCTTAAGCTTGTAGAGTCAAATCATCCCAGGAGGAAAAAAAATCAGAAATTAGAAAGGAATATTTATCAAGTCTCTGGAGGAGGGGGTGGCTGCATAAGCTTGAAAGTGGTAGAGGAAATCACAAAGGAAAAGACATAAAGCAAACTAGAGAAATACAGCGAATATGACAAAGGATTACTATCTTTAGCATGTAAAGAGCGCAGTAAAATCAATTAAATTCACTAAGACCCCAGCAGATAGATGAGGAAAGGGCACTGGCAATTCTCTGAAGAGGAAATGCATACAACTAGCTAACAAACACAAGAAAAAATATTCAGCCTCTCTAATAATCAAAGAAAACCTTATTAAAGACATGAGATAACATTTTTCTTTTCCTTCCCTCTACTGCCTTATTGAATTAGCCCATTTTAAACAAAAACAACAAAGCTAAACCTGGCCAACATGTGTGAGAACGCAAGGGTGGAGAGGCGCCCATGTATTCCGGTCGGCATGCAATCCAGAGCAACCATTCTGGAAAAACGACTTAGTCCTGTGCATGGAGAGTCTTGAAATATGATTCAATTTTGGTAATTTAATTTTAGAGGCTCTTTCTAAAGAAAAAAAAATCCCAAAATAGAGCAAAGATATGGGCATGAGATCTCTTTCCTGGAATTTTATTTATAGTAGAAGGAGGGGTGAAGAAACTAAATGGCAAACTTGAGGGGTACGGATACCCCATAAGAAATTTGGCTAGGCCATTGAGAAACATGTTCATGAAATTTTTTTCTGGCTACAGTGAAGTGAAAAAGAATTGCAAAAAAAGGAATGACAAATTCAGCACAGTTGTTTTCATCAGAAGAAAACTGTAGATGAACTGAGGTGAAGATATCCAGAAGGTGGGAGAGGTAAGGACCTCCCAGGGGTGCTGCATGAAGTAGTCTGGGCACAGAGATGGACTGTATCATTTGGCTGGAACCTCCTCAAAGGTTGGAGATTTGAGAAGGAAATGAGGAATGGTTCCAGTTTCTTTGGAACTTGCCGCGGAACTCAAACTTCTAAGGTGTAAGATTTGGAGAAGACGGGTTAGGCTGCATCCTTGGGTTGACTCAGAATGCTTTGTTAACTTGATCAAGGTGGCAAAGATGAGTGGTAGGGCTGGACCTGAACTAAAGGTGCTCCCAGTTCAAATCAGAGCAGGTCCTGCCCCAGTATGACTACGCATTGGTGGGGCTAAGCCTTTGCATTCCTTTGGGAGTGGTGTGCGCATGCGTATGAGCTACAGCTGTAGACTTGTGCAGATGGGTGTGAGCTCCTAGTACATTGAGCGGACAAGTAACCAACGATCCTGGATTGCTTCAGGTTGTCTGTATTTTATCACTAGAAGTCAGGTTGAGACACTCAATCCCCCCAAATGGTCCTGATTCACCCTGTTTGGAGCGCACAGGCTGCGTGGGAATTCTCGTCTGCTGGGATGTCTGGGTCGGTTTTTCGGCTTCAGATAAACTGTCTTGCTGGCTCCAGACACGCTGTCGGCTCCACAGAGTGTTCATCCCTGGGCGAGACTCTCTGGGGTAGGAGGGGCTCGGCGGGAGCCCCGGTCTGTTTCCAGGGCCGGTGGTCTTTCTCAGGCAGCCACCACGGCACCAACCAGCCGGCTTCTGGGAAGCTGATAGGCATGCTTCCCTGCGGAGCCTCTGTCTCCTCAGCCCAGGAATATTTCTGTTTGCTTTCATCGTGCAGAAATGCACTTGCCTCATCTCGCACGCGGCTTAATTAGCTCTAATGGGGCTGGAGGTTGTCCTTGGACGACTTCCCGCAGCTGCCCTCTGCTGGCCAGTAGCCGCATCGTCGGCTGGAGCCTGGGAACCCACAAAGCGTGCTTACCTCCTAGGAGACCAGAAGGCCTGTGTTTGTCAGAGCCACCCTGTGCCTGTGAGACAGTTGTGACAAAAGTGTTCATTACTAGTTCTGACACCCTCAGCACCCACAAATATTCCTTCTTTGAGTAAATATATTCCAAAACGTTTTCCTATACCTGACACTGTTAAAATTCACCTGCAGTTTGTTAGAAGCGTATTTCTGTTGTGCTTTGAGCAAGCAGCTTCATTTTTTTTTTTTGCATTCTATTAAGTTCATTTTCTTTCTTTATTTTATTTTTATTTTTTCTATAATTTTATTGAGAAACAAATAGCAGTGAGACAGTTTCAAATCAAATTGGTAGGACAGTTTCAATAATCAACACATTGCATACATTCTTCCTAATGGTTAATTGCTGTACAAGATGCGGACATGATATCCTATCTACAAACACCATTCTATTCATTAAGAGAATGTGACTGTATATCTATCCTAACCATTTTAAATAGGCAGATACGAAATGAACATTCATCTGTATCCCCTTTTTTGTTTAGTTCTGTCATTTGAATATTATAGGTGTGTGAACTCAGCCAAATATTCTAAAAGAGTCCAGTAGTCCATAAGAGTATTGGGTCTTCCACTTCACAGGCAATGTCAGAAATTGTTGACCTGAAGGGGACTCAGTTTCATTTTTTAAATCCTCAACTTTCTTATCTGTAAAACAGACTCCACAGTGCTGTTTATCAGATTCTGGCAAGGCATAGTGGAGAATGTCTTCAAGAAGCTTTGCCTAGTTAGTGTCTGGCACCCAAAGAATATTGAATAAATGGTGACTGTTCTTATTAGTGACACTGATTTTATTGCAATGGAATGCATGAGTCTTCACTACCCTTAAAAAAGAAAGGAAGTAGGGCGTGTGTGTGTGTGTGTGTGTGTGTGTGTGTGTATAATGCTTTTCTAGTTGGCCTTTGATGAATTGCTAAGATTTGACAAATATTTCTGTATTTTTACAACTTCACAAGTACTTTCCAGGAGATAAGAAGGGTATGGTGAATGAATTATTCACTGGTCCCAAGTCCGAGTAAGCACAATAAATTTGCAATAAGGTAAAGAAGTGTTACATTCAAATGAAGCTTGTTTCTAAAATAATAATGATAGCACAATTTCACATTTGTCTAACATGTTTCAGGCTCCAGACCTTTCCCAGGCTCCTCAGAGAGATAATGGATGAGAACACTTTAGAAAATAGGCAGCTTTCTGCCAAATTAAGGTAATTTGTATTGAGAGGTGAAGTTTGTCTATATTCTTACTGGCCAAACAAATCATTTGCCCCCCTGAGTGATAAAGACAATCACAAAGCCATAGGATCATGGCCCCCGAGAGGTAGGGGAGACTTTGTCTGTTCTTATCACCATTCATCGATGTCTACAGAATGCCTGTCAGGTAGGGATCTATATTTTGTTTGAATGCTTCTGGGGATGGGACACTCACTTCTACCCTGAGAAAAAGTCGATCTGTCATTAGATAAGCAGGTACATCTAATATTCTGCCTCTCTTTCTCTCTTACTACCTTAATCTAGACAACCAGTTACGTTAATTTTGCTCTTAAATATCTTTCAGCATCTTTATCAACACTAACCCTGTACAAATACCACATCCATTGCAATGAGAATAATTTTCTAACTGAACCATCAGTATGAACTTTGTCCTTTCTCTTCACCCCTCTTCTATTTTCTAGATCAATCAGTCACATGATAATTTAACCTTAAAGTTTTGTGTAAACTCTTTTGTTTCTTTGTCTAGAGAATTTCAGTCTGCTTGGTAGGGGATGTGATATCCTTTATGGCTCAGTTCCTAGGTTTCCTCTATCACAGAGGTTTGCAAACTATGGCCCATGGGAAGCCTGTGGGTACCATGAAAAATGAAGGGTTATGCATTTTTAAATATAAAATGCAAAGCACAGCATTAGCTGCATGGTTTGGAAATGCCTTCCAAGGGTTATGCCTTAAAGGATTCTCTGAGTTTGCCCATCAGGGTACCCAGAAGCTTCTGTAACCATGGTTTACGTGGACCCAAGGGCAGCTTGTACCAGCAGCAGACTTTGGTGGAAACTATGCAGGAGTCACAGAGACATGGAAACTTCCACCAAGATTTCAATGGAAGGCCTAGGAAGCCAATGGCCACACACAGGACACATGTGGCCCCTGAGAGGGCACTTCACAAATCTGTGAGAGCTTTAGAGATGCCAGAAATGTGAATGGCTCCTGAGGAATTTATCAGCAGTGGCTACACCTGGTGCAGTCATATGAGTGGAGCTATCCTAGGCGTTGGAGGTCACATAGTAGCATCGTGTGTCCTGGATGCCAGAGACAGAGCTATAGGAGCTCCCTGCTGAATTTTTGCCCTCCTTCCATCTGGTCTCTTCTTACTGTTTTTGTGCTTTGTCTTTATGGAATAGGAATACTTGCCCCACGTCATTGTATTGGGTGATACGTAACTTGTTTTCTTTGTTTATTCATTTTAAATTTTGTTTTCATTTTTGTTCTTGCACAGCCTCACAGCTGCATTTGCTCAGAGCCTCAGATGAGATTTTGGGTTTGGACTTTTCAGCAATACTGGGGCAGTTAACACTTTGGAAACTGTTAGAGATGAGATGGATTAAATGCACTTTGCATGTAATGGGCATGAATTTGGAGTGGGGTGGGGGTGGGGTCAAGAGCAGAACATTATGCTTCAGAAATGTTCATAAGACTTGTGTATCAAGGGCTTGATCAGAGCCTGCAGTGCTGTCAGGAAAGAGAGGAAACTTTAAGAAGTGGAATCCAGTAGAATGAAGCTAGATCATTGGGAGTGTGTCCTTGAAGGGACATTCTGACCGTAGAATGCCTTGTTAATGTCTGTGCTTTCCACTTGCTGTGAATTACATAGGCCTCACTTCCCACATACTGCTCCCATGGTGCACTGGGCTACCACAGCTCAAAGCACTATGGTCAAGTGACCATGGGTGAAACCCCTGAAACCATGAGCTACAATAAGCCTTTCTTTCTTTTAAGTTGATTATCTTAGATACTTTGGCGTAGCAATGGGAAACCGACTGACACATATGCCTTTTATTATAAATGGTCCCTTAAAGGCTTGAAGGCATTGCTTCTGGGTTTACAGAGCCTGGACTGAGACATTTCACATCCTAACCTAAAATATTTTGCATTTCTTCCAATATAATCCTGTACCTAAAATATTTACTGGTACCTGCTTTGGCAGTACAGATCCTGACACCTACAGCCTTGACTCTGTAGACAGCAGGATAACTCACCAGCCTCCAAATATAAGTCTCTTTGACATATTTCTTTATCATTTCCTTAGATTATAGCATCTTCTCCTACATTTTTCTCTGATAGACTCATATTTGCCTTTTGATAGATGATGATGCTGGTGACTAATAGGAATAAGGTACCAAAGCTGTTGTACCAAAGACTGATTTAAGCACTTTGCATGCATTAATTCATTTAATTAATCAGTAAGGCCATGAGGGTGACACGGATATTCTCATTTCACAGAGGAGGAATCTGGAATGCCAGAAATCAGGCCACTTGCCCACAGACACAGTGGTTGATTTAAGATCCCCTCTTTTGCCTTCTGGTAAACCTCTTCAGAGCCTGTGGAAATAGCCTTTCTTCTCTTTCCTCAGACAGCAGAGTCTACTTAGATCATACCACATTTCTTAAAGGTTGGAGGAATCTCCTTTCTACCCAAATGAGGGAGCCTCTAGTGTCAGAAGTCATACATTTTGCATTTATGACACCTTTTAGGACATATCCCCAGGCTCTGGTGCCGGCAAGCTGAAGGTACACACACGGTGCAAATGAATTCAATTGTAAGGTTTTGAGCAAGGAAGTCAGCATAGCTGCCATGTAATTGCATCCATTCTTTGAACCTGATGGAGCTCCTACTAAATTTAAGGGTTGTTGATTCAAGAATAAGATGTGTCAAAGACTCCAGAATTAAAAATTCTTCCTCTAAGGCTTGTTTGACTTACGAGTGGTGGAAATAGGGTAGGTTTTTGCATGGACAAGCTTCAAGAATAAGACTGGAAATTCAAGCCAAGGAAGACAAGGAAATCAATTTACATGACAATCACAAATAATATCTTTATGCCAAAGTATTATAAATTTGCCATATGATACAATATGAAATTATTTTTAATCGTAGAAAAGCATGTAACATTTGTGTTGTTAGTATTAGATGTGGAGGCTAAATGAGAGGGAATATAAAGAATATATTAGACAGTCTTTATCAGTTGATCTTCAAATTTCTCCTCTCCTTTAGGTTTAGGGTCCAGCATGAAAATATAGTTGATATTCTAGTCCATATTGAAGAACCACCACTGGTTAAGAGAGGCAGAAGTCCAGGACTCATCAGTTCAGTACAATAGAGAGAAACTGTTAGGCATAAAATTATGATAAGCAAGAAGAGATTCATTCACTGGAAGACACTATCGTTTTGCAAACCTTGTGTAAGGAATACATTTAGGCCATGGGGACCCTGGAATCAGTCTTCCATTTATCCAGAAATGTTTCTGTCTTCTATCTTTCATTTCTGCATGAAATTTTATTCCCTTGGCTTCATTTGTTCTACAAGTCACAGAACAGCTCTAGTGTAGTGCCAGAAACTCTAGTTTAAGGGCTTACACTATGCCGCTCAGTCAACCTTCACTTTTCAGAGCTTCCTCTTCCACGTTCTTCCAAGTCATCAGCTTTTTTATCAGTAGACGAAACACTTTTCCACTTTCCAGTATGCAAATTCTAAACTTCTAGTTTGTATGTCTGTGAAAATCTGTACCCACCCTTTGCCTTTTCCCCACCTCCCCTCTCCTGATTCTGAAGGGATTCTTGTCACTGTCAGCCATAGGAGCTGGTTCCTGACCTCCTTGTTCCTCTCTCCCCATCAACCCAGTGACTCACTGGCCATCTCGCCAGGACCCTGGAGATAATTCCCAGCAGCAAGCTCTTTGCTCTAGGCTCTTAAGGTGGCCACACACTGGGCTAAATAAGCAGCTTACCAGCATGGGAAGGGACAGCATTTGGAATGCCGTCTTTTTTTAGCTTCCTTTAAAAGGAAGCTGATTTGGGACTGCATTGGGAAGATGTCCCTAATTCAGTCTCTGGAGATCTATGAATGGAAATTGTACTGTGGCTTCTGTGTCTCCTTTATGCCTCTGAATGCCTAACACTGGAGGAGTGTCTTGTCTTACCTACCAATCCCCTTTGAAATTATGTTCTGTTACCTGTTGCCTGGAGCTGGCAGTATCCAGGGAAATAGACTCATTGCTGAATGAATGGAGTGTTAAAATTTTTTGCAGGCGTGTTATAAAACCACACTGATCAGATTGCCTGTGAGTTACGTGGGGACACCAGAGATGGATGATGAGGGGACTGAAGAAGCTGATGGTACCAAGGGTACAAGGAAACCACTAGTTATTGGGTTGGCCCAACAGTGAGCCTTCTAAGGATTCCAAGTATCCACTCAAAGGAGTGGAGAAAGTTCTTAATCTGAACCAGTGCAATGCTGATAACCAAGGTGACTTAATCCAATGAGCCCTGTAAGACTGCAGAGGTTTCCAGGCAGCACTGGCTTCCAAGATAATCACAAAGCAGATTATGATATTATCTTGTTTTCTGATGATGGCTCATGTTGGAGAACATAAGCTTTGGAATCAGACAGACACGGGTTCAAACACAAGCTTGACCTTTCCCTAGCTTTGTGAACCCCAGTGACTAACTTGACCTTTCTCAGTTTCTGCTCCTCCTATGTGAAGCAGAGTAATGAAAATAGTAGCTATCTCATATGGGCTTTTTTTGGGAGTGATGTGTAAAATTGCTTAACATAGCCCCTGAAACAATAAATGGTTGCAGTCATTACTTATAATTATTTATTCATTTAACACCTCATTAAATGAATATTTATTGAATTTGATTTTTTTAAATGTATTTGGTACAAGGTCTCACCACACAGCTCAGTATTAATCCTCATGTTTTCAGCCTCCTAACACTGGGATTACAGGCAAGCACCACCAGGCCTGGTGGCTGGCTCAGTGCACCCAGGGGCAGGGCCTGCACAGTATCAGGTACCATAGAACAAATCAGTCGTTGTGCTTGCCTAAGTAAGCATTTAGTCCACTGAGTTATCTCACTGGTCCACCAAACACTGTTCCAAGTGGTTGTTATTATTGCTATTACTATTGTGGATTCCATCCTCATCATCAGACATTGTTTAACTGGTTGCAGCAGCTCTTTAGGCAAAAGCTGAGCATGCTAAGACAATCTGGAGTTAAAAGGCAGAGGCTAGGGTTTGGGGAAGCAAGACTGAGAGTCAAGTTGTACAGACTGAGTTTCCTCGGGGGGCCTAGGAAATTGCAGAGCACTGTCTGAACATAGGAGTGCCTTGGGGCCTCCCTAAGTATGTAGTAAAGACCATTTTCTTTTTTTTTCAAAGAGAAAAATGATTTTTATTTTTGCATATTCTCTTCACAGTTTTATTCCTGACTAGTTATATCTTTTGGCTGTAATACTATATCATAACTATATTTTATGCTTTAATTTCTTAACATTGTCTCAAGTGCTTTTTTGTAGTTTTTATGGCTCTTATAATTATTTTCTTTTTAAAAATTATTTTCAAAATGGCATATTTTTATACAGAACTGAATACAAACATCTATGCTTAAATTTTTTATGCCTCTATATATATATTTATTTATTTTTCCATAATTTTATTGAGAAACAAATGACAATGATACAGTTTCACATCCAATTTATAGGACAGTTTCAATAATTAATACATTGCATATTGTTGTCTTAGTGGTTAATCATTGTACAAGATGCAGACATCATATCCTATTTACAAACACTATTAGAACAAATCTGTCTATTCATTGAATTAAGAGAATGTAGCTGTATATCTACCCTATTTTGAATATACAGATACAAAATATATACAGGTTGAATATACAGGTCTTTCATTTGTATCCCCTTTCTTTGTTTAGTTTTGTCATTTAAATATTATAGGTGTGTGATTTCAGCAAAATATTCCAAAATAGTCCAGTAGTCCATAATATTAGTGGGTTTTC
>NW_004524713.1:3962086-3962642 GCF_000260255.1 Octodon degus | reverse complement strand
TCCCATAGATTCCATGAGGATAAAACTTGCTGTTGTGTATCCAACTCCCATAGCCATCCTTATAAAGAATGAATAAATGAATGAATGAATGAATGAGAATTTCTAGAAATGACTCCTTAAAGGTGTCTCTCCTATGGTCAGTACAAGGGATTCTAAAACACACTCAGTTTTGAAAATTGGCTTAAAAGTTGCTTAATCAACATTGCTTATTCTTTTCTTTTTCCTCTTCCTTATGGATGTTTCCAAAAGTTTCTTCTTCTTCATATATATATATGAAGCTGTTGGATATAAGCTCTCCATATATATATATATATATATCCAACAGCATAATATTTTGATAGACACAATAAAATGATGACAAATGAGGTTACCTTTCATACTCACCTCCTTTTCCCCTTGGTAAAAATTCCTAAAATCTGTTAGAATCATTTAGTATTTAGTAGTACAATAGTATTAACTATAGGACTAGGTAGATAGCTCAGAGGTCTAAGCACCTGCCTGGCAAGCACAAGGACCTCAGTTCTATACCCAGTACTGCATTCTGTGTTGGCTCCAT
>NW_004524713.1:3950864-3961927 GCF_000260255.1 Octodon degus | reverse complement strand
ACATATATATATAATCATCCTCATGCTGGAATTAGGTCTCTAGACCTTATCATGCTACTTAACTACAAACTGGCAGCCTCTCATCTACTCCTCCCCATTTCCCCCTCCTTTATTCCTCCCACCTTTCACAATCACCATTTTACTCTCTGTTTCTTTTGACCTTTTGTTTGATTTATTTGCTTAAAGCTAACATCACTAAATTGAGGATGGCAGAGGGCGGAGCTCTGGGAAGCAGAGGTGTGTCCCACTTGGTCCCCAAGCTCTCCTTCAAAAGAGGAAATACCTCAGAATGGGCTTTAAGGAATGTGTCCTTACAGAGAATGGGGCACATCTCCTGGGCACCGGCATCTTACAACTAAGCACCTGGGATGCAAATATCAGGGGCACTCTGGAGAAAGCAGCCCACCTACATGACCTACTTCTTGCTCAATTAGACCCCAGTCTTGCTCTTCCCACATTAGAGTTAGAAGGGGACTTGACTCATGACCAAAGAAGACACAGCAGCCACCCTGGCAGGACTGACTCAAGTTCACAACCTGCTTCCTGGGCTAGGCTGGCCTTAAGCCAAAAAGACAGATTCCCTGCCAAGCCTAGGACTCCACCCAGGAATCAGACCAATGGATATCTGAAGGCTGTGGATGGTGGATTAGGGGTCTCACAGGTCTGGGAGGGATTGAGGAAGATAGGTAAGAGAGCTGGCGTGTGCATTGCATTTATGATCTTGTCATTTGTATATCATCTCTTTGGGCTTTAAAGATTTTGCGGGCCACCAGTTGTGTCACTTCAGGTTTATGACTTTCCCCTCCAAGCCAGCCATAAACTAGGTGTGGTAATAACATTATTTCATGGGGGTTATCCTGAGAATGTTCTGAAGATCAGAGTATGCTCTCTGGCATATGCTAAGTGCTAGATATTTTTCTTATCTTTTTTTCCTGTTTTAACTCCTTAGATGCCAAGCACTTCAAGGGAAGACAAAGGAGAGCATCAGATGGAGGAGGGTGGCTGCTGGGGAAGCAGAACATGAAGCCTGGGACAGGGGCTAGAGGAAGGACCTGCTCAGTTGGGGGAATTTTAGAACCACTTGACTTAAGAGGCTCAAACTAATCAATCCCTCTTGACTCATCACGGAGCCTGCAATCAGGGCATCACCTGCTTGCCTGCTGCTCTGCCCTGAGGAAGTTGTCAGAGCCAATCACAGGGTATTGTTTTCTCAGCTTTTCTCTGAGGAGAAGCTCTTTGGGCAGGAGAGTCAGAGCTAAGCTGCCTAGTACAGAACTCCAGTTCTCTCAGGAGAATAAGGGCTGTAAGTGGCTAGACAAGGTCACAGAGAAAGATAGATTTTGGGGTGGAATGTGGAAGAGATCACCTGTAGGTATTAGCCCACTCATTGAATAAAAATTTCAATGAATTTAATAGGCATTTACATGTGTTCATTCATTTATTTAGTAGTAAGCACCTATTCACTGCCTGTTATAGATGGGTTCAGGTCCCACAAGGCTACATGTGGGAAGATTTTATTTTCAATTCCATACTCTTTCCAACAGCTCATGTTTTCTTCTCTAAAGACCCAGGTAACCACTCCAGGGGTAATTTTATTTAGATTCAGGCTGGGGCCCAGGGAGGCATTCATACTGATCCCTTCCCACCCTAGTAGTTGCTGGGCCCGAGACATTGCTTAGGACCCCGAGAAAGCATGGATCAAGTTGGAGTCAGTGGAATTTAGTTTATTTGAATTGACGTGAATGGAATGAAATGGAATTACTAAACTAAATGGAAATAATTAAATTGAAATATGGCAAATTGGATTGAATTGAGATTAATTGAAATAAAATCAATTGAGAATGTTTTGAATCATGGTGCTGCAAGAGATTTGGACACACCCTCCCTGACCCTACTCATTTGCAGTGAGCAAAGGGAAGCTTAGGAAAAGGGCAGGTTGCCGCCAAGGGTTAATGACTTTTCCATGGTCAAAGAGAGGGGCAGAGCTGGGCTGCACAGCCAGGTACTGCCTCTCTCAAGCCAGCACATTTCTCACATTGTCGAGCTTCCTGAATTGGTAGGTTCCAATGTTGGATATTGGAAAACAAGGCCAAGAGTCAATAGAAAGCAGCAAGTGAAAAAAGACTTTGGGAAGAAATTCCTAACCATCCAATTTTAGTACCTTTTTAATAAAAACCCATGCTTGTCTTGTTTCCTCTGAGTATGGCTTCCCATTGTATTGCCAGGATGCCCTGGAGTGGGCATCCACCTGGGGCTCCAATGGCAAAAAGATGGAAGGGTAGTTTTTCAGATTGATGCTCCCTGAAAATGTGTTTGCTTTAAGAAATAAAGAGGTGCTACTTGTATTTGAAAGCCCTCTTAGAATTCCCAATGACAGATGCCAATGCTTTGGTGTCTACTGTTAGTGTCATTCTTTGGAACATGCTTGAAGAAACCTCCTATTAAAATACTCTTGCACTAAGGAGACAATACAATGCTTACACATGCAGGTATGCTTTATTTCACTTATGAGTATAGCCTCTAGTTGAATCCATTTACCTATAAAAGTCTCGAGTTTATCCCATTTATAGCTGAATAATACTCCATCGTATTAAGAAAATATTTCTTTTTTGTCCATTCTTCAGTTGATGGGCATTTGGTTTGTCTCTGAGATTTATTTTTTTAATTTTTTTTCAGGGTCTCACTATGCAGCTCAGACTCATAGTGATCCTCCTGTTTTCAGCCTCCCTAGTGCTGCAATTACAGGCGTGTGCCACTACACCCTGGACTATATCTCTAAGATTTAGCTATGACAAATTGTGCTGCTATAAATATGGGTGAACATAGATTGCTGTGGTGTGATGTCTTTAGTTCTTCTGGAAAAATACCCAGGAGGGGAAATTGCTGGGTTGAATGGGACCTCTAGTGTATGAACCTGAAAGAGTAAATAAAATCTGAAAGGTAATATAAGTATTGTGAAAGGAAAAGAAGCTGTTCAAAGGGAAGGAACAACTGGGGTGAAAGGATGGAGACAGAAAAGAAAGAAGGAAGGGGGAAAATCTATACATATATGCATGGGCTAGCTTGGATAACTGTACTGCTGATTTTCATTGGTGTACTGAAAGGAGCAGTTAGTACTTAATATTTTCTCTCCCTCCTTTTTAAATGTCTTTATTTGACCAATTTTGCATGGTTATATCTGGTAATCTGAACAATTAATTTGAAGACAACAATATGCAGTATAACAATCATTGTTGAATTCCTATCATTTTCTTTAGTGAAATTTTGTATCATTTCTATTTTGTTTTTAAAGATAACTATTTCCCATCGTCTTTTAAAAATAAAAACAAAGTAAAATGCTCTCCTACGAAGGCGGGAACTTGTTTCCTTTTCTTTCTGCAAGTGGTCACCAGTGATTACCAGGGCTTAACAGAACAGACAATTTGACTGTCCCTTATCAGAAATGTTTGAGACAACAAATACCTAAATTTCTAACTTTCTTGGATTTTGAAATACAGACCTACACATAGTGACATATATTGAGGTTGGGATTCAAGTTTAAACATGATGTTCATTTATGCTCTATATAGGCAGGTGAAGGTAATTTCATGTAGTATTTTTAGTATATCTATGTTTTGACTATCTCATTATATGAGGCCATATGTGGAAATTTCTGCTCATGTCACTATAACAGCACTCAAAAATTTCAAATCTGAGGACCAGGGATACAGCTCAGGAACATCAGAGCTTGCTTGGCAAGGGTAAGGTCCTGAGTACAATTGATGATTTAAAAAAAAATCAAATTTGAGGCTTTTTGGATTAGAGATATTCAACTTATGCAAAGTTTCACACATAATTATTACAATTCTGGGGGATACGTTGAGCAAACTTGATTCAATTTTTCAGAGTTAGGGACTGAGCCTGGAGATTTTCAAAAGTTCTCTGCAGGTCATGGAATAAATCAAAAGCAGAGTAAAGTCTAGATCCCTATTCTGGGCTCAACAAATCCAGAGCTCCTTAGCACATATTATCTACTGGTGATTTTACAAGGGAAATCAGTTTTCTCATGACCAGTCCTGGGTTGTGTGGGGTGGGAGTGGCAGGAGCCATGGAGTGAGGATTCTCAACGCTGAGTGGCTCCAGTCACTTCACAGAACTGAGCCACAGCTGATGGGGGCAGCCTCTGGAGTGTGTAATCATCCTAATGAGTCGTGGCGTTTGTCAAGGTATGTGGTCCGGATGCTCGTTGCTGTGATACAGAGATAATTGGCCCTGCCACACAAGCGGCAAACTGGCCCACAGGCTCTTAGCAGACCACAGGCTGGACAAAATGACACAGGAGGGGATGCTGCCAGCTATGCTGACTCCAGGTTCTTCGGTGTCTATTATCACAGCCATTTCTTACCACCAGGCCCTAAAATCAAAGGTATGGGGCTATTTCAGGAGGGATGAATGGTGTGTTGGTAATGGAGTCTTGGACCAGTGGGTCTTTATCTTAATTCAGTTTCAAATTTAGGCAGATGGGAAAGGAGAATTATAATCACTTCCCTTATACTCGCACATCTCAAATCCTGGAGATAACAGGGTCCACTTCAGGGCTTGGCTCTACACTGAGTTCATTGTGAAATCCACACCAGGAG
Source organism: Octodon degus (assembly GCF_000260255.1). Classification (NCBI taxonomy): domain Eukaryota; kingdom Metazoa; phylum Chordata; class Mammalia; order Rodentia; family Octodontidae; genus Octodon; species Octodon degus. The sequence goes on along the minus strand of NW_004524713.1, from coordinate 3,957,308 downwards.
CCTCAGCTCAGTGGCTGAGTGACTTTCCACTGGTTTGGCTTAATTCCAGTTTATATTTTGACCCCAGTTCCAGTAACTGGGTTGTTTATTCTGCTCCTTATTATCATGGCCTGCTTTGCCTACCAGGTGGTGCTGCTCAAATGTAATCACTTGTTTTGTGGAGTATTTTATGAACACCATTTATTCATGTTAGAGATACAGTGGTACAAAGGATGGACATGTCTTGGTGGAGGCAGAATTGTATGGGCATGCAAGTAAGCAGAAATCAAAGGAAGGCACACTATAGTATGAAATGGAAAGTACTATGATGACAATGGAGAAACATCAGAAATGCTATGTTGTTTATTGGGACATGTTTGTAGTACATAATGCTTATAGTCCTCATGTGGAGTTGACAAGTGTGCATAACGCATTTGAATTCTGTTGCTCATCCGCTTTCCCTTTCTTCCCTCCCCATTCCCTCCACTTCCTGATCCCCTTCCTGTTTCAGACAGCTCTCTCTCCCAACTTCCTATTATCTACCTTTAATTTGGCTCTTGCAATTTCAGTTTTCATACAAGAGAAACCATGCTATATTTGAGCTTGTGTGTCTGATTTATGTCACTTAACATTATGGTCTCAAGATGTATCTTCCTAACAATGACTGAAGTTTATCTTTCTTTGTGGCAGTGTAGTTCTCCATTGTGTATAAACACCACAGATTCTTTATCCATTCTTCTGCTGATGGACATACATTTTGCTTCCAAGATTCAGCTATTAGGAATTGTGCTGCTGCTGTAAACATAGGTGTCCATGAATCACTATAATATGATGTCTATAACTTTTGGGGAAAGATATCAATAAAGGGAATGGCTGGATCAAATGATGTTTCTAGTTTTAGTTTTTGAGACTCACCATACTGATTTCCTTAGTGGTTGTACTAGTTTGCCTCTCACCAGCAATGCAGAAAGATTCCTTTTCCCCCTCAGTTTTGCCAGCATTTCTCATTATTTGGTGTCTCGGTGATGAGCATTTTGGGGAATGGTCAAGATGGACTCTGCATTTCATCAATGGCCATATATGTTGAATATTTCTTCAAGTAATTTTTGGCCATTTGAGCTAAGTGTCTATTTAATTCTACTTTCTATTGGGAGTAACAGAATGGGCCTGCCAGGGGATCTGGCGTTGCAATCAAGACATGTACGGTGGAAGAGTAGGACGTGTTCCTAACCAGCGCGGGAGGAGAGAAGTGCTATAAGTAAAGGCAGTTACTGGTGCTCAGATAGAGACCTGGGTACTCACTAAAAGGCCAGCAAGGCTGCCCTGCCATAAGGAAGAAGGGTAGAGATAAGAAGTGAAGGTCACAAGGGAGCTGGACTGCATCTGTAGCAGAGCTTTCGTGCCTAGGATAAAGTTGTTTAAGTCCTCAGTCCTGTCCCTCTGTTCTGCCAAGTTCTGGAGTAGGTGGCGTCTGTTGATAGGACGCCTGCCATGGCCTGAAGTGGGCTTCCTCTATGCTCTCCTTTTTGGAATCCTGAAGTCAGCCAATTCTGACTGTGAACTTCTTTTCTTCGTGCCTCGCAATACAAGCCAGGAGCATCATTGAATAGGGTTAAAGGTTCCATCGTAGGCTCACAAAGCACCCATGTTTAATTCCTCAATTCTTTTCTCCCTCTGTGCCAGTGGAGCCAAATTCCATTTCAGCTTAAGGCTGGTCCCTGCTGCTGTCTTTTCTCTGCTCCAGTGGGTCTATGTTACTGCTGTTTGCACTAATGATTCCCAGCAGCATTCTGCAAGATAACTTTGCTAGAATAGAGCAAAAGCCCTTTGTCATGGAGATTGTAATTGGAAAAAGTATGCAAATATCTTATGCACTTTCTTCATTGTTGTTGGTGAGTGAAATTGGCCCCAGCCAAGGTTCCACACGTATTCCTTCTCTGTCTGTCTGCCTGACTTCCACCATCTCTTTGTCTTCCCTGTGCATACACATACACATTCTCTCCCCAGCACGTGTGAAGCCTGCAAGCCTTTCCACACATGGTTAACCTCTGCCAGGGTATGTTCCCTTCCTTCCCTCTTCCCTCCACAAACATCTGACAAAACAGCTTCTTGAAAGAAGTTTCCGGATGACAAAAGGAATTTAGGATGCCATTTGGAGGAGTCCTATGGCTCCCCTCCCTCCTGCTTTGTGTATTCTAATTGATTCTAGCCTGTGTCCTCTCCTTGAGAGTATCTGTCTGCCTACAGGGCCGGGACAAGGGATTGAATTTAGCAGTTCTAAGCTTGGGTTCAAATTCTGGTCCTGTTCCTTACTAGTTATGAGCCTTCAAGCAAATTACTGAAGTCTTCCAGGCCTTTGTTTGCTCATCTCTACATTGGACTGGCAATAATGCTAGACCATTAACATTGCCCTGAGGAGATAACAGATGCCATTGCATGCCCTTGCTTGTCCTTCTACTCCTCTGTGTAGCAACCCAGTGGTAAAATATATTTATTTCTCAGACTTTTCACAAGGTTATAAGCTATTTCTCACCACTCTCATCTCATTAACAATAACTGCTTAGAAAAGCAAGTGGCTCTGTTCAAGTTACCCTCTGTCCCATTCCATTCAGAATAGTATGTAGCACTATTGCCAGGATTTATGAGTTCTATTTCCTTTTGTGGACTTCCTAGGATTAAACTCTTGATGCTTCACTGTCATTGGGGACCATGTGCCTAGTTCCGGCCAAGGAGGTAAGAGCAAAAGTGACATCACCTAGGAAGAGTATTCAGCTGTTGATGCAATATCCTCCAGCAATCACAATCCCTTGGACAGGGTTACTCAAGTGATTAGGATGGGAGGAGAGACCCATGCTGTAACTAGCGCGAACCCTTAAGCTGCTGAGATTCTGAGGTTGTTTGTTATCATAGCATAACCTAGTCCAACTTGACCTACCACCCTTTGTGCTATTTATTATTATCTTCTAGAATGGTTGTTGGTTATATTACTATACTTATTCTTCACTTGTCTCTAAGAAGAGAACCATTTTTTTTCTAAAAAAGTGGCTGTAAAAGAATAGAGACTACATTTTTCAGTCCTCTGGCAGGTGATATAAGTGTGAGAAAAACTCTGGCCCATGAGAGGTGAGAAGCGAAGTCTGCCAATTCTGAGCAGAATGCACCTTTACTTCTTGCTGGCGGTAAGGGGGAAATGCTGAGCCCCTTTTTAGCCAAGCAGACAAGGGAAATGCCCTAGGCCATGATAGAATAAAAAGGGAGGAACCGGTATTCCGACACTACTGAGTTTCTTCATATGAGCTGTTATATAAATAAAAATAAACTGTTTATCTTCAATAAGCTAACATTATTTGGGGCCTCTATTATATTATTCAAACCAGTGTTTATATATATTATTTGAAGTTATCCTGCTTATGTATTTAATTAAGTAATGTCAGGCTGGGAATATAGCTCAATGGTACATGTGCCTTCCCAGCAAGTGCAAGGGCCTGAGTTCAATTTCAAATACCTCCCAGAAATCAATAAATATCCTTTTAAAAGGTAGTGTTTATTTTCACTGCCCCACCACATACATGTACACATTCACAAATGTACTACATTCTCTCAGAACAGAAATTTATTTTTTATTTTTTAATTTTTTTAGTGGCAGGCTCAGCCTGCCCTAGGGGTGGGGCTGGTCAGGCATGTGGAGCTGGGGATTGAACTGCAGTCCCTGCACTTGCCTAACCTTGCCTAAGCAGGCACTTTGTCCTGCTCAGGTATCTCGCTGGCCCTAGGAATTATTCCTTATTCTTTATCATGTCTACAGTATTGTGAAGTGCGTTTCATAGAATAAATTCTTTAAAAAATTTGTTGAATAATGAAATGCAAATATTATATAATAATAACTGAATGAATCATTATTATTATTATTAGGTTTTACTCTTCTTTCTATCCCGGAACAAGTTTCTTCATTGCCCATCAGAAAGATTTGATTATGTGAAAATTTCTAAAGCTTATGACATCTCCTTTGCTTGTGAGAACACTTCACATTGTCTTTATTTACCAAATTCAATTAAGAACAAAGTTGTCAAATGTAGAAGACACACAAAATGTGACTGCTACAAGGGACCTCAGTGGTCATGTGGTATAACTGCATTTTATAAATGTGTGGAAAATCTCAGAAAGGGAGATTCACTTTCTACCAGTCATATAGTTAATTGGTGAGAGAGGGACCTAGAATTCAAGATGCTCACTTTTCTGTGAATCTCTTTATTGCCTTATTACCAGATATTCCAGCTGTTCTTGGGTAAGGTATTGTTTGATCAGCCTTAATAGAAATGGGTGGCTTGTGATCTGTAACAGTTTCTACCCTGGGATTTTATAGTCACTGTGTATCTTAGGTCACTTTCCTTTCAGTGGGACGGAAGAGCTGAGAGCCACAACTTAAAGGAGAAAAGAGTTATTTTGGCTTAGAAACTTCAGTCCATGTTAGCAGGTCATGACAGGTAGAAAGGCCAAGGTGAAGGGAAGCTGCTCACAGCATGAAGACCGAGAAGAACTAGCAGAGGAGCCAGGGAAGGAGACACAGCCTTCTGGGTCTTGCTCCAGAGTCCTGCATCTTCTTGTCAGGCCCCACTTCCTAGTAATGAGTCAGTAACAGCATCTCCATGAGCCATTCATCTTCCAAAAGCCCTGTTCTTAAACACATAAGAGCTTTGAGGGTCTTTCTTGATAGAAACCATAACACTGTGCAGTGAAACAATGTCTATGAAGATTTTTAAAACTTAGGGCTTGTCCATGTTTAGAACTCAAGAGAACTAAGGAATCAAAAGTTCCCTTGGAGGAGCAATGGGTAATTCTTTAGACTTCTGCATGGAATGGAAGCCCTGAAGGTTGAAGTTATATCCCCAGTTGCATTGGGTCCATGTAGATCCGTGAGAGAGAAACCTCTGCCATTCTTTAAGGCAATGATGCTCATAAGGAACTGAGTAATTTTGGAATGCAAAGTGTGTTCTACATTTCTCGGAGTATCACAGTGCAGGCTGGGGTGTAGGTGAAAAATCTCAAGGACACATGGATTTCAATACGACCAAGACTGAGAGCAAACAGTACAATCCAGTAAATACATTAAAGCCAAATAGAATCAAATCAGATAAGTGGTCTGAATCTTCTTTCTCTCCTAATTTTATTTCTTATCCAAGAAAAGTAAAAGCAAAACTAAGAAAAAAATAAAGAATAAGCATGAAATAACCAATCAGATGCTCAACAAATGTCCTTGAAATCAGGTAATCTGACCCCTTTCAGATTTATGCAGTCATCTCACGTTTCTGCTAATCCCTGTCAGTTATAGACAGTGAAGGGTCAGATTTTGAGTATCATCCAATCCCAAAATTGACTAACAAGATCTCTATTGAAACATACTTGTTTGGTTAAGTGCCCACAGTGCATTTTAACATATTAACAGTTCTAAGATGTTTCACAGTAAAAAGTCAACAACAATAACAAAGCAACAACAGCAATTCATCCAGAACAAAGTCACTGAACTTCTCAATTCCCCATTTCCCCACAAATTTTATCACATGACTCTTAAAATTTGCATTACAAATTACAAGTGCATCAATTTCATGAATACTGATATAGCCCAGACCCATTATTCTGAGCACAGAAAAAGTAGAGGCTCAGAGGAGTGAACATTGTCATTCATGACATGAATTCAGGTTCTCTAACCCCACGTCCCTTGCACTACACTGCCTGTGAGTGACAACACAGTCCTGAAGCAGTTCTAAATGGCCAACATTTCCCTTAACAGCTCCCCTGCCATTGGACTGTGTTGCAGAAATATGTGACCAAGACAATGTGTTGTGAAATGAATGGATTTACCAACCAGGGGACCAGCCCTGTGCCCTAGCTCATTAGGAACAATTTGCATGCAGAACATCAGTGTGACAGGCCCAGCAAGGGATTTGTTTAGCTCATTTAGAGTAATGGAGACAAGAGATTAATCACTTGAACACCGATGCGCCTTGCTTCTGCGGCCCCATCATGCATGCCCACCAAGCCGCACCTGAACTAATGCCACCCTGTCTCTGTTCTAGATGCCCTGGCTGTGGTCTGACTTGTGTCTCATGCCTTTAGAGTCTGGCCTGAAGCTATAGTCAAGACAGACTAGAGACCAACCAACCATAGGAACTGAAGGAGCCAGAAGACCGTCACAGTTTTTTTCAATTCCCTTGCAGATTTCTTTATTCTTTGTACGCAATGGATTTTGAATCACAAGTAAGTTTGAGGCCAGATTTCCTCTAACTTATAGGTATAGGCAACTTATCTGTATCTCCTCTGCTTCTTAATTTTTTTCCCCCTCTCGTAATGAAGGAATTGTTAACCAATGATTATACCCCTTGTTTGTCTGAATTACTCCCCCACCATCTTCATTTGCCTTTCAGTCTCTACTCCATTACCAATGTCTGTCTGTCTGTCTGTCTGTCT
>NW_004524713.1:3936775-3950764 GCF_000260255.1 Octodon degus | reverse complement strand
TCTCTCTCTCTCTCTCTCTCTCTCTCTCTCTCTCTCTCTCTCTCACACACACACACACACACACACACATTTTAATTCTTCTCAGCCATGGACAACTATGCTCTACTCTTTCTCTTGCATAGACAGACAGACAGACAGACAGACACAAATAGACAGAATAATATAAATTAATCAATATTATATTGTCTTTAGCTGTTGATAAAATCCTCTATCCTTCTTCACATGGAAACATGTGAAAATATCGAGCATAATTTCTATTCTGCACCATATTATTCCATCTTCAATTCACTCCAAACAAGCTTCTGCCTATTACTCAATCCTAAATTTAGCCATCATCTTTGCATTGCAAAATCTAAGGCACAGGGCTAGTGAGATAGCTCAGTGGACTAAGTGTCTGCTTGGGTAAACACAGGTACTGGGGTTCAATCCCCAGCTCCACCAGCCACACTGGCCCCAACCCTGTGCATGCTGAGTTGGCCAAACAGACCAGGCATGATGGGGCATGCCTGTAATCCCAGCACTGGGGAGGCTGAAGGCAGGAGGATCACTGTAAGTCTGATCTGCTTACTGAGACCCTGTACCAAATGCATCAAAAAAGAACACAATCTAAGGCACATTCTGCAGTACTCTATTTACTTGATCTCTGTACCACTAGAAAAGCACTGAATATTCTTTTTTAATCCTCTCTTGGTTCTCTTTGCACTTGGCTGTTCATTCTTTTTTAGGTTCTATGCCAGCCCCCCCTTTATCTACCTAACATGTCGAAGTGCCTGTCACTGAATCTTCCCTTTCATCTTCTGATTTCTCTACTTTGTTATATCATGTTTCATTCTCAAGGTTCATTTTTTTGTGGGCAATCTGACCATTCCTATGATTTTAAGTGTCATCTACATGAAACTGGTGCCAAGCTGATTTCCTGAACCCACATCGTCTCCTGTGATTAAAGCTGAGCACCAATCAGTGACCTTGTAGCACTGCCCTATGCTCAGCCTCAGACATGTGCTCTTCTTCTCCTTCTCATACTTTTAGCGTTTCCTTTCTCACTTAATCTCCTAATGTGCCACAACTGAAGGGAAGTCTTTTAAAGTCCTTCACTCCCTTTATCTGTGCTATCACAAGTTATTAATTGCCACATCTTATTTTCTTTAATTTTAGGGTAGCATCTACAGTGTTCAGGGTCTCACTACTAGATTTGACTCATAGCGATCCATCTGTTTACAGCCTCCCAAGAGCTGAGATTACAAGTACATGCCACCACGCCCAGTGTATTTGCCACATCTCACAGAGACTGCATAGCACGTGTAGTTGCCAGGGCCCACTTGCCACTCTTCTGTCCCCAGACTAGTCAGACATCCACTCATGAACTCAGTGCCCTTCTCATCTGCTCCCTACTTGCTGCCAGCATGTTGTCTGCAATGTTTAAGCCACAGATCTGTGACTTAGTCAATGACTTAGAATCTTCAGGTGTTCTCTTTACTTCCACAATATAGCTCATTTCTTCAGCACAGCTGAATCTCCCCACATCGCATCTTACTCATACTGACACTCGCCTGCTGCTTGAACTCAGCCTGCACTTTCCTGTCTCGAGGTCTGTTTACCTGCTTGTCTCTTGTCCTTTGGGGACTGCTCATCTCTTAGCCCTAACAGAACACTTACTAGACCCACTACATTGGGTCACGCCTCCCTCCCATCACAAATTTCAAAAGTTCTTATAACTTCCTATATTTTTATTTATTCCATTATTAATATTTTAATTAGACAAGTTTTGGGATGATAATTAGGGTTTCATGCTTGCTTTTCTAATTTGAATGTATCATGCATGAGGACTGGAACTGAATCTTTTGTACTTTACCATTCTGGCACCAGCACTGTGGTTAATACATAAATAATTTCTGTGTAATAAATGCATATAGAATAGAAACAAATTAATTTCTCTACACTTCCTTTGAGAAGAAGAGGGGTTGGCTTCCCCACAATTTCTAGCAACTCGCTCAACTCTAAATTATTTTAAGCCAAGATTTTCTCCCAGATGGCTGGTGGCTTGTCTGGAAAAGGAGAAACAAGCCTGCAGCGTTTTTTTTTAAATGGAAGACCACCTGTTGAGTGATAGACAAGAGGTCTTGGTGAAGCTTTGTAGTGGTGACTTTTGCTTCAGATGGGCTCTATAAGGATAAAACTGGCTGCTTTTTGATGAAGAAAACACAATTTTGGGGTTATGAATTGACTACATGACCTTGGAAATGTCTCCCTCTCTCCTGGATGTAGTTTCTCCAGCAACAAAATGAAAGAATTTGACTCCATTTGCCCCTAAGAAAGGTCTGTTCTTCCACATCCTTTGCTGATCAATGCACCTATATCAAGGTAGAAATGGCTTCATGAAATAATTTGTCAGGTAATTTTTATTTGCACAAAGGATCATTAGGAGATGGCAAAACTTAGCCCCAAAGAGGGCCACATTTTGGTGACAATGCAGGCTCTGCAAAACAGCATGTTTAGTCCTCAGGAATGACCCAGAGTTGTGGTCATAGAGGTCAGGACTTCAAGTACAGGTTTGCTTATGGGTAAATATAGACCCAGGAGTCACTCCCTTTTGCTCTCAAAAACTCAATTTCCTCTTCCAAAATTCAAGTGCAGTGACACTGACTTCAGTGAGTAATAGGAGGAAACAAGTGAACCTATCATTGGGAGAACCCATCATGAGTTCCAGAATGTTCCCTGTGGGCTATGGTGCTTCCTAACCATTTAAAGCAGGCAGGCATGAAAATCCCTTCTACAAGGGACACATAGGCATCTCTTTGTCCTTCCATACAGAAGCCTGCTGCAGAGCTGTGGAAATGAAGGGTAACACTGAAGTTTGTGCACTCTGAGTCAGCAAGCTATCCCCAGTCTACAATCTGCAGCACAGAGTACAATTTTTTATCCAGAGATGGCAAAACTGAGCCTGGAGTAACTTGATACTGCAAGCTACTGTCTCACAAATGTTTTATTAGCAGAAGCTGCTCTGAGTTCAGAAGTTTGCCCACTTCCCAGGGTCCCTCTCATCAGAAGGAAATCTTGCCTCCTCTGAGAATGACTCTCTGGAGATTAATACAAATACTCTGTTTGTTCCCTGACACTCCCCTGACAATTTCACTTTTGGCTATGTCCTAGGATTATCCTAGTGTCCACTACATAGATTGGCTAGAGGGAAAGATCTCCTAGTGAAAGATATATCTTAAGCTGTCTGCTAAAGAATAGTATTGGTATGTGTGTGGGAGAACATCAAACATAAATACTTTAAATTCTACATTCGCCATCCCCATAACCTTGAGAAAATAGTTTACTTGTTTAAGCCTTTATTTCTTCTCTTACAAGGGGAGCATATAAATGTCTCTGACATACAATTGAGTGAAAATCAAAAGATGAGATGTAAGTACAATCTTAAGCTCTAACTTATTTTCATAAGTGGGACTTGTAGGGGTCAGTGATTTTTCTTCCTTTAGAAGAAGGATGAGGTCCCCCAGGTCACGTGATCTGAATAACAGCAGCTGCCATCAGATATTTCTTTCATTTTATTGGCGGATCAGTTCTCCATTTCTGAATAAGTATTATAGAAAACTAAGTTAGGTAAAAATATTCTAGGCAGTCAGATGGGGAGAGGCCTCATGGGAGTCAGTGCAGAAGATAAAGCCATACTGCACCTGAGGCTGGACATGCATCTGTTGAAGGCCAGGCCTCAAAATAAAGATGGATGAACAGGTCTCCTTGCCTTTCCCAGGAAAGGCATACTATAATTGATATCATCTGGTCCAATGAAGTCTAGGTAGACATTAGTCACCCAGGTGGGTGACCAGCGGCTCCTGACTCATCTCTTTCAAAAAACAGACTTTTGTTCTTGCTATGCCCACTTGCTATGTGACCTGCTGCCCCACTGGATCAATATTACCTAAGCAGCTATACTTGTAATCTTATTGGTTGATCAGAGTTTTAACCCACCTTATACCTACCTGGTGATTTTGTACCCACCTTGTGATTTTGCTCTGAAGCCCTTCCTGTGTAAAGCTGGGCCATAGCTACCCCCTTTCAGGTCTCCTGTCTCTTAGGAGCTATCTCTCACAATAAATATTTCTTACTGCTAACCTCTGTTGTTCCTTACAATTTATTCTTCAATTTTCGAGAACATGAATTCAACTTTTCTGATATCTATCAGGTTGAGATTTACATGTTATTTGCCCTGTATCATAACCATAAACTACAAATCTCAGAAACCATGCAATAAGTGCTTGTCACAGCGCTCTAATGATCTCATCTTGTTTCAACTAGGTGTGAGCAGGGTGAGGTCCACTGTATGTGATGCTTGTACTTCATGGACTAACGGATTACCCAAGAGTGGTCTCATAGAGCTGTCAGAGGTACAAGGAAGCAAAAGGGAACTGCAGCTAACCCCATTGTGACCTGAGAAAGAGCTCAGGATCTATCTCATTACTCCTCTTGGTAGATTCTCAACCATAACAATGATAGATTAGAATACTTTCCAGCAAACTCCCATTCCTTTCCTGTTTCCTTTAGGATAGAATCTAACTTTGTGGTCCATTTTGGGATTGACTGTTGTGCTTTGCTGCGGCCAGAGAAAGGTTTCATCTATGCCCGTGTAGCTTGGTTTACTCCCTTGAGTGCCTATGAGTGACTTTGAGAAGAACAGACCTGAGTAGCTGCTTGTGGAAAAGAGTGCATGTGTGTAAAGGTAGCATGTGTATAAAGTTGTTAACATGTGTGTGAAGTTAACATTTTCCCCACACAAAGTCTGGGTTGTGAGTGGGGAAAAATCTGTTATTGTGTGACACTGAGCATTGTAGGGTTTTGTTGAACAGCACTCTCACTGGTATAATAATCAAAGTAAATAATTCACTATGATCTCTTGAAATAGGTGTGGGTTTTTCTTACTTATGGTGTTTTGTTCATCCATGAGGTCCTCTTCCTCCCTAAACATATTAGTTGCATGTTTAAAGCAAAATTGCTAGGAAGGTATGTACCAGAGAGAAGGAAGCATGAGCTTTAATTCCCATTCAGGCTTTTTCCAGCTTGGGAGAGTCATTAACTTCGCAATGCTTCAATTTTCTCAAGTGTAAAATGAGATTAATAATGCCTCCCTTTACAGAATATTGCAAGAACTTAGTATATCATGGATGTAAACCTTAACGCTTAGAATGTGCTCTGAAGATGTTTCTAATTTGTGTTACATGTGTTTTAGACAATTTCACTATAACCCTTAGAGTCAGATTCAGTTATTACCATTTTACGGATAAGGAAATCGAGGCACAGAGAAATTAATTCACTTTTCTTACATTTAAGTGGTAAGATGCGGGGCCGGGGAGATGGCTCAGTGGATAAGCACTTCCCTGGTAAGGGCAAGGGCCTGATTTCAATCCCTGGTTCCACCAAAAAAAAAAAAAAAGTGGTAAAGATGAAAACCAGGCTGGCATTTCCAGTTCCTGTACCAGTAATACTATAATATGCTGATTGGATGATTGCTGAAATTTCTTTCCATCTACCTGTGATGCAGTTTCTTGGCCTGAAATATGCCTAAATAATAAATATAATAAATAAATAAATAAATGCATAAATGCCTAAATAATAGAAATATCTTATTCTAGCCCTGGGATTTTCCAAACTATGAGATGCACACCTGGGACTGTCCAGGAGGTGATTTACATGGGACAGAACATGGAAGGCACTGAATCAGATTGTAAGAAAGTCATTTCCTTTTCAATTACTTTTAAATGTCAAGGGAAAAAAAATTTCAGGTGCTAACATCTTTAACACAGCTAACACTTGCTAATCTCTGCACTTTGCCACTCTTTGTATAACAAAGACAGAGCAGATTCCAGACACCCAGGCTCTGAAGAAGCAACAGCTTGTTTGAATTTCATTAGCCTTGGTATGTTTCTTTTTTTTTCTTTCATTATCATTTATTTAAAACACATATTTCTGTCTTTCCCTTTGCCATACAATTTAACATTCTTTTGTAACATGAATTTAGATATCTACAAAGAATTGACTTAGGAAAAACAAATAAGTAAATACTATAAATAGTTTATAGAGGAAAAAAAGTCATGAAAGCGATAGTTGAATGACAGTAGTTTATTAAATATTGTTTTATATGGGAGCTTGAATTTTACTTTTTCACTGTTTACCAGCCTCCCGCTTCTTGAACCTTTGTCTACCATAACTTTACTTCTATTTCAGTGTCCAAATAATGCCTAAGGAGTTAACTGGTAATGAAACTTGATATCTTTTTTTTAATCTACTTGTGATGCAAATACTAAGCATGTTTGTTTGTGAAAATATAGCTCTATAAAACTACACCAAAGTGGGCAGCAGGAATTTTGGACTGTCCACTGACATGTGCCACTGGGTAACTGTGTAACTGAGGAAATAATTTCTGCCTTTCTAAACCCCAGTAGCCCCACTGATTAAATTAGGAATTTTAACTCCACACTCTCTAATTCAAAAGTTTATGAATATCTTCAATATTATCTTTATTAAAACAATCACTTTGCTAGTGAGAATTTTAAATGTTTTTATAATAAACCTCTAGAATCAAGGACAACAATATATTTGCAATAGAAAGTTCATTAGCATAGTGTGATGTTTTTTATCATTTTTGCATGTATTAAAATGAAACATTTGGGAAAAATTAAACATTATATGCAAATGAGTACAACAAGCCTACTTTTGGGATAATAATTCATTATCTCTCTTATAATATATGTGGATGTCTTCTTTTTTTTTCCTAGTACACCATAGCTATTAAGTCAGCACATTGGAAGTTTACCAAGAAAGTATAAGAGGATCCTATCTTTCATTTGCATAAATCCCAGAATTCCACCTATCTAAAATTGTAAGCTATTAATAGATGACAAGACTGTCACTAGATATTCATTTATAATGTTGTCAGTGGAGCCTAATGAATATTTAGGATATATTTTAGAAATTCTAGGGGTTTTTTTTGTAGCAAGAAAAGAGGAAAGTGTGTTTGTGCTATAGCAAAAAAGGTTTTGCTCTGAAAAGGCACAACTAGCAAAGGTATTGAACTTTTATCTTGTGCAATTTCATTTCTTTGCTTTTACTCACAGAGAATCACATAATTATGATAGTGAGCTTGAAGGAAATTTGGAAATTTACTTTGATGCCTTCATCTTAAAATGCATAAATTCAAACTCAAAAAGATAGAGTAACTGACTCACGATTAAACACAGCTAATGGTTATATTGGGACTGCCCTCTGACTGTCCTGACTTCTTCCATGCAGTTATACACGTCTGTGTGTGCACATTAACATGTAAGAAACTGGAGACATTTCTGCAATTAGAACAACCATTATGCATGGAGATTTATCATCAAAGTCAATTCTAGGCAATCATGAAATTGATGGAATGTTTCATCAATATAGCTCCACTTCTTCCCTGAACCATTTCTGATCCTCTTACCTCTGCCCTGTCAATACAGCCAACACATACTGCCCAAGCCATTTTGGAATGAGACTCCACTTTTCTCAGGAGACCATGCTTCATGGCATCTAGTGGAGGAACAGAATGTTGAATGATTTCAGTGTACATTGATGAATAAATGCGTTATAAACAAAATGATCAGAGCTGGGGAGATAGCTTAGTGGCATAAGTGCCTGCCTCACAAGTGTAAGGGCCTGAGTTTGATCCCTGGTTAAAAAAAAAAAAAGAAACTACTAGTTTTACTAAATTTAATAATGTTTCTAAGATTAGGTAGCTAGTTGAAAGTGGGATTCAAATAAAATTCAGATTTTAATAATATAAAACAATTGTGTGTGTGTGTGTGTGTGTGTGTGTGTGTGTGTTTGGTACAGGGTCTCACTACACAGATCTGACTTGTAGTGATTCTCCGGTTTTCAGCCCCCTGAGTGCTGGAATTATAGGCACATGTGCCACCACACCCAGTCTCAATAGCCCTCTCAGTGTGCCCTGGCAGACAGGGCCAATACAGTGTACCTGGGATCAAAGATAAAACAACTGATAGAGGCCAGAGGTGGATGTGCTGCACATTTGTGAGGTTAAGGTTATTTTATGGCAAAGAATGCTGATGCTAATTTATTAAAATAAACACAAGTGGTGCAATAATAAATTATGTACAAAATTTTCTGTGACCATGTAAATATTGACATATTAACAGTTGAGCCTGGGAAACTCATGGCTGTAGTTCCCCAAGTAGCAGCAAGGAATACTGACTACGACCTACAAAGGTTAAGTCACTCAATGATCAGTAATGTTAGCTCTTTGAGAAGTAAAGAAACCCTGCATGTGCATTCACATGAGGACAGATGAACAATATCTACCACCTTTCCTATCAAACAAAGCTCACACATTCACTGTGGTCCTCAAAGGTGTACCACACTGCAGCCATCAGAACAAGAACTATCTTTCTTTGATTTATTGCTCCTCTCTATTAGTGATGTGACAGTAGACAAGTTAACTAGCTTTTCTGGACATTATCTCTCTGATAAAATGGGAGCAATTATACCTACTTCATAGGCTTGTGGTTAACCCTAAATTAAAGATGAAAACTTGGTAAAGTGTTTTGGACAAGTAATTTCCATATGGCAAGTGAACAATGAAATGTAGCTTTTAATAATAGAAGTGGCATTCAAATTGCACTGTATAATGAATATATGAGAAAAGAAGACCCTTCACACACCCAATCACACTAATTAAAATTTGTCTTATATCATAAGTCCATTAGCAATCTTATTATCTCTGTACTTTAAGTTGTTTGAGGGGAAATGCACCCAAATTTACAATACAGAAATAAAACCTTTGAGTCACTAAGGTTAAAGGCACCATGAGTTCCTCTCTAAAAATCCTAAAATATGGGGCTGGGGAGATGGCTCAGTAGATAAGCGCTTCCCTGGCAAGTGCAAGGGCCTGAGTTCAATCCTCGGTTCTGCCAAAAAAATAAATAAATAAATAAAAATCCTAAAATATGGAGAGTATCAACTGATATACAGTTAGTACATTTTTTAAAAATGAAGAAAAGTACATTGCTCCTTTGATCACCAAGTCTGTCTGGATAGTTTCTTCCTTTTAGTGTGGTGCTCAAGGACCTTGATTGCATACCTCATCTACTTTCCCATCTCTTCTACTCTTTGAAGGGTATAGTTCAGCCCCAAGTCTCTCCTATTCCCTGAGATAGTTCATTATTTTATTCCTATGTGCTGTAAGTCCATTTCAGCTTCTCTGTCTTAAGAAATTCAACTTGATATTAAAAATCCCACTGGGAAGCTTTCTCTAGGCACATCAGGAAAATCGGAATGATGATCATGGTTCTCACCTACTGAGCTCCTATGCATGCCAGACACCTTGTACCAGGCGATCACATCACAGTTTGCAATTCTTTCCATTCTAACATTTGTCTAGTTGATTGGATAGCTAATAAATTTCTGTCTACCAGTACCTTCCCAACTGGACAATGGCACTTGAGGATAGAGACCATGTTTAGTTTGTAAGGAGCAATTCTACAGCAGTTCTTAGCGTGGGTTCTTAATAACTAACTGTTCCAATGATGAACAGAAGGGTCAGGCTGTAGTTAATAAATATTTGTTGAATGTGAATGCTGTGTAGAAGATTTAAATATCAAGCTGGAGACTGGATTTAAGACTCTTATTTTTTTCCATCTGTAAGATTTTATGATCTATCTAACCACATGTTCAAATAAAATCCCTCCTGTTTAAAGTTAGGGATTAAAAATAAAAGACAGACACTGATCTTTCATGAATGTTTGAGCTTCAGACATCCTTACACATCCTTACCCACCAAAGGACCAGACGTAGAAGCACATGCAGTCACACATCTGGACCAGTTCTTTGCCCCTGCCTCAGCATAATCCCTATGGCTTCTCTGCAGCCTGTGCATGAGGGTATCCATGAATAATCACCCAATTGTGATGCCAACCAAACCACTGGGTTAAATATAAACACTGGATTATCTCCAGGAAGGAGGGGCCAAGTGGTTCCCAACTCATAGAAATTGTTATAAATTCCATTTGTTGCATGAATATGTACAGTGGATGTTTCCTTCCATAAGGGCACCAAAATAGCAATTAACTCAAGGCTAATGTTATAGCTGTTACTGTCTCCCCTGTTTAATTTCTCCCCATCTGGATCCCAAAACAGATGTTGCTGCAGCTAAATGTGCATGTCAAGTGGCACTCTCTCTACACCTGTTCTAAGTATACCTGTCCACTGCCTAGTTCCTCTGCTTGCCATTGATAGGAGAAGGTGCTTCAAGTTACACACAGCTGACCTTTCACTTCTACATTCTCTGTCCCTCAAATAGTGGGAAGGACTGACTTTTGACTCTAGTCAAAAGATTGTGTCCTTATTTCACAACTTACCAGCAGTGTCATCTTGATAAGTCACTGAATCTGTCCAATCTCATCAATTTGTACGTTCATGAAATGCAGATGAGCTCATTTCCCTGATGGTGCATTGGGGAATTTGACAAGATATTCCATGTAAGTTGTCTATCCTATCGGTAGACTCTGGACACAATAACTCACTTTCTCCTCACCCTACAACCTGACTTTATAGATCTCTAGAGATTAAATGGTCATTACTGATTATTTGGTCTACTGCTTTCATTTAACAGATAAGGAAATTGGGGTTTATAGAGGAACCATGTGCTTCATAAGGTGTCAGAAAGAATTAGGGATTGAGCTAGGATCAGTTTATGAGGACACATACTGCCTTCAGACTACCCAAATCATTTATTCATCCAGATTCATTATTTGTTATGTGTGCATTATCTTAATGTTATGTATGCATGTTTTCAATATTTTTATTACCTCTCAAGCTAAAGATTTGCAAAGGAGCAAGAAAATATCAATTCTACCACTTGCATCACCACTATCACCTCCAAAGATGCTCCCATGCTAGCACCGGCTAAGGCTAATCATATTAGCTGCCACATTGCAGTTGTTTTCCTATCCCACTAAGTGATAGATATGATGTTCATCTTTTTACATACTTATTTAACACTCTCCAAACTGTACAAAGTATCAATACTATTATTTTCTTAGAGGAGAAACTAAGGCACAGGAGCATTAAATAATATGCGTGACTTTATACACACTTAGTAAGTAGGTATTACTAGATTTGACATGTAGTACTTCCTAAAGTACATGTAGTGGTCACTTCTGACCACTAAATTATTGTATGGCAATGCGAAAGTAAAACTAGTAACGATAGTATGCCATCTGGGCAAACACAGGGACTGCCACTGTTCAATACTAGAACATGCACCTGAGCCACCAAGTGGCAATCAAGGAAGGCCCCCTAGAGAGGTTGATTTTGTAAGTGATGCTGTCCATTTGATAGTTTAAGTAACAGATAATGTCACTAGCTCTAGAGGTGAAAGTTTGGGAACACTGTATTGTGCCAGATATCAGACTAAAAGTGAATCACAGAGATACAAAATATAGGAGACCAACCTTTTATTTGATAGCACTTTATAAGTTTTAGGTACTTTCACACATAGATTTTGCTGAAGCAACTGAGTGCCACCTCTCTGGTGAGAGCAGGCCATGAGGAAAAATTCTGATTTCACACATAGGAAAGCCTAAGCTGACAGCGATGGTAGTTTTGATAAAAGATGTCTTATGCAAGATTGTGGAGGAACTGTTAAGAGATGGTTCTGTAGTTATTTATGGTATTTTCTATCCTTCACCGTGCTTCTCTCTTTTATTCTGTTTAAACTAAATTAAAGGAGATCTTGATGATTCAGAGAAGAGAGAATTCATCTGTCTATGGCACTTTCCCCAAAGCTTAGATGTTGTACCAAGGTTTGGCATGACTCGGAATCTCAGATGGATCTCAATGAAATCATCAAACAGGAACATATGGTGTAGATATTTCGTATTGTTGGCTAAAGTGAGAGGAGGCTGTTGCCAGAAGAGTAAGGCTATAGGGAGTGATGGACTTACATTCTCGCCCTGGGAAAAAGATTTACCAGCCTTCCAGTAGGTGTAAGCAAAAGACAGACATAGATAAGCCTATCATTTTTCAAAGAAAATGTGCTCTGGATCATACAGAGGCTGTGCTCCCTATGACAAGGAAATGATAACATTATCTGTTAGAAGCTTTTCTAAAGGCAGGCACAGCACTCAGATCATACAACACACAAACCTCAGTGGCCTTTAGCAGCAGATTTTGAGGCTATCATCCTGCTTGAACGAGTCAACAATAAAATGTACCCCTAAATGGAGTAAGTACTGACTAGTAAAAAGCCATTTTAGGTAACATTTTTATCCAGTGATTCTCATCTTCTGGAACATTTATTTATTTATTTTTTAAACACTATGGAAAATCACAGGTGCTTTCTCCTAAAAGATATATGCCGGCATATACATACAAAATTATAATACAGTTTTCTAGAGGGTTTTTTTTTTTTTTTTTTTTTTTCGGGACTCCAAGGACTAAAAATAGATGTTCTGGTTTTCCATGCATAAATAGTTAAAACTTCATAATCTTTAATTGTGCAGTTCTACTTAATTGGCATTGGTTTGTAGGTTTCTTCTTAATTTATTATATTTACAATGTATGTATACCTATCAATAGGCTGCATCTTTTTTCTAGTTATATCTATAGTGACTAAAAACATGCTAGGAATTTAAATTGCTTTGAATCAGGACAGCAAAATAGCTCAGCAGACTGAAGCACCTGCTTAGGCAAGCTTAGGGAAGTACAGGGACTGTGGTTTGATCTGGGGCACCACTTGCCCCATCAGCCCTGCTCCCAGGGAAGGCTGAGCTAGCCAGAGTCTGGGAATAGTGGCATACTCCTGCAATCCCAGCATTGGGGAAGCTGAATGCATAAGGATTACCATGAGTCCAAGCTACATAGTGAGACTCTGTAACAACAACCAATACATTTTAAAACATTACTTTGAACAAAACTAATGTATACTACAGCTCAATGTTGTATTACTTAGCTACTGCTGCTTAACAAAGCATCCTCAGATGGCTAAATAATAGCCATCCACATAGCTTTTGATTATGTAAGTGAGAAATTTAGGTTGGGCCTAGCTGGGTGGTTTCATAGGTTCACTCACCCGTGAGCAGGCGTATGTCAACTGTAACAGTTTTTGCTGTTGCTGACTCACCTTTTTAACATTATTTTGGGTCTTGACTGAAACAGTTGTGTTAATTTGTCTTTAATCAACATGAGCTATCATTTTCTATCAGGTAACATGAGGTAAGTGCTGTAAGAGAAAAGTAGAAAGGAACAATACTTCCAGGCTCAAATATCTGCTCAATGATTTTCAGATTCCACAGATACTTTTTGTCTTCTCTAGATTTGCTTTAGACTCTCCTTCCAAAAATGCAGTGCTAGTTGGGACTTACTAAGTTATTCATCTCTCATATAATCTTACCTTTTCCCTCAGCTAGAAGTGCCAAGTCATTAATTTATACAAACACATTGACTCAGAACCTTTAATATCGTGCTGTATTGTCAGAGGTGGCATAGTTAAAGAGCGACAGAGAGCGCAGCAGTTTGCCACTAAAACAAGAAGGAATCTATGAATAACGAAAGGGCAAGAATAGAAGGTCAAAGATCATGAACCAACTGAAGAACTGTAGCTGTCATTGCCTGTGAGGGAGAAACTTCTTCACTTCCTCCATCACCATCAAGATTTCCAAAACGGCATCACTGGGGATGAACCCATCTTGAAACTGGTGGAAGTTATAAGATTGAAGTCTAGAATCATGTTGATTTAGAGAACCTCTCTGATTAGGATACATGCACACAGGAAGACTTTTTCTGTTTTAAAGAGAAGGAAAATAATAAAACAATAGAAATGATACAGAATTTCAAAAAACAATATGATAGGAATTCAGCAGTGGTGTTGATATTGAATATTGTTGTCTTTAGGGTAGTTGTTCAGATTACCAGATATGAGCATGTAAAATTTGTCCAAAAATTAAG
>NW_004524713.1:3916510-3936675 GCF_000260255.1 Octodon degus | reverse complement strand
TCCTTCATTTTTTCTTTTCTCCTTTCCTTCATCCCAGGTATTCTTCCATTTTGAACAGTTTCTCTCCCTTTTATGATATCTATGCTTAGCACAATGAGTTGAGAGAAAAACAAAAATGACAGTGTTAGCATATTACAGAGCAGGATGCCCCGTCAGTCTACAACTATCCCTAAGATCTTCCCCATCCCTCACGTGCTGTGAATACTCTGATTCAGCTTCAAGACCAGATGTTTTCTGGAGCAGTCATGTTGCTTACAATAGGTCTTTTTCAAAAGGCAAGTAATTTTGACATAGATGGAAAAGCAATTATAACTGTAATAATCATTATAAAAGGAATGTGTTGTTCTTTTCAATTCTTATTAACCTGGACTTTGTTTAAGAGGTTTCCAATTAGCTTCTTCAGATTTTATTTACTCTTTCAGGTTCTCCTTATACTAGGGAGACAATATGATGTTTACACATGTGGGTCTGATTTATCTCATGAGTATGGTCTTTAGTTGCATTGATTTATCTATAAAAGCCTTGAGTTGATCTTTCTTTATAGTTGATTAATACCCCATTGTATAAAATATCACCATGTCTCCTTATGATTACATTGGAAACTCCCATGGTCCTTGTATACTGCTCACTAGCCATATCTTTTTTAAATCAGATTTTATTGGTAGATTTTTTACATACGTGATGATCCCGTTCATCAAAAAGGACTTGTGCTTCTACATAATGTGATTATTTCCCCATTTAATTTCCCTTCTTTCCACCCCTCCTGCTCTCTCTATTTACAAAAGATTCACTTCCAGTGCTTCCTTTTCTCATTTTTTTTTAATTTTTAATTTTTCTTTGTTTCCTTCCCACTCCCTTATTCCTTCCCCATTGGGATATTTTCTTCCTTTCTCACAATACCTAAAATGTACAAACATTTTGGTCCTTATTTATGCTTTCAGTTTCTCACACCTGAGAAACAATGCTGTATCTACACATTTGTGTCTGATTTATTATTTATACTTAAGAGTATGGACTCAAGGTGCCTGGTTAATTTATCATGCTTCATACAGGAAGTTCTATTTGGGAAGAGGCCTAATCTTTACCTTGCTTATTCTCTTTCCCTTGGCACATTGTGGGCATCCAGTAAGTTTTTATTGATTCAGGTTACACATAAGTCTTACGCTGAACACAGTGAGTTGAGAGAAAAACAAAAAATGACAGTGTTAGCATATGACAGAGCAGGATGCAGTATTCACGACTGAGCCTCGTCAGTCTACAACCGCCCATAACAACTTCCCATCCTTCGAAGGCTGTGAGTACTCTGACTGAACTTGAAGACCAGGTATTTTCATGTTACGTTTGATAGGTCTCTTTCAAAAGGCAAGTAATTTTGATGTAGGTGGAAAGACAATTATAACTGTAATAATCATTGTAAAAGGGATGTGTTGTTCTTTTCAACTCTTATTAACCTGGACTTTGTTTAAGAGGTTTCCAATTAGCTTCTTGTATTTGTGCAGTTAACCTTTTCTGGGCGTTTCTCTTCAGACTCTCTCTCCCCAACACCTCAGCCCTCATTTCTGCCCATGGAGTTTCTCAGGAATAGCTGGAATCCAGCCTCCTGAATAGCTCCTGAGCATGGGATAATTGCAATATAATTAATGAATTAAAAATAATGAAATGTTTTAAGTGCTTTCAATATTCCCTTTCCTATAATTATCTACGGGAAACATGTTCATTAACAATCTTGTACTGACAACCCCCAGGCTCTGGATACACTAGCTCAGTTTCCAATAAGAAAATGAATTGATGACCTCTCGGTTTTGTGCCTCCAAATTCTGCGAGGAGAGGAGAGGCTAAATCTGGACCCTCCTGGAAAACTATTGATCAGATCCGACCCCTTCCCCCACCTTCAGTTTCAGTGTACCTTACCAAGTTTCAAATGCTAAGAACATTTTCTCTATCTCCCCTTGTCCTATTTTACTGTCTTGGAAACACAATGCCGGTTGACCTGTATTAAGTCTCCCATCTCTGATATTGTCTTCCCTTTGCCCTCAGCTAGGAAAGAGCTGAATCGTTAATTCACACAAACATATTAATGGTTCAAATCCTTTAATGCTGTGGCTTGCAGTCAGAGGTAATATCATCTATGTTGGAGGTCCCGAGGGTACTCAGCACCATAAGCTATGTCTGGCACAGGTAGACAACTGGAGTTTAATTTTATTTGAATGTTTTGGATGATGGTACTTCTATTGAATTAAATATTGATATCTTATGGAATAAAATTCAAAGTCTGTATGGATTTTTGTAAGATACAACATTATGTTTTAAAAATTTATATTTATGGGGGAATTGCTTCAGGCAAGGTCTAACTGACCAGGAACAATGAAGGTATTTGTTACTGAGTATAATGAAATGCCATTACCACAAATGATTGGTGCCAGAGCAAGGTAGCCAACATTACAGTGGGAGTTTCATTAACATAACAGACCAGTAAGGAAAATATTTTAGGGTAGGGTCCTATTCCACATCTCCATTTATTTATTTGTTTGATATGTAAGTTTCTAGTATGTACTAGAATATTTCCAATATGGTACTAACCCATGTTCAATGTGTAATACATTGATGAATGACATGGGGATGGTTTTCTCAAAGATTTCATAGGCTAGTGGGAGAGATAAGATTTCTATCTATAAATAACTATAATAGAGACAGAGCAGGGAGCAGTAAAAGTACTATGGGGTCTAGAGGAGGCAGATATTATCTGCAGCCAAGGGGATATGAAGATGCATTACAGAGGAGGGAGGTTTTTGTCTGGAACTTGAAAGATGGGTAATAGTTGGATGAGCACGGTGGTTACTACTGTGTCAGTGCACAGTTCTTAGCAGAGGTGAGGAGGCTGAACCCAAGTAGCAGAGGTTTAGTTAGGATGGGACAGATGTGGAGTAATTGAGTCTATATATGCAGCTAGCATGAGACTATGGGAGGAAAAGCTGGTCAGCAAGAATTCGAGAAAGCATTTATATGTAACACTAAAGGGGTTGAGGCTATTATAGGCTTTTAGCTAATGTGCTTTCTGAATCTTTGTGGTCTGCAGAGGAGACAGTGCAACCAGGTGAAATTTGACTGGGGTGCATGAGATGACAGTGAAGCAGGCATTCAGGTTAGCTAGTTAGTGAGAGTTCTAGCTGGCAACAGAGAAGGATTGATCAAACAAAGCCAGATCAAATCCCAGCACCCGCACTGTATACACAAGAGGACACCAGCATGACATTTTACCTTGTAACAAATACAAATAAAGAGAAATCAAAGAGTAGAGCAGTGGAGGTGATGTGAAAAAGAGCCATGGAATAACACTGGGAAAGCCTATAAAAATCAAGATAAAGCAATACTTTTACATAACCAGCTCACCTAAGTATATGCTTTTGAGATGGGGAAATTGATAATACATGAAATATTTATTGGATATGTTTGTGGAGTGCCTACAAAATTCTGTTTTAGGTACAGATCCTTAGAGGTAGGCTTCCTGGAGATTCCAAGTGGGCAGGAAATATGGGTTTTGGACCAAAATGTTGTTGGCAAGTGGATGTCTTCAGTGCTGGTGGGGCTTAGAGGAGGCTGGGATCTAAGCATCCAGTCCCAGGGACCCCAGCCACATGCTCCAGAGAATTCAAGGCAGGCAGAAGTGATGAGTTAGACATGCAGTATTGCTTCTAGACTCTCAGATAAAGCCAGAAACTCTGTTCATCCAGCTTGAAATCAGTTAGAGGATTTTCAAGTCCTCTTCCACAGTTAAATTGTGTTTATATGCATATGTTTTCTGTTTTACATTTGTTCCTCTAAACCAAGCATCATGCTCAGATTCTGAAGATGATATAATCTCTGCGTTAAATGGAAGGCCAAGTCTTCTGTTTTCATAAGGATGACAGAGTATGGCTTCTGATGTCAGGCCATTGGAGATGTCTTTTAAAAAAATATCTGACTTTTTTTCTTACTACCTTTTACTGTTGAGTAACCTTGGGCAAGATCCTTAGAATCTCAGAGATTCAGTATTCTCGTTTGTGAACAAGATTATGATTCTTTTTGCCTGCAAGTGTCCTTGTGTGGATTAAGTTAGATAATACATGTGAATAGTTAAACAGAAACTGCAATTCATTAAATGGATGGCAAAAGTTATTTACTTCCTTTTCTTTAATTGTTATGATTATTCTTAAAGTGCTATTTTCAAATTGTCTGACTTGCTAGTCCTAAAAGGAACTGTGTCAACCATTCAAAATATTTTTTTTCTGTGAATTGTTTTAAAATTATAACTTCTTGGAAGGTTAAAAAAAAGTAAAGACTAAACTCAGACTGCATTGTTGCAAAGTACATGTATTATTCAGGATTATTTGGTTGTGAATGGCAGAAATCAGAGTGGCTCAAGCAAAGCAGAGAATATGCAGTCTTATAGAACACACTCCAAGGACGAATAGCAGATAGCAGAAAGAGTCTGGGTTATCAGAAGAACTGGAAATTGTCAGAAGTTGTTGACTTGAGCCTTTTACACCTCAGATTATTAATATGGCATTATTTTTTATACCTCATGGTTATACCTTTCTGCTGAATGGTTAAGACCAAGTTAAAGAAAGACTTATATAACTAAAAATGTAACTTTTTTATCTGACAAAGTCAGTCACATCCCCTCAGGGTTTACCCTGCAACCATGTACAGGACCTTATAGACCTTTTGTCAGTGTCAGCCATGTGGATGAGGCACAGCCATTGCTTGACCAATTTGCTCTCTATGAAATCCTGAGAGAATTTTTCTCTCTAGATGACTCTCCTTGTTTAGACAAGATATATATGTCTGCATCTTGTTCTTTGAATAACCACTATGAAGAAAACAATATACAATGTATTAATTATGGTAACGGTCCTATTACCCTGTTTTGAAACTGTTTCAGTGCTGTTTTATTTTCTCATTAAAATAAGTAATTTTTTAAAAGAAATAATCTGAGGAAGTTCTGTTCATTTCATTGCCAAAATCAACAGGAGAGGCAGAGTGTCTTCTGGTGGCTTCAGGCTTATGTTCTACCATTCAAGCACGGGGAGGTATTCGAGTTAAGCTTTTTTAATTCCATTGACCTGATGTGAGTCTTCTGTCTTCCTCAGTAGAACTCTATGTTCAAGTGATTGGAATAAGATAATGGACTGGGCCCTGATCCTGTTCTCACTCTTGATGCCAAGGCAGGAAATTAGCCTCTAAAGCACATGGACTGAGAATAGGAGGAACAGATTTCTAATGCTATGGATCTCAACTTGTGATCCTCAGACCAATGACATCAGAACACCCATGGGAAATACTGGCTAGAAACACTTCAAATCCTCATGTTCTGTCTCAGAGCAATAGTAGCAGAAACTCTGAGAGGAGGTTTCAGGAATCTGTTTTAACAAGCCCTTTACATAATTCTGACATATGCTTCAGTTGGAGAATCATTATTCTAGAAGAGGCATGGACTATTTCCAGAAAGAGACAGAAGGATGCTGAACACACAGAGATAACAGATGTTTTCATCCTAATAAATCATCATGCCTATTTTACCAGTGGAGAATATGAGGGTTAACAAGATAATGGGATGAGAACAAGGTTTCATGTCTAATATTCCAGAGCCAGATCTCAGGTTCACATGTTCAGCTCCTAATGTAGTTCCCTTCCACCAGAACTATGCAAAAGAAAACATGAGAATAAATTGCTTGATCTTGGTGCAAGACACTGCACCTGCTTGTGTGGTCTGTTCATTTTTAAGCTTTTCTCATGTAAGTATTCGTTACTTAATAGTGGACTGGTCAAATGCATAAGACACAAGCTCCTCTACTACCATAAAGGAAGTATCTTGAGAAGAACTTGAGACATATTAGGTAGTGGTTTCCATTTCATAGCTACTCATATCCCAGAAAGCTTTCTTAAGCCCAGAGGTTCTATATGGCCAGGTGACATGATTATCTACAGATGTTACACACACCAGGGCCAAGCTATTCATATTTTATATTTGAAAACTGACTCTCAGCTTAGGCCTTTGAAGAATGAACCAGACTGAAGTCAACAAAAATTTATTGAGCAGGGAGTATGTGACCAGGGCCGTCGGTCATGATTGAGCTCATGAGGGAAGAAGAAAGCACAAACCCTTCCCTAGAGGAAATCCTAAGTCAGTGAGGCAGGTGAGATGACCACAACTAAAAGAATTAGAGATTTGCATGGCCAATCTTGTCCTTCAGCTATGCTGTCATGTGCTGTGTGTCTGAGTACTCTTTCTATGTTTTGGGAGTTTTCCACCTTATGAATCTCAATAAGAAGCAGTTCACTTTTCACTTAAAACTGAAAAAGCTAGATGTAGACTTTCCTGACTACCTAGGAAAGAAGGTGCTGGTTGGCCAATCAGGTGTCTAACTGGATATATATATATAGAGAGAGAGACAGTCAGTAAAAGGACAGGAAAAACTGTATCACAGAGGGAGCAGTGGCTTTTGTCTGCTTTCCACTATGCCAGTCATAAAGGAAGCCAGAAGCTCTGTGTTGGGGTTCTGGCTGCTCAGGATAGCTGTGGAACCCAATGTTAAAGCAATGGAACCATCAATAGTCTGACCCAAATTCTACTGTAATGTGTTTGGGTTCTGTGTTCTCTTGTTTTCCAAGACTTCCTTGTGAATTTGTGAACTTATTAACTTTTTGAATAGTTTTCTACCTGGCTTAAATTTAAACAGTAAACTTCTTTTGGCTGCCTGTATGTGCCCTAACCAATGAACACCACCTCTTCTCTATTTCTCAGTACGTCATACTTTCTTCTTTTGCAGGCTTTGGCCTAAGACAGGAGTTCCCCAGCCTAGATTGCTGTTCTCCTCTTGTCTCTTGTTCTCTCCACCTAGTAAGTACTTTGGGCTCACCTCTTATGCCTTCAGACCCCATTCAGGACACAGTTAGAAAGCACTCAGTACAAATAAGACAGTCAGCCTTCTCTAGATACTGCATCCTGATCTTGACTTCCCAGACTCAAGAACTGTGAGCAATACACTTTTATTCTTCATAAACTACACAGTCTATGTTTTTTTTTTCAAATAGCACACTGAATGGGTTAAAACAAAAAAAAACAGAGAGCAATTGGTAGTCTTGTTTGTTTCATTTTTGTTTTACAAGTGTGGATAATGTTTGGAAGGAAGAGTGCAGGGTGGTGAGCGTGGATAAGGAACCAAACTCTCCAGTAGCTAAGATAAGGCTGGCAACGTGATGTTCAAGCTGTGCACAGAAGGATTAGTGGGTGAGTGGGGTGAATAAGTTTACTCAGACCTATTTTATAAGGGCACTAATCCTAGGGACCAAATGACCTTCTAGAGTACTAATCTCTTAGTACTATTGCTTTAAGGATTATATATTTCAACAGGAAAAGTTTGAAGGAGAAAGAACCTTCAGGCAATAGGACTGTCTAAACTAAAGAAGTGTGAGGGTCTTTCGCTTACAACCATTGTCATTGTCTGGCATGGTACTAGGCACATGGAAGTGCACTATTTGAGTTGTTGAGTAGACTGACTATTAGGATATGGGGTGCACACCATGAATACAGTCATCTTTATGAGAAAGCAGTGGAAACTGGAGTTATCACAAAAGTTTCCCAACTCAGGTGGGGCCAAGGTTGAAATATTTATAGAATTTAAACTGAAGGAGGCAGGAGCATTACATTTCAAGATCCAAGGAACACCATGGATCAGGTATTTGTAACTGTGTGTTCAGAGGATAGGTTGGATGACTTGTTGACAAGGAGATAGGGGTTGTGTAGAATAAGAGAAATAAGTTAAGTTACACAGATAGAAGTCAGCACATGTCGGTGAATTTCTAATAAAATAATTTAAGAGCCAATTGTTTCTGCATGTAGATCTTCTCTTACTGAACCTCGTTTATGAAACAAGACTAGCAAGTAGCCTATACTCTCCTTAGGGTGGTGTGTGTAGTAATTTATAATGTTCTTTTAAAAATCAGACACAATCATCTGATATTACGTCTTCCATCACTAACTGGTGCTTAGCAGGCAATAGATAGGAATGATATACAGCTTTTAAGTTTCCCAGTGGTGTGGCTCACATCTACTTTCCCAGACTGGCTTCCTACTGATCAATTCTCACAGTTGTTTACATTTTCTTATCCTTTTTTTTTTTTTTGCATCTTTGTGTGTTCTAATATGTTCATTCCTTTGACAGTGATGCTGTTTCTTTTACTACTACTTCCCTTCCTGATCCACTTATTGAACTGTGTTTATTCCTGATTTCAGCCCTGATCATGCTCTTTTCCAGGAAGTCTCTTTTGACCTGGAATCAATCATTTTGGCCTCTTTCATATTTTAATGATCATACTTTCAAATTCCTTATGCTCCATTATGTGCTCATAAAACAGAAAATATGAAAAAAAGTTTGATAAGTAAAGGAAATTGTAAACCACAATATACTAGAAACATTCATCTACTAAACACTTAGTAACAGAGATGGGTATTAAACACCTAGTACCAGAGATGGGTATTTCATTGTCATTTCTGGTACTTAGTGTTTAGTAGATGAATGTTTCTAGTGTATTGTGGTTTACAACTTTGTTTATTTATCAAATTTTTTTTCATATTTTCTATTTTACAAATGAAGGACCTTTTTGTATCTGCATATACAAAATAGTTATGATAGAAATACAGCTACTTTCTCTTAATTCATTGAGAAGAAAGTTCTGTACTCACAGCATTTGGATAGGATATCATGTCTGCATCTTGTACTATGAATAACCACTAGAAGACAACAATATGCAATGTATTAATTATTGAAACTGTCCTACTAATCAATTTTGAAACTGCCTCACTACTATTTGTTTCTCAATAAAATTAATAAAAAATAAACAGTACCTACTGTATTCCATATGAGTGTTAGACAGTGCCTGCAGCAGGTGTGGCAGTGGCCATAGTAGAACCACAATGAACCACTGTGAGTTCATTATGGTGTAAGAAACTGGAAGACCATTTCCAAGTACCCTATACTACCTCCAACCACTGTCATTGTCAGATAAGACAACCTAGGTCCAGAGAAGTTAAGAGCTTAAAGCACAAAGCATTTCATAAAAGAGCAAATAAAGAACCGATTCTTATAAACTTTGGCTCAGAAATGTGTCTATATCACCATTTGCTTTTATATCTATTCTGGTAATTAATATCCTGCATCTTAGCTACACTTGTTAACTCTTATTTTTATAACTGCAGCTAATGCTGTGGAGGATTAATATGTTTTTTCCTACCTTTATTATCACATTATATTGCATCTAAATCACAGCGCATGTTTGCCCTCATTTTTAAAATGAGGATACAAAGAATGACTTCCTAATATCTGAAGAGTTCATAAATTATAAATTGAGAAACATGTCATTTCCACCCACCTTCTTTCTTTTGGTAGCAATTCTGGAGCCATTTCATGGTGATTTGTAAATCTTTGAACTTGTAAAAGGAGGATGGATAATTCTAAGAGTGCATCGAAAAGAAATAGTTTGCATCGTTTGGAACAATGAACCATTTTGTAATTGAATAGTAGACCTGAGAAGGCATGAATGAGATCATGTCTATAAAATGGTCTGAGGCCCTCAGTGGCAGCCACCCCATAAATACGAGGTATTATTGCTCTAGCGTTTGTAACACACATAATATGTGCCCAGCTCATTGCTGAGAAGAAAATGGTCTAGATGGGGCTTCATAAATAAAAGTGTATGCCAGCTTCCTCCTCCTCTCCTAGCTCCTAGTTCAGTTCTGGCCACTGAGCTAGAATTTTGCTCTGCTTTCCACATTATGTCTTACAACACTCAAGAAAATTTTGAAGGGAAATCAGAAAAATATGTCATTTATTCAGTAAG
Organism: Octodon degus; assembly: GCF_000260255.1. Classification (NCBI taxonomy): domain Eukaryota; kingdom Metazoa; phylum Chordata; class Mammalia; order Rodentia; family Octodontidae; genus Octodon; species Octodon degus. The sequence goes on along the minus strand of NW_004524713.1, from coordinate 3,926,796 downwards.
TCATAATGTGTTTGTTGAACACCTACTGTGTGCTAGTGGTATGCTAAGTGTTTGGTATCTTGATGTGCCTTTTCTCTGCAGTCCTCTCTCTGGCCCCAAGAAGCTCTGAGCTCAAGTGAAAATCTCTACCACCCAAAACTGTTCCCTGTTCTGTGAGTTCTCAGGGCCCACACTTGTGCAGACTTTTGACACATCATTTTGAACCTTAAGTGCAGAAATCACTTTCTACTTTGTTCCACTATAGCAGCAAATGCATCACTGGCTGGTAGTAGAAGATTTGAGGATAAAAGTTAACTAGAATAAAGGGATTTAAAAATGGCTAGAGATCATTTAAAATAAGTTGGTGGTATCTTGGTAATACCTGAGTGAGATACTGGGGACACATTATAGACTGTATCCAATTTATAGTGGTTTGATTTACAGTTTGAAAGCTTTATAATGGTGCAAAAATAATAAGCATTCAGTAGAATCCATACTTTGATCTTTGAGTTTTGGTCTATTCATATGCTAGCAGTATATAGTAGCTACCCTCTTGCGATATGTGACAGTGTCAGGGAGCCCCAACTTCCAGTCAGGCCTATCATCACAAGGGTAAGCAACTGTTGCTTCTCCAGATGCTGTTTTGTCTCTTACTGTGTTTGGTAAGTTAATGCGTGCATGTAAAATGTGTTTTTGACTTCAGATGTTTTCAATTTATGGTGAGTTTATTGGGCAATGTCCTTATCATAGATTGGAAAGTATGTGTATTTTAGGTAGAAAGAAAAGAGAGGGCAAATGCCTTAAAATTTACAAATGCTTGGGGCATTCCAGGAAAGGGTGGAGGTCAATCCATCTGTAGTACAATGAATATTGAATGAAGCACTAGAACAGGAAGTGAGAGGGCACGCAGAAACTAACTTATGCAAGGAATTTTTAGGCAAGGTAAAGAATGGTGGGACTTCTTGGGGATGAATTTGTATCATTTCTTGCCTAGACTATTGCTGTAGACTCTTACCACCTTTCTTGCTTCCAGGGTCTCTTTCTAATTGTACCTGTGTACCTGACTTTGGAATCTCCATCAATCTCAGATCAGATTTTGCAATGAAGAACCTTAGAACTTTACAGTGATTGCCCAACATGTAAACATGTGACAGGTAGAGTACCTACCATTGTCAAAGTGTTTGAACTATATTTGAGAAATAAAACATATATGCCAAGAACTTTAATACTAATCATTTATAGTACACATCAACATAGGACCTGGAAGGTCAATAATTGTGTTTATAGATTGCTTTTGACAAACTAAATACTTCAAGAAACAGCCACCAGGTGTTAGTAAGTCCTTGGTCTTGTATGCTATAAACATCATGAGAAGATGGAGATGCATGTCTACAGTGATCAGAGACAGCTTCAATGAGGGGGTGAAATTTGAGGAGAGACTATACTTTCAGAATCCATAAAGTTGGGTATGGTGATCCCAACACTCAGGAAGTTGAGGCAGAAAGATTGCTATGAATTCAAGGCTACCCTTGGCTATGTGGCAAGTTCAGGCCAGCCCACACTACATAGCAAGACTGTCTCAAAACAAAACTAAACAAAATAAATTCCATAAGAGTGGACTGTATTTGTATACCATGTACTTAGGACAGTTGAGCAATGTAACCACTCCACATATTAGTTCCATGAAAGAATGAATAACTATATTTGCAATGGCCAATTGACAAATGCATGTGACGCCTAGGAGCCAAGCCAGCTTTCTTATAACACATTGACCCATATGAGAATCCAAGGAGGTCCGTTCAGCTTCAGGAGTCACGGCTACCTTGTAGTCTTCAGTCTTTTCATCAAGAAACTATTAGGGCTGGCATGCACAGTTCCTAAGACCTCCCCCTCCATTGCTCTGTGCTGTATTCTGCATTGCTTGTAAGTCAGCAATAGTCATCGCCATGACTAATGTGTTCTAGGGCTGGAACATTACCACTCAGCAAGGCCCTGCATGGTGGAGTGGGTTTCACAGCATGCTATGTTGGACTATTAAAGAAGAATGCTCACAGACATGGTTTTCAGCATGGGAAACAACCTACACAAGGCGTGAGAGTCCACCCCCATACTTGAGGGGTCATGAATTCCATAGCAGTGGCTAGAACATGAATCCTGGGTCTGATCCAGGTTTTAGGTGGGAGGATGTTGTCACTTAGAAGTTGGTTTTACTCAGTCAATGGAAAATTCTACTCCACCAGAGAGCTGACACCACCATTGATCCAGAAGCAAGTTTTTGTTTCCATAAACAGTGAAGCTAAACTAACCATAAGAGACCTTTAAGAAAACACTATAAATATAAAATAGAAACACATTTTACTACATGGGCTTGGAGAAATTCCCCAACTTCCATAATCCTTTCTCTACCTTTCTCAGAAAGGATGCTAGGGAGTGTCAAAGGATTTAAGATCCTTCCATGCACAATGACCTTACTAAAATGGACTCTGTGTCCAAGACTCAGCTGCCCAGTCAAAAATGTGATATGAAATGGATGATCATGATTGTGGTCTTAGAGTCTTTGCTTCCTTCTCTGAAATGGACATAACATAAGAGACATAGTGTAGGGACATAATGTAGGTTATGAAGGTAATCAGTTAATTAATGAAAATATGAAAAGTATAGCAGTGTCATAGAAGAAATAACATTATCAGCTTCTTCCAGCTCTGTTTTTAACACTAACTCAATCTCCTTTAAGCTGTTTAACCTTAGATGAGTTATTTTACCTCTGAGCACCGATTTTCCAACCTGACACATGGGGTTATCAAGAAGAATTCTTGCAGGGATTAAAGAAGATACCTTTTGGGAAGTGTCTTCACAGTGCCAGGCATCTAGAAGTCGTGTTGTAAATGGCACATAGTGTCTCTGTCTCTCTGTGGGCAGGAAAGTACAAATGAGCCAGGAAGATGTATGTGCAGTGTAAAGTGCTTCTGCTGCTGATAGCTGGAGTGCACTCAGGCCTGAATAAGAAAAGAGGAAATGAGTCTGGTCCAAGTGAACTCAAGGGACTTGCCACATCTTCAGCAAGAAAAACAGCACCTTAGACCAAGCCCTACCAATGTGAATTGTACTTGCCAATATTAATCTGTGAATATGTAGTTTTTGGTCTTATGCAGAAAGCAACAACTGTCCCAACTTCCACTTGGCCACTGGGTTAGCAAGTTCAAGTAGAAAGGCGGAGCTTTTTGTGTTCCTTTTTCTGTTACATTTCACACTCTATGACTTCGTCCTGATGTGCACACTCGGTGATTGTGAATTTATTTTTTCAAACAAAGTAAAATCTCTCACTCAGAAGAGCATCTTACCTTTGACACTGTCTAGAATTACCTAATGAAAGTATAACTAATGTTAGTTGATTTTATTATGTCGTGGTTGATGTTTAATGATCACAATGTTATGTCGCTGTTGCCTAAGCCACCACTCCCACTACTTTGCTCCAAGTACTCGCCTAGGGAATGGTCAGGATTGTAGGTGTCTTGTTTACTGTGCTACAGTCCCTTATTTAGTTGGAAGCCTTTGATTTAACATGATTTACATGTTTAGGGGTTTGGAAAAAGCTTTAGCTAAGAAACAGGCTCCCTGCTAAAAGAAAAACAAACATGGATGCCACTAGGTTAGTTGTAGCTCTATCATTCTGCTAGCCTCAACATTTTAGGGTACCAAAGCAGCTACTATGGGGGCTGGGGGACAGTGAGCACTGATTTATGTAAATGCACAAGTGCCTCCAAAGGCACTTTGGAAAGAACTGTGACCATTTCACACTCTATGACTTCTTCCTGATGTGTACACTCAGTGATTGTGCATTTATTTTTTCAAACAAAGTGAAATCTTTCACTCAGTGTCCTCCATGTATTAGAACAAGCATGCCTTTTTCTTTTTCTTTCTTTTTTTTTTTTTTTTTGCGGAACCAGGGATTGAATTCAGACCCTTGAGCTTGCCAGATAAGTGCTTATTCTACTGAGCCATCTCCCAGGGCCCAGGAAAAGCATTTTCAAGTTATAAAGAATAAATATGAACTTTGGTCTTACAAGACTTGATCATAATAAGGGCGAGTAATGTATAAACTCAAGCAAATATATAATCATGTGCCGAGAGAAAAAAAAAAGATGATGTTACTCTGATCAAGGATTTCAGAAGGAGGTCATAGTTGAGACTGGGAGGGTATGAACAGCCTTTCTGATCACGTGACATTTAATCACAGCCCTGAAGAAAGGTCTGTGGCAGGTGGAAGAGTATTGAAAACAGAAGCATTCCTCATGGTGGTGGGAACAGCACCTAAAGCAGAGGGCACCACGATAGCTGACTCCTCTGGGAAAGGAGAGAGACCACTGTGGAAGAAGGATGGCAGAGGAGAAGCCAAGAGGAGGCCAGGAAGTGGGAAAGTCTGCAGCTATCCAGTCGGGAGACTGCATGGAGGATTCCATAATCCTTCCACATGGTCCCCGAAACATTTTAAGCAGGAACATGCCATGACCCAGTTTTTATTTTAAGAAGACCCCTCTGATTTTGCCATGAAGAACTGAGTCATCTCACGTGGCTGCATAATGCTCAACTCAAAGATAGTGTTTTATCTCAAAGCTCGTGTCCTCCTTGCATTTCAGTAAGAATATTGTGAATTAAAGTTTTTGGGTTTGCCTGAGTCTGAGTGATCTCCATGCATCCTGTGCATGGTGGGGGCATGGGGGCTCAGGACATAGATAATAACAAAGATCTTTTGTGGAGTTCCCATTACTCATCGATGGGCCCTCCATTTTTCCTCCTCCACTTGCTGAATCAGTTTTTGTCCAAAGTGGGTAGATCCTCCTGCTAGTACCCTGTCTCCCACCCAGGAAGGCAGTGCTGCCAAGTCCCCATCCAGAGTCAGGGACACCACCTGTCATTGCTGCATCCTCCTCCTACTCGGACATCTGACAGGCTTCATAATGTGTGAGCTGGGAATGATAGATCATCAAATCTAAAGGGATTTCAAAAATAATTCACATCAGCTTCCCAATTTATAAATTTAGGAAGAGAAGGCCTTGGAAGGTCCTTTATGACCCCAGGTAACCAGAAACAAAGTCAGGATGAGGACAGGCTGCGAAGAAACTGTGTTGGTGGATACTGTCACAGGTAGGCTAGTCCTATAATTTGATGACAGTGGGGCATTGGGAATAGTACTGTGGAGTGGGAATCTGGTGACCTAAGTTCTGGCTCCAACTCTGGAGGTGGCCTGTGGTGTGACTTTAGAAAGTTTCCTTCCTCTTACAGACTGCATTGCTCTCTTCTGGACCATGAGAGGGTAGGTTCTGCATATGGCTGAGATCTGAGCTCTTAGGTTACAAGACTGAAAGACCCTGCTGGTAACAGGAAAGGACAGCTCTAGTGACAGATGGCATTTGACCAATTTCTGCAGACTCTTTGCTTAATCAAGCTTAAAGAGGTGACTACTTCTACAGGGCTGCAGACAATTTATCTTCACCTCCACACGTACATGAGGCTTGCTCTTCTATCGATTGGCTCATGACTCTACTCATCTCTAACTTTTCTGATAAGCTTTCCCTCACTCTTGGCAGTTCTCCACTCCCTCTCCCACATCCAAATGCATCCATTCTGCTGCTCATCTTCCATGATCCTCGATCACAAACCTGGTCCATTTCCAGCCACATTTTTCGTAGGATGTGAATGACTAGTGTTGGTGTTGGTGGTGCTGCAGGCATCAGCAGTGGTGATGTTGATGGCATTGAAACCATTTACTTCATCTGCTTCTCTTTTGAATCCTCTATGCTTGCAGGTGTAAATTATAAATAATGCAAATTGTGCCTCACTATAGCATAAAATGACGACAATAACAAAAAACCAAACTAAAATCATCAAAGCCATTTTACATAGGAGAAGATGAAAGCCAAAGAGGTATGATAAGTTACCCAAATCACTCAGGTAGTCATTAGTTTAAACAAGATTCAACCTCTTCTCTAGGCCAAAAGTGTAGCTATTTCACTGTGCAGATAAAGAGTTAATACATAAATGTTTTCCCTCTCTCCCCTTTCTGGACAAAAGCACTAGGTCAGGGCTGGGGAGATGGCTCAGTGGAATAAGCACTTCCCTAGCAAGGGCAAGGGTCTGAGTTCAATCCCTGGTTCCGCCAAAAAAAAAAAAAAAAAAAAAAAAAAAAAAAAAAAAAAAAAAAAAAGCACTAGGTCTAACCTCAAAGATTGGGAGAAGATTCAGGGTGCTGAAGAATTGCTGATAGAAGATTTTGGGCTGGAGGGGAGATTTCCTGTATGTCAATCACACATTCCTCCAACCTGCCCATGCTCTGAGCTTGGCCTTGAAGTTACCTATGGTGAAAGACATCCTGCCTTTAATCAAGGAAGCTCGACTTGTTGGTCTTGTTCCCTCCCTGTCTCTCCATTTTTCCATGCTATTCAATAATGTTAATTTGGGCTTTTAAGAAATCCACTACTTTCATGTACATCTGTAAGAGAATCACTCAGATATTCCCATGGCACCTTTGGCTACTTAGTAAATCCCACACAGATGTTACATGTGCATGCACACACATTCATACACATGCAGCCACTCCAACAAATAAAGAGTAAGTGATACTTATTCTGTATATAATTTGAGTTTATGCTGTTGTGTATTTGGGCATTTCAGTGGTTCTATGAATAGCGTGGCTGCTCTACTCCCTGACCCCACTATGGTTTTGCACTTGCTAAGAATGTATACACATGACTAAATAAAGCCCAGTAAGCATGCTGCACCCAGCAACTCTCATCATTGTTTGGCCCTGCTACTGATAATAACCACTAGCTCCTCTTCTTTCCAAAGCCTCACCCTTGAGCAAGCACTACTCCTTATAATTTTTCCTTGACAGATAGCTGCAACTCCCTTTCATTGAACTCTCCCCCTCATGGCCCTAGAAAATACCTCATAGCCTGTGTGAAAGTAGCTGATCTATTTAAGTGTCAGGGTGGTCCCTCTCAGGTTTGTTTTGAAATAAACCTGTCCCATTGTGCTCTGTCTTAGTTGCTTTTCTCTTGTTGCTGACAAAAAATATGTGACAACCAAAGTTGAAGGTGGAAAGGCATATGTACCTCACAGTTCATAGAGGTTTTAGTTCGTAATTGACTATCTTCAATGCAGGGTGACATTGCAGAAGAGAAACAGCCCATGGCAGGCAGAAGGTAGCAAAGCAACCAAGGATGAACATAGCTCTTTCTATCCTTTCTGTCTTATTCAAGTTACTTAGGATGGGTAGCACTTACATCCTTAATCTTAGTGCCTTGATCCTACTTAATTCAATTCCAGTATCTCACACTTGAGATTCAGCCATGTCTGGAAAAGCCCCACCTACAACTGCATGAGGCTTTGGGGTGATATTTAAACACAAGCCATAACCAGCTCATACCTTTGGGGTTTTTTCCCCTTTGTTCCTAACAATCTATTGCAGTGGTCATCAAGTATGCAAACTTCCCTCTTGTACTGCTTCTGTTGGTCTGAGAAACGGAGTAAGGCTTAGGAATAAGAGGAAGAGACTAGTCCTCAGTTTACTGCAATGTGCGCAGTGTGTCCATGCATGGTTGGTCCTCTGGCTTGAGCTTTGATCCTGTCATCATTTCTGTAAGGCACAGCTGCCCCCAGTGCTCTGAGATACCTTACAGAGGACCCTGCCTGGCTGAACACAGATGTGCAGCTCTTTCTCATGTCTCCATTCAAGGTGCTTGGGGCCCACCAAGCCACCCACCTGCTTCTCCTCTCCAGCCAAACAAAGCTCCTCAGCCTTGTTTACTCCTTTGGAGTTCCTGCCACACCCTGCATCATTAAAAAGACCACATCTCCCTTTCCTATAGTCTTCTGGAATAGCTGATGCAGTATAGTTCCTGTCAAAGGGCCATGTAATGTATGTTGGCTCCTATTCTGAGATCACAGTGGGGAAAATATGTCAATGCAAAACAGAATTCTTTTCTAAGTAACTTGCCCTTTCTCATAAACTTGTTAAAAGTCAGAAAAAAAAAAAAACTCTGAAAATAACAAGTGGAGGGTGCACTGGAGAGAACTCTGTATTTTTTACTCCACTGATAAAGGACATGTAATAATTAAGAAATAACAATAATAAGCTATTGAAGGGAGGAACTGACATAAGGTAACATGGGCAAGCATTGCATGCTATGCTTGGCATATGATCAGTACTTGGTAAATATATATGACTGCATATGCGTCTGTCTGTGGGTCTACCTCTCTGCTCATTTTGTGCATGTGTGTGCATGCAGCCCTGGAATGATCCTCTGGGTCCCAGAAATGGACACAGAAGTGTTGACAGCAGTTTCTTTTTCTCCAAGACATTTGATCTTTCAGGAGAAGCACTTCTCACAACTCTGAGGCCCGAGATGAAATTATAATCACTAGCTCTTCCTCACTCCATCCAGATTTCTTTCTCTCATGCTCCCAAATGCTATCAGCCCCTGCACTTTATTTTTTGTTTCTGAGGAGCCACTGCCATCAGCTGAGGTGCCAAGTGCCCCTCTGCTGAGACAGAGTTCATTAGCTACACCCCGTCTGGGGCAGGTGTGCATGGAGGCCTGAGTGCCCAGAACTGCCAGAGTGGAGAGAGTAGCTGGAGTCTGCCAGCCCAGGGCTCTTGCTCACACAGAACTTTTCAGCCACACTCAGTGGTGTCCACTCAAGGGGATCACATGCAATCCCACTGATAATATGGTAAGATGGAGAGGATGTAGTTTTCAGATAAAGGCAGACCCACATGTCATTCAGATTTGGCTCTGACAAACACCAGTCAAGAGAATTTAAAGAAAATTTCTGACCCATCATCACAGGCTGTGAATTTTATCCTTGTTCTTCTAAGCCATATGGATTTATCCACATTACAGAGCTGTCTCTATGGCTCTGTTATCACCCATACACCAGTTTGCCACTCCACTAAACTATGAGTTCTTTGAGGACATGGGTCATGTCTTATTTACCAATGTAATTCCAAGACCTAAGATGGCACTTTCATTATACATGTTCAACAAATCACCTAGGTAAATGCATAAATAAATGGTGGAGTATTGACAGACAGTGGTTAGAGGCTGTGTGCAGGATAGATGCATGGCTGGGTGCATAGATGGATACATGAAAAGAATGGGTAGATTTGACCGAAGTGTTTATTCTCTCATCTGTCAAGTAACAGATGCACCTGCCTTATTAAGGTATTTTAGAAATTAAATGAAATGGAAATAACAAAAGTGTTGTCACAATACTTGGTGAAACAAAAACGGACTCCTTTCCTGTATTTGTCCATACTTGCCCACAAAGTGATAACTTCAGCAGGTCTTGCCAATACTACTGATTATTGATCTGTGAACTATCAGAAATATATCTCTTTTTGTGTGGTCAGGATAATCTTTTAGGATGGCAAATCTGAGCATTTTGCTCTGAAGCCCTTCCGTGCTGCCAAACAGTTACCCGTGCACTAATCCATTGCCATTGTGTTCAATGTTGCTACAGAAGCTGCCATGAGTTGATTCTCACATCCCACTCCAATGTAAATTTTAGCACTCTGCCACAAGCTACATTGGCTTTATATCCCATCCTGGGGCTAGAACATACTGGATTACTTTCTCCTCCAGTCTTTATATATCTTGCCCTTTCCCCTGCCCACAACTGCTGCCAGCCCCCAGGCTAAGTCAGGACTACTTCATCAACTTGCTTATGGCTCCACACATCATTCTGTTTAATAAATAGTGCTTACATCTTTAGGGAAGATGCCTAGATAGGGAATAATAGGAATACTGGGTTTGTAGAAAGGCAGAAAGGCCTCCACAGCTGTGCCTCCACAGCTGGCTGAAGTCTTTTTTTTTTTTTTTTTTCATGACTGCTTCATGACCATAAAATGGGAAAATTCTGTGTTTCACAAGCAGGGTTGATCTGAGGTTAACTGTGACAATGTATATGAAATAACAAAGGCCTTCAAGAATGTTCAGCTCCCAGATTTTCTATTCACATAACTCATATTTGGTAAATTCCATGAGAATCTTTTAGGTGATGCATTCTGCCAAATCAGGTGACAAGCATCATGAACAACTTCGTGTTGGACTTTCTGCTATTTGGCTAGCTCACAAACTTACAATAGAAAGTAGACTTTAACCTTTGTAGTCTGAATTAACTAGATGAAAAATTTTTACATCATATAACTCAGTGGTGTACCAAATTTTCTGATCAAGGGAAGTAAGTGATCGATGATGTAGAGTGTGCCTGAGGAGAGTCACATGCAGAGAAAACATTCTCTCAGG
>NW_004524713.1:3895740-3914440 GCF_000260255.1 Octodon degus | reverse complement strand
TATTCATATTTTGTAGGGACTTAAACATTAACATATTAGTACTTGATGGAAAATATCTGATCCAACTGCCTACGTTGTTGGGTAATAACAATAAGCTTCTCTTTTGGAGGGTTAACAACCTAAGCTTGCAGACTAAAAATTAGAGAAAAAGAAGTGCTGAAAGGACAGACAACATTTTGACCCTAGCCTTTCAAGGTCAATGAAGACTCAGGACATAAGAGAACCTTTACTGTAACATCTGTAACTCAGTTGTGTCCCAAATTTTCTGATCAAGGAGATTATGGGGCCACAGAGGAAAATGAAAAATGTTGTAGAACATGCCTAAGGAGAGTCACTGGAGAGAAAACATTCTCTCAGGCTTTCACAAAGAGTAAATTGTTCAAGCAATAGCTGTGACTCATCCACATGACTGACACTGACAAAGGATCTACAAACTGTGGTACAGGGTTTCAGCATAAATCCTGAGGAGATATGACTGACCTTGTCAGATTCAAAAGTTACATTTCTTGTTATATAGGTCTTGCTTCATTTTGATCTTAACCATCCAGCAGAAAAGTACAAAAATAATGTATAAAAAGTAAAGCCATATTAATATGCTGAGGTGTACAAGGCTCAAGTCAACAACTTCTGACCTTGCCAGTCCTACCAATAACCCACTACTGTTATGGACCACTGGGCTATATTGGAATATTTTGCTGAATTCACACACCTATAATATTTAATTGACAATGGAATACCCTTCTCTGACAAAACTAATCAAAAAAATGGATACAAATGAACAACCATTTTGTATCTGTATATTCAAAATAGTTACAATAGATATACAGCTACATTCTTTTAATTCAATGAATAGAAAGATTTGTTCTAATAGTGTTTGAGGACAGGATATCATGTCTGCACCTTGCATAATGAATAACCACTAAGACAACAATATGCAATGTATTAATTATTGAAACTGTCCTACTAATAGGTTTTGAAACTGTCTCATTGCTATTTGTTTCTCAATAAAATTATTAAAAAATAATTATTGAAACTGTCCTACTAATCAGTTTTGAAACTGTCTCATTGCTATTTGATTCTCAATAAAATTATTAGAAAATTTAACCTAGTTTCAGAGGAGACTTAGATTTTTTTCTTGATAAAGTTATATAGAGAATGATTTGAAAAAAGAAAGACAGAATAAGAGAAAATTAAATTTATGTCACTTTATTTCAAAATAATTTGTGTAGTATTGAAAAATACTTGGTAGTTTGATAAGTGCAATGTACACCAGTGGAAATCCTCTTCTGTCCATGCAACTTGATCATTATATATACATTTTTAAAAAATTATTTAATCTGTTTGCCAAATATTCATTGAAATTGGCATCTGTTAATTTGAATCAACTCTCCAAATTGACATTTTTATTTCTATTCCTTCATTTAGACTTCATCCTTTTGGTTTACAGATATTTTGCATTACTAGGGATCAAATTCAGGACCTTGCATTTGCCAGATAGGCATTGATGCTACTGAGCTATATCTCTAGCAGTTTGCAGATATTATGAATCTCTAAGCATATGTTGTAGGCCTTAAGTACTAGTGGCCACATTTCTATAATGCCAAATCATTCATGAGAAATCAGAATTAACTTCTTAAAATCCTGCTTTCACTTTGTCACACCCATTCTCTGCTGTCTACCAAAAAAAAAATCTTGATGTTCACTTCTAGATAAATCCAAACTTCATTGCCTGATTTGAATACCTTCTCAAATCTAATTGTACTTCATCCACTCAGGTATCTTCCAACAATTCCTGTTTACCAGTCAACTCTGAGTTATCTTTCTCATCTTCCCTGTGCCTTTGCTTAAATTATTACCTTTTTCTGAAATATATTCTCTTGGTGTTTGCCAAGATACATATACTCATATACTTTGTGTCTCCTACACTCCTAAGTTTATTTCCACCTTTTTGGTATCTCCTATTATTCATCAAGATCAATTCAAACCCATCCTCATTCAAAAGTACTTTGCGGATCTCATCCATTTACTTGACTTTTCTTCCCCTGAACTCCAAGTGCATTTATAATTAGTCAAGAGAAGGCTGCTACTTAATTATTCTCAGTGGATTTATGTAGTATTTTGTTTTGATTGGTATTGTTGTTTTCACTCTCCTTCAAAAATGGGAATGACTGCTGATTTTTGTTCTTTTATGTCAAGTTCTTAGGGAATTACTGATTGGATTTGTAAACTTGGGGAGAAGTTTCAAAACTCACTACTGGGAAGAGCTGCTTCCTTTTTCTATATCTCCTCCCATTGGCTCACACTTTTTATTGATCTGCTGAAAATATTTATTACAACCAGGCATGGTTACTATGTCAAAAACCCAGTTCTCTGGCCTGACACTCTTTGGTCCTATAAGACATCATATAGTCAGTATCACAGATAGTTGATTCCAGGGCTTATTTCTGAGTAGATTTTACCACAGCTCTTTCTATTTTATTTCCAATCTGCCTGCTGCTGGGTAAGATGTGATTTTGATACAAGCTCTTCCGATCCTGATGTGCATAGCCAAAGAACAATAAGAGCCACTCGGCATCTAGCAGTTCCACAAAAATAACAGGATTCCCAAGTGGTCCACTGAAAGTGGCTCAAGGCACATTCCTGATGTCTATTTCTTATCTTTGACCCATACCTCACTGTCTGATGCATTTGGCATTTATATGAACATAATGGAAATTGATCTCAGAGTAGCATGAAGACTATCTTTTCTAACTTTCTCAGTTGACACATAATATAAAAACTCAGAGGAAATGTAATTTTTCTGTGGCCTCAGAATGGAGGCAGAATCTGAAAACAGATCCCCTCTCTTTTTTTCTTTTAGCTCAAGTTCCATGAAGAGGGTTCAGGGGAAGGGGAGGGGTAGTTTCACCTTCCTTTGCTTCTTGGACCTATGTGTATTTCACAAGAAAGGCAATGTTTGATAGAAGAAGAGAAAATTAAATTTATATCACTTTATCTCAAAATAATTTGTGTAGTTTTGAAAAATACTTGGTAGTTTGATGAGTACAGTGTAAACCAGTGGAAATCCTCTTCTGTCCATGCAAATTGATCATGGATCCCTGACCTTTGACAAGCAAAAGGATGGGTGAATGTTTGCATACAAGCAGCCTGGATACAAGACCATGGTACATTATCCTATAATAATTAGAGAAAGGATTAAGAGCATGTATAACATTAGCTTTCTATGCTCAATAATTTCATAGCATAAAGAAAGTACAAATTGAAATGTTGGGCTTAAACAAGGCAAAAAATTACAACACAAAGTTTAATAGCCAAGAGTCACTTGCTGCTATAGTTTTCACCAAAATAGAGATGATTCAATTGGATTCCCAGCTCAAAATTTACTGTCTCTGTAAGACTTTTTTCAGTCTTCACTGTCAAAATACAATGTTTTCCAAAATATTATCATAGAACCATGTTTAATATTTTAGTGTTGGTTTAAGTGTCTTGTGGTTTGGTATTTATGTGTTTGTTTGTCTTTCCCACTAGATTGAGAGACACTTTGGGACAAGAGTTTCCACAATACGTATTTATTTCTCCTGTAGCTATGATGATAAGTATGCAAGGTGGTGCCTGCCTCTCCCTCAGACCTTGCTTCAGGCAGGCATTGATAATCAATCACTGCATTCATAGTGCTTGGAATAGGCCTCAGAATTCTTTATAACAAAGCTTCCTAGACTTCCTCTTTCTTTAAGTTTTATACAAAAGGAATTTATTTCCTGTGTTAGTTTATTTTGAGTAAGAAAGTGGTTTGCACAATATTGTTCACGTTTGTTGATTAAAACAAAAGCCTGATAAACATACCTAAATATGGTCTTAATTGGCTGATATGTGTGGTAAGAGAAGATTAGAAAGGGAAGAGAGAGGCCACAATCATTAGGATCTCGGGGAAATTAGAGGTAATACAGTACTTAAAGATACATTTGCCTTATTGGAACAGGAACTGCACCAGTTAGCATCCTGCAACTATAACAAAATGCTCGAGGTGACCAAATTATGAAGAGAAAAGATTCATTTGGATTCATGGTGTTGGAAGTTCCAGCTTATGGTTGGTTGGCTCCATTGCTTTGGGCCTGAATGGACAATTGCTTATCCATTTCCAGGTAGCAACATAGGGAAAGACGGAGGGACAGGGTCCTCTTTGAATATTCACACCTGCATTGTAAGGCTCTCCCATATGGCTTATTTTCCAAAGTCCACACCTTCTAAATAGTATGACTCTGGGACAGAAACTCTAACCAAGAGGCCCTTTGCAGGCATTCAGGATCCAAACTGGAGCAGAAGCTCAGGTTATTGATCCTTGCAGTGGACCAAAATAGGCTCCAGGCAGAAACTACTCATGGGACCAATCAAGATGGCTTTCAGGGACGTAGCTTTGTGGTGACAAAGAAAAGAGACTCTAGAAGCATCTGTTTTCATTTTCAAATGTAATAGCATGCTCTGCACCTGGCGCTGATGAATGAATGAGTTTTGTGAGATGACTCATCGACCCTCTCTCCAAGACTCCTATGATCTCCTTATCATGATTTTTTTTTTCATCTTTGGACCTAATACTCCATTCTTTTCTTTTGCATTAATGAGGTTCTTTAATTTTTAAAATGGTGGTACTCTTAGCTAAAGGACTCTTACCAGGGAGAAACTTAACTTCATGATAATCAGGCACCATTGGTCTTTTATTGAAAGGATTTTTGGGGGGTCAGATTCACATTCAAATAACATTTTCGTGCAAAAAGTGACTAATCATCCCTTCTTTAGATGGCTTTATGTAGACTCAGATTAACCTGAGCTATTTATTGGAATTGGTTACTCCTGTACCAAATGTCTTTGGCACAGAAAAGCTGTCTCAAGACAGTCTGAGAACCATTAGAGTCAGAATGTCAAGCCCTAGGCATGAATAACAGGAAATGAATTCTTCAGCAAGGGGAAATTAGTG
Organism: Octodon degus; assembly: GCF_000260255.1. Lineage (NCBI taxonomy): Eukaryota > Metazoa > Chordata > Mammalia > Rodentia > Octodontidae > Octodon > Octodon degus. The sequence goes on along the minus strand of NW_004524713.1, from coordinate 3,909,468 downwards.
GGTCTAGCAATCATCTCAGGCACCTTGAGACTGACTAGGATTATCAAGTCTATGGTTTGGTCTGTTTCTCCAATTTTGGGAAATCCTTAGCTATTATCTCTCCTAATATTTCCCCTGGCCTCTTGCCTTCTTCTGGGACTCCAGTTTATCATTTGTTACTGCCCCACCTGTCTTTTTCATTACATTTTCTCTAGGTGCTTAAAGTTGGGTAAGTTCTATTGATTTGTCTTTTGAATTCATGATTCCTTTATTCAGCTGTGTCAGGTTTGCTGTTAATCCTATCCAATTAATCCTTAATTTTGTCTATTGTACATTGCAGTTTAAGAGTATATATTTGAATGTCTTCTGGAGATTGTATTTTACATTAAATTTCTGTATCTTTTAAATCCATTTCTGTGCTTCTAAAATCTTTTCATATTTATAATAGTTTTAAAGGGTGATTATCTCATAATTCTAAGATAAGGTCATGTGTGGATCTATTCTTTTTGCTATTATTCTCACTTGCTTATTGATAATGGCTTCCTGTTCCTTTGTATAGCATGAAATTTTATCACATGCTTGATATTGATTTAAGCAACTTTAGAGACTAGAGAAAACATTATTTTATCCCAGAGGGGCAAGTCCTTTATAAAGTAAGAATGCTAGAGAAAAGAGATTACAACTTCAATGACGTTCAATCATGAATTGAGTTAGGTCATCTCTAGGTTGCAGCTTTATTCACTTTTCATTTACCACTTGTTTCGGATGTCTAAGGTCAAGATTTGCCTTGGCTGCCATCCTGACCTTTTCCTTTAGGAGGACTTTTTGACCACACAATCAGTAAAGGTTTTGTAGGAAAGAATGGGGGGAGGGGAGAATTAACACAGTGCTCTTGAGGTTGACAGTCCCATAAGTCTCTGTACATCTTGTCAGATTATTGTAGTTTATATCCAGATATCCCCCCAAAGGCTTATGTGTTCCTATGTGGGACTGTGGGGAGGGGGTAATGGATCACAGAGGTGTGATAACACTCAGTACCCTAAAAGAGGCTATCTCATCCCTGGTCCTGCCTTCACTCTTTTCTCTCTGCTTCCTGCAGCCCTACAATGAACTACTTCTCCTCTACCATGCTTCCTTGACTCAGAGCCATTTGACTATGGACTGAAACCTCTACAAACTGGGCAAAATAAATCTTTGAACCCTTTAAGTTCTGAGTGTTGGGTATTATATGTCAGCAAAGAGAAAGTAACCAAGACACAAGGCATGTGACAATAAAAATTTATTGGCATATCTTGTCCAATAGGAGACCCTCTGCTGAAGGAAGGCATAAAACTCTGCCCAATCATAAATAGCATGGTAGAAATTGCTGAAAAGAAAGGAGCCACTATTCCTTGCTCATATAGGAGTGACTTGACATTTTTGGGAATTTTATTCTTTTAGGCCATTTTGTGTCCTTAGTTCTCTAATATTTTTAACATATTTATGATATTTTCTGTTAGTTTTATTTGCAGGTGCAGTGTTTTACCTTAATCTTCCACATTTCAAGCAAATTTATCTCTGATTACCATTATGGTTGTATTCTAGTATTTCTTTATGAAACTGCTAGTGACAGCTGAGATTTATTTGTCTTCTTTTGTGAGTACCTATATTCCTCTATAACAATTTACCTGTTTAATGACTATTCACACTTACAACCTACTGCTCAGATGGAAACAGAAGAAAGACTATAACTCTCAACCTGGTAGATATCAAATATGCCAAGTTCATGTTCTCTAAAATCAAAGAATGAATGCTAAGGAGCAATAGAGGTTAAGTGTAGGAAAAATGTATTGAGAGAGACATTTCCCTAGAGACAAAAGGGGACCCGAAAGTGGATTTCCAAAGAAGCCCAATTCTTAAAGAAAGTTTTATAGAGCAAAATCATGAAGTAGATACAACGTGGGTCAAAAGTATGATTAAACAATATCATCACAAGTATAGCCCTTAGGTAATATTGATCCATTGGGAAGGAAGGTCAGGTAGAAAGTGTACCTGTGAAGAACAAAGGCTTTTTTTTTTTTTTTTTTGCAGAACTAGGGATTGAACTCAGATCCTTGTGCTTGCCAGGCAAGCACTTATTCTACTGAGCCATCTCCCCAGCCCCAACAAAGGCATGTTTAAGGAGGACATGAATCAGGAGGTCCTGGTTACCACCTGGGTGACTGATGTATAGCTAGAGTTTATTGGGTTAGGTGATATCAATTATAGTATGATCTCCAATTTATTGCTTTCCTCCCAGGGAGGCATGTGGGTCCATCATTCCCTCTATCTTGAGGGCTGGCCTTCCATAGATGCAGCTCCAACCACAGCTGTAATGTTTTCTAATCTTCTGTACTGACTCACTAGCCCTGTCTGACTTCCTATAGTATTTGTACCTAACCTCACTGTCTATAGTAAGACTTATGACCCATTTATTGTACAGTTCTGCACATCTTGTTTGTAGAACCTCAATATCTTTTATTTTACAGTGCACCCTAGTTATACAGTACTGCAGTTTTTGCTGACTGTACTGTACAGTAGAGCACTGTAGTTTTATATTTTAGCATACAGGACAGCATATAAAAGTAATGCAAATAAAAATAAAGTCATCAAGGTGCAGTTTCCTTTGACCATTTCTTTGTTCTAATATAATAATGTATGTACAATATTCAATTCCTCATGCAGGGACAATGTCATTGAGCAATCTAGTTGCATGAATATTTTTCATTGTTACATGAGGAGTGTCTGTATTGGCCACATGAATTCTGAGAAAGTTTTGGTGTATTAGTCAGTTATTTCAAGTGACATACATCCAAATCTCAGTGGCACACAACAGACACTGACTTTGTCACATACATGAAACTTTGTGTTGGGTAGGTCCATCTGGGATCATCTAAGCATGTGGCATTCACTGTAGGGTAAGGGTTGGATTTCCCCACGATACAGATGCCATGCATATTTCTTTGGCTATCGAGGACCCTCCCATGGAGGACCTAGGATTTTAAATAAAATGTGCATGCATGCTGTAGTACCTTGGTTTACAAACTTAATTTGCTTTATGACTTGGGGGAATGTGGCTGTGTTTGTGTTTTCATGAGAAAGATGGCTGCAGTGATGAGTGGTATCTAATATGGCATTTGCAAACAGAAGGAAAATTTTGCCTAATGCTTTTGTTTGCAAACTGAATTGTTTGCAAGCAGAAGCATTTGTGAACCAAGGTATTGCTGTGTTGTGTGTGTGTATGTATGTGTGTGTGAAAGAGGTATAAGGGTGGAGCCCTCATAATGGTACTTGTATCATTATAAGAGGCACTAGAAAGCTTGTTTCCCCCCTCAGCCACATGAGCATAGCCATCTGCAAACCAGGAAGAGGGTTTTATCCAACACCAGATCTTTCAGCATTTTGATTTTGACCTTTCCAGCCTCCAGAACTGTGCGAGGCATATGCATGTTATTTAAGCCACTTAGTCTGGCATTTTTATTACATGATCCTAAACTGACTAAGACATATGATTTACCAGCAAGTGTGCTTATTTTTATCTGCTAATATCCTCTAGTCAAAGAAAGTTATAGGAAGGGCCAGCAAGATAGATCAGTGGACTAAGCATCTGCTTCATCATGTGGAGGACCTAAGTTTAATGCGCACCACCACATGCTGCACCTGCCCCACCCTTGGGTGCAATGAGCCACCGAGTCTGGGCGTGGTGGCACACTACTGTAATCCCAGCTCCAGGGAAGCTGAAAACAGGAGAATTAGTATGAGTCTGAACTGCGTAGTGAGACCCTGTACCAAATACATTAAAATGAAAGAAAAGGCAGGCCTGATAGCTCAATAGACTAAAGTGCCTGCTTAGGCAGAGCACAGCAGCCGAGATTCAATCCCTGGCCTGCCATGCCGGCCCTGCCCAAGGAGCACACTGAGACAGTTATTGAGACTGGGCATGGTGGCAAGCGGCTGTAATCTCAGCTCTTGGGAGGCTGAAAACAAGAGGATCGCTATGAGTCTGATCTATGTAGTGAGACCCTATAGACCCTGTGGACCCTGCCCTAAATATAGAAAGAAAAAGTAAATAAAGAAAAAGAAAAAAAGAGAAAGAAAGAAGAAAATCATACGATATATCAGCATCAGTGGAGCTGGGAAGTGAAACTATTAAAAGAAGGAAATATTGCATAAACAGTCTAGGTACAGTCCCATTGAAAGGAAATAAATAATTGAAAACCCAGTTGAATCCTTCATGTTAAGATAAGACAATCAAGACACAGCTGCACTTAAAAAAAAAAAGAGCCTAAAGAATGTGCTATATCTCTGGTTCCCATAAAACGAATCCCTGCATTAGTCTCTTATACTGGGAACCCATATGGCAAGTCTGACCCAGGATGAGGGAAAAGAATAGGTGAGAGGCTGCCAAAGACAAGATGCTGACCCTGCTCCAGCTGGAACTGATGTTCTCACCTGTTCCTTCCAATTCAGATGCTAATGGACAACGAAAAGGAAAAGCAGGTGCCTAATGAAACAAACAATGTAGCTAGAGCAGCCCAGACTGCTCACAGAAAAGCTGCCCTTGGTAACCTACATCTCTATCTGTGCCTCACCACCTGCCCAAGTACAGTGGCTCTCAAACTTTAGCAAATAGCATAGTTATTTGGAAGGCTATTAAGCAGAATCCTAGGCCTCAAACCCTAGAGTCATGGATTCAGTTAGTCTGGGATAGAACCCAATATTTTACTTTTCAACCAAGTCTTCAAGTACTTGTAACAGTGCCAGTCTGAGAACAACAAAGTGAGGACCACTGCCGTGGGTCATAAATCTTCAAGGCAAAATTAAACCTTCCCAATAGTGGAAAGTCAATATCCCTACTTTCCATGATGTTCTACCAGGGGCCCTAATAGGTGAAGATATTTATAAGAATAAAATGCATGGAAGTGCAGCCTGGCATACTGGAGGCAGCCATGTGTTGGGATGGTGGGTTCCAATGCAGGTCCTCTATAGATTTGTTTTATAATCTTGCCTAAGCCATGTTCACCTTTTGGAGTCTCCATTTCCTCATATGTGCCCTGCCCAAATGCAAATGCTGGATATCTGTCTTGTACCTGTAGGAAATTTAAAGGCTCACAGAAGCAGAAAGAAAAATGGTGGTTTCTAGGAGGTAGAGGATGAAAAATTGAGAGAGATGGTGGCCAACTTACGCAAATTTTCAGTTACAAGATTTTTAGGCTCTGATGAGCTAATGTATTTTAAGTATAGCTAATAATATTCTACTATTCACTTGAAATTTGACAAGAAATAAGCTTCACTAAAAACACACATAAAATGAAAATGATAACAATGGGTTCTATTGGGTGTGGTAATTAAATTAGTGTGGTAACCCTTACACAATGTACATGTATATTGAATCATCACCTTGAAAATATAATGTATGTTAATTAACTATTTTATAAGTAAAAAGAATTCCACTCAAAAAATGTATAATCTTGTGGTATTTTCCATAGCTCTGTGACTTGGATAATGGACTTAAAGAAGTTATGCCTCCATTTTTAATAAGTAAAATAGATTTATCCATTAAAATAATTGAAATAGATGAAATTATTCTATCTCAGAAGACTGTCTTGAGAACTCAGCGAGATCAGGTGTGTGCAAAACCTAGGACAGTACATGGCCATTGGAAAATGATCAGTAATAGCATGTGCTAAGCTTCTGCTCTCACTAGTCACATGGAATTTTATACAGTCCTATAAAACTTAAGCAGAGAGGACCACTTGCCAAAGAAAGACCAAGGAAAGGTTAAGGGAAAAGGCACCCTAGAGCTGAGTGATAATGACCTAGTGAACTTCAGTGTCATGGATGTTTCAGGTGAAGAAGAGAAAGGTAGGTTCATGGGTAATGTGAACCAGGACTCAAAGCATAAGAAATGTAAACTGTTCCTTAGGATCAGGGAGAAGCTAAATGCAGGGAGATGTTACAGGTGAGAAGCAACACAGTGAAAAATAGCTTGGACAGGAACACAATGTAAATGTGACCTTGTTTTATAAGGATGAAGCATTTGGGCTTTATTTAGGCAAGAAATAGGAATAAATGATAAATCGGACTTGGGACATACTATAGGTGTTCATAGCTTCAGATAGTCCCTTTCATCTGAGTTTGTTTTCATCCTGATTGTAAAATGGAGCTCATATATATCTTATAATGCCATGAGAAAGATCAAGAGAAAATTCATGTATGGACTCGTGCATGTATAGTTGTAGATCACATAGTAGATCTGTATTACATGCTTTATAAAAAGCACTTACTCTTTTGAAATAACTTTTGGTTTACTAAAGCATTGCAAGATAGTGCATAGACTTTCTGTGTACCTGTACCTAGTTTCCTTCAATGTTACCAACTTATATATCCATGTTTATTAAAACTAAGGCATTAGGGCCAGCCAAATAGCTCAGTCAATTAAAGTGTCCACTTAGGCAGATGCAGCAGCCAGTGTTTGATCCTGAGTGGGCCGTGCTGGGGCGCGCTGAGATGGTGATTGAGACTGGGCATGGTGGCGCGTGCCTGTAATCCCAGCTGTTGGGAGGCAGATCACTATGAGTCCAATCTACATAGTGAGACCCTGTAGACCCTCTAGGCCCTGTACCAAAATCCAAAAAATAAAGTAAAAATAACCCCCCTCAGGCATTAATGAGTATAATTCTATTAAACCAAAATATTTGAATTTCACTGGTCTTTTCACTGTTACACAATGTTGTGCAAGGTGTTCTATTATATAAAGGCATGTTGCCTCTCTTATCTCTTCCAATCTATAATAATTGCTTGGATTTTCTTACCTTCCATGACCTGGCAAATTTGAAAAGTATTTTTTTAAAGTATTTTCAGTGTATCCTTCAACTTGGATTTGTTTGACACTTAGTTAAGATTATGACACTTACTTATGATTATCAAAGAGTAGATCACATATCAGAGGTACATGCAAGACTGGCTACATAAGTTTTAGAGAACAAGGTGAAAGCAAAATATGGGCTTCTATTTTCATAACAAGGAGTGTAAATTGACCAAGGTATAGAGTATTTCCTTTCCATCAAAACTGTCCCTTTCAACTTGTCATGGTGTTTTTTATTTTTATTTTTTGCTTTTGTCTTTAAATGTCATTCTAAATAAAAAAATAACATTTCAAGTTAGCATGAATTTTATCATGTAAAATTATATTGCACAATGACAATTTTGAGTACAAATATGAACATTTAAATGATGCAGAAGTATCCAGTCTGTATTTTGAAGCATATACTTAATGTGTCTTATTGTTACCAAGTCAGCAAAGATACTTCACAAAACTAAGTCAGCTTCTTTATTTCCCTTGATAGGCACATGTTCTACCAACACTGTCTACCTTTTGTGTATTGATAAGTAAGAAGGGAAACATTGGCCTCCTTGTATTTAATTTTCCTTCTATTATTTTTAGCATAAGCTGTTAGTTGGACCAGGGAGCTGAAGAACGGATAGGGTAGACTCTCATGATGAACAGTGCTGCCTTGCTTCTGTGCTCCAAGAAGATTTGCAAGGAAGCACGACTTCCAAGGGCAGTGAGGGCTGCTGCCTACCCATTCCTGGACATAAGTAGTTGTATTAACATTGACCTTGTACTTGCTTTGATTTGTGCTGAACTTCCACTCTCTATGGTTCCATTGGAATCCTGTGCTCCTGGGACATCCTGCCATCCGAATCTGGCATGTAAATTAGATGGCAAGGAATTGGGATATAAATATTGTATCTATCTCCTCTGAAGAAAGACACATTTCATTTTTCCATTTTGCCTCATATACATCTCAGGTATTCTAAAATAAAATTATTCAGAAATTCAAGATACCAAAAGGTGAGACTTAAAAGAAGCATGGTGTTTTACTGATCATGAAACCCTGTGTCTACACAAATTGCAATATATGAAACCAGTTCTGCATGCAGGATATCAATATTACCATTGCTGTTAACTTCAATTGCTTGGCTCAGGCAGTATCTGCCAGTTTCTCCATTGCAAATGGACTACTTTTCTCTTGCCACCCTCCAACTGTTAAAAGAAAATCAGTAAGTCCTGCCTACTCTCAAGGGGAGGAAAATGAAGCTCCATCTCCAAGAGGGAGGGCTCTCAAAATATTTTACAGACATATGCTAAAACTACCACAGTAATTAATATACATTATAGGGCAGTTAATGCTTTCTGAATCTCAGAGTTCAAGGGCCAAATTTCCAATCCAAGATCCACATCTTGCTTTCAGTTCTATAATATTATATGGCAAAAATGCTACAAATACTGAAAAAGTAACATGAAACCTCAACTAGGAGCCAGAGAGCAAGGTAAATTTCTGTGACCATCAGTCTCCCATCAGTAAGAGACCTGTGGTCTTGGGATTGGCCTAGACTAGGGGGGACATGTCCCTCTATCCAGGAATTACACTGACCTACTTTCCCTGGAAGCTCATTCCCCGTGTGGGTTATGGGCAGCACGTGGCAAAGTGGAGTTCTATTCATAGCATCCTCTTCGAGTGGATGACTGAGAGTAAGTAATTATCAGCCCGTGGTGCAGGGAGCTCCAAGACTCTCATCACCCATGGCACGCGCAGCATCTCTGCCTGCCTGCAATTCCCCTCATTTGGCAGATGCTTTCAGCAGAAGACGCTGAATGCAGGCGAATTATTTCCACTACTTCCTGCTAATTTCAGTACCGCATTCATCCAAGGCTTTCAAAACTCTTCATCAACAGGAATGTGCTAACCTGAACTTGGGTCACAGAGGGACAGCCTGGAGATCTGGGTAGACTGGTGACAGCTGCTGCTCTCTCTCTGAAAAGGACGCATGTAGTTATCATCATGCTTGGTGATGGAAGGAGGGAGAGACGGTCTTTTAAGGTCTCTTCCAATCTGGGAAATCTATGAATATCACTACCAGCTGAGAGTGATTCTCCATGCTTTATTCATCACAAAAATGACGCAAATACAGAAAAGCAGATTTCTCAAAGGTAGGTGGCCACTAAACCAGGCATCCAGATACTTAGAACTCTGAGGAATGTCCTTGAATTTTCAAAAAAAAAAAAGTATCAGGTGTAGATAGAAGGAGTGATATATTTAGTAATACACAGAACTTTTAGGTTGAGTGGTTTTAAGTCTAATAACAGCTTGCTAAGTTTGCTTAGAGAAGGCAATTGTAATTCCAGGTTGCAGTAACAGAAGTAAAATGTCTTGGATGAAAGAGAACACAAAATAACTTTCTATTGTGCTGGTCAGAACTTACTTGGGCCACACTTTTCCATTCTTGTTATATTTGAGCATGTAGGAGAAAGTGAAAATTAAAAAAAAATAAAACAGTGAAGGGTCTTAGAATCACACATTGAAAAATAGCTAAAGGAGTGATGGAAAATCAAAAAATCTGGGGACTCACAGACTTCTGTTCTTTTCATGTACGGTGGGATGAAATATGAAGTTGCAAGAAGCTAAAACAGGTTCCAGTGAGGCAATGAGAGGTGGTTGTGTCTCAGTAATGTGGGACTTTTGCAGCATCCAGAGCTGGGTAACAATGATGCAGCCCTGGATTCAGGTGCCTAATCATCAGACATAACCCTAAGAGCACACAGTCTGCCGCTGAATGGAAAGACTCAAAGTTGCACAGGTACCTAGAAGCGAATAACAGAATAAATACACTTAGTATGTCTTTAAAGTTCATCCCTTCTATAGTATGTATCAGAACTGCATTTCATAGCTGAGTATTATTTCATTAGATACCTATATTACACTATACTTACCCATTTATCAGTTGATGGATCAACTTGTTTTTGTTTTCTGAATATTATGAACAATGGTGATATGAGCATTGGTATGTCATTTTTTGGGACAAATGTTTCATTTCTCCTGGATGTATGGCTAAAAGTGGAATTGATGGATTATATGATAACTCAATGTTATCAATCTGAAGAACTGGTAGACTAATTTCCAAAAAGCCACTAACATCTTAATATATTTGTTTTATAATATGTCTATCATTCATTTGACCAATTCTATCATCATCATCATCATCATCATCATCATCATCATCATCATCATCATCATCAGTCACCATCACCATTAATTTTCCATGGAAACAAAGAAAACAATGAACCCATTCCATCAACTTTTTGAGTGTTCAGATAATCAATACGACCTAATACCCATTTATACTTTTACCTTTTATTGAAAAATTTACATACCATAAATTGTGCGATTCATACAGTCTGCATTGACATTTGATCAAAGAGTTAACTTCTGTAGACTGAGCCCTCCCCAAGTTACAGCACATCCCCCTAATCCAGGAAGGTTCTTCACACTCTTTCTGACAGAGCTACTGCACTCACCCTCTCCTCAGATGCACTTACTGTTCAAAATCTTGTCCACCGAATATTAGATTTATCCACTCTAGAATATCACATAAAATGACAATATATAATGTATCTTGAATGAGTAAAGTTTCCTTCATGAAACCAAGATTATCAGTTATTTTTCATTTATGTGTGCTAATTACCTCATAGAATTTCATGGCCAGGATGCAGACCACTTTTCTATCCATTTAACACCTGGTGGACACTTGATTCCCACTTTCTGTCTTTAGCAAGTCAGGACAATGGTTCTTCACATATTGAGTCTTTGTGTGGATGTGCATGTTAGTTTCTCATAAGACTGAATTTGGTCGATCATTGGGTAGGTGTGGATTTACACTTACCTTAGTCCATCAAAACATTTTTCCACAGTAGTTGTATCCTTTTATACTCCTGTCCAGAATGTAAGAAAATTATAGGCCCACATCCATGCCAATATCTAATGTTATCATTGTCTCAAATTTTAGCTGTTTTTTTAGATCTGTAGTTATATGGACTTAGTTTGCAAATAACTAATGATATTGAACATTTTATAATTTGTTCATTGAGTATAAGAAGCATAAGAAAAATATGAATATTTCTTTTGTAAAGAGTATGCAATGGTTTTACTTATTTTACTGAGCTTTTTATCTTTTATTGAGTTAGTAGAATTATTTATATACTGTTGATGGAAGTCTTTATCAAATATTTATTAATATTTTCTTACAGTCTATGACTTGTCTATTTTCTTAATGCTATCTTTCAATGAAATGTCTTTCAAAAAGTTTTTGATGTGGCCTTATCATGTTTCTTTTTATGCTATGCTTTAATGACTTATTAAAGAAATATATGTTTATACTCAATCATGGAGACAATCTCTTATTTACTTCTAAAGTTTTATGGTTTTAGGTTTAACATTTAGATCTCTGATTCTTCGCTAACAAATTTTGTTTGGTTTTGTGCTTTTGTTTAAACACTAAGACTTGGTACTATAAATGGATTTTACTTCTGGACTGTATTGTACTGCCCAGTTGTTAATTCTTTCAAGTATTACCCATGCAATTTGGTTTTTGTTCATGAACTCTTTGCATACCCCTATGTCTTCATGAGTTTCTCCTACTTTCTGTTCCAGGAGATTTAGTGATTCTGTTTTAATGCTTAGATTTTTAATCCATTTTGACTTAGCTTAGTGCATGGTGAGAGAAGATCTTGATAAATTAAGTCTTCCATATGTTTTCTAAGCAATATTATTACTATTAGATAGGTGTCTAGCACATATACAGTACTTGTATTTTTTCCTAAGTATTTTATATGATTACGCTATTACAAGGTAAACTACTTTGAATTTAATTTTCCAATCTTTAACATAATTGTTTATGTAGCAGTACATTTGATGTTTAAATGAACTACAGCATGGATACAAGAACTGTAAAAATCATAAATGTTCAGGTCTCTTAATTTTCATGCATAAACTGTTTTTTAAAGTATGCTTTGGGCCAGCCAAATAGCTCAGCAGATTAAAGCTCCTGCAAGCAGGCACAGGGGCTGGGGATTTGATCCTCGGGTCTGCCGTGCCAGCCCTGACCCCAGGGCGTGCTGAGATGGCAACTGAGACTGGGCGAGGTGCCACGCTCCTGTAATCCCAGCTCTTGAGAGGCTGTAAACAGGCATATCACTATGAATCTGATCTAGTAGTGAGACCCTGAACACCTTGCAGACCCTCCCCTAAAACAATACCGAAAAAAAAAAGAAGTGTGCCTTAATTTTTAGAGTAGTTCATGGAAAACCTGAGCAAAACGTACAGAAGTTTATAGCACATGCCAACCTCACATATTCATGACTTCTCCTGTTAGCAATATGCACCTCCAGAATGGTAAACCCTGTACAACTGATGAGCCTACACTGACAAATCTTCATGACCCACAGTCTATAGTTTAGATTAGTGTTCATTTTTGTTCTTGAATGTTCTATGCACTGAAACAAATGTATAAGACATGTATCCACCTTATACTACCACATAGAGCATTTTCAGTGCTCTAAATATCCTCTATGCTCTTTTATTTACTCCCTCACCCTAATTCCTGGCAACCACTTATCTTCCCACTGTCTCTGCAGTTTTGTCTTTTGCAGAATATCATTTGAAATAAACCAGTATGCAGGATTCTATGATTACCTTCTTTTGCTTAGTAATGCACATTTAAGGTTTCTCTATGCTTTTTAGTGGTTCAAGAATTCATTTCACTTTAGCATTAAATAATATCCCATTGTCTGGATACATAACAGTTTATTTATCCATCTACCTACTGAAGCATATCCTGGGATATTCCAAGTGTTTCATTTATTTTTGTCTTTTCTTCCTCCTTTCTCTTTCATTTTCTCTTCCTTTTTTTATTCTTTCTTTCTTTCCCTTCCTTCCTTTGCCTGCCTTCCTTCCTTCCTTCCTTCCTTCCTTCCTTCCTTCCTTCCTTCCTTCCTTCCTTCCTTCTTTCCTTCCTTCCTTCCTTCCTTCCTTCCTTTTGTTCTTTCTTGTCCTGGGGATCAAACTCAGTTCCTTCTATATACACTAAGCAAGTACTCTACCACAGAGCCACATCCCCAAACCAGGATGTAAGTCTTAAATGCCTTTAGGTAAACACCAGAAGCTTAATTGTTATATCATATGGTTACTTTTGATTAGTGTCACCAAGCCATTCTCCAAAGTGACTGTACCATTTTGTATTCCCACAATCAATGAATAAGTTTTTGCTGAGTCTCATCTTTACAAGAATTTGATAGTACTAATGTTCTGCATTTTGCCCATTCTGATGGGTATGTTCTGGTTTACATCTGACTTTTAAATGAAATCTTGCATTCTCAAACCTAGATAAATTCACTTATCTCTCATTAAATATTTAGAAGCCATATGATTTATGATTTTCTTCATAAGTAATAATGCCACCTCCTTCCAGTTTCCTTCTTTCTTTTGTATTTTTCTGCCATTTACATCTTTGTTGTGTGGCAAATGGTTAAGATTTTTACTGCAGTGTTGATTAGAAGCTGTAAGAATGGGAATGTTTGCCTAGTTCTTATTCTTGGGAGAGAAATATGTAACATGATACCAAAAAGCATAAAGCTATCCCTAATTTTTAGAGATGCCCTTTCTTAATTTGATGAAATTCCTTTGTCTTTTTCAATTTTTCAGAGTTTTGTCATAATTTAGAGATAGAATTTGTTTTGTTTTGTTTGTGGAACTGGGGATTAAACGCAGGCCCTTGTGCTTGCCAAGCAAGTGCTTATTTTACTGAGCCATCTCCCCAGCCCCCAAAATATCCATGAGGAAAGGCCTCTGGCATACATACTGGTGAATACTCTTTTATTTTTTGTGGAAC
>NW_004524713.1:3892651-3893215 GCF_000260255.1 Octodon degus | reverse complement strand
ACATTTGTTGTTGGGTGATTTCTTTATGATAGCCATCCTTTCTGGGGTGAGATGATATCTCAATGTGGTTTTAATTTGCATTTCACAAATGGCTAGGGATGTGGAGCATTTTTTTCATATATGTATTCGCTTCTTTAATTTCTTCCTCTGAGAAGTGTTCATTAATCTCAGATGCCCATTTCTGGATTGGGTCTTTAAATTTTGGGGCCCTAGTGTTTTTTTAGTTCTTTATAAATTCTAGAGATCAGACCTTCGTCTGAGTACTTATTTGCCATGATTTTTTCTAAATTTGTGGGTTGCCTTTTCACTTTGTTGGTAATTTCTTTTGATGTGAAAAATCTTCTCAGTAAGAGCAGGTCCCAGTTTTTAATTCTTTCACCTGTTTCCCGTGCGATTTGATTTCTGTCCATGAACTCTTTGCCTACCCCTATGTCTTCAAAAGTTCCTCCCACTTCCTCTTCCAGAAGATTTAGCGTTTCTGCTTTAATGTTTAGATCTTTAATCCATTTTGACTTTAGTTTAGTGCATGGTGATAGACCTGGGTCAAGTTTGAGTTTTCATCAT
>NW_004524713.1:3879929-3891180 GCF_000260255.1 Octodon degus | reverse complement strand
TGGTAGGTTTTTAATTACATCTCATATTTCATTGGCTGTTATTGGGCTATTGAGAGTGGTTATATCTTGTCGATTCAGTTGTGGCAATTTGTACCTTTCTAGGAATCTGTCCATTGCTTCTGTGTCTTCTATTCTGTGAGAGTAAAGATTACCAAAGTAGCTATAGATAATCTTCTGAGTTTCTGCTGAGTCTGTGGTAATTACACCCTTTTCATTCCTTATTGCTTGTATTTGAATTTTTTCTTTCCTTTCCTCTGTTTCAGTCTTCCATTTCTGAGATAAGCTTTTCATGATCACGACACAGTATTCCTTTTAGACATTTTATTAGATTTGAGTCTATGTTATAAAGTAAACTGGTCCATAATTTTCTTCAAATCTCTCTGTGAATTTTGATTCAAAGATTAAGTTTGTTTCTCACTGAGTTAGGAAGATCTGTGGTCATTATTTATTTCCTCAAGTATTTGCCTTTATCTCATTCTTTTTCTTCTATTTCTAGAATTACAGTTGCATATATACTATCTCTTTTGATAATTTCTCAGAAGCCTCTGAATATTTTTTATAATCTCTAGTTCTCAAAATGGTAATTTGTGTTTTTGCAGTTCAGTGTTTTCTAACTCACTCTTTATTCAGGTTTTAATTGCACTCAGAGAGTACATTTTTAAAGGTAGATATTGTTGTTTCCCATTTAAAAAATTTTTATAATTTATATTCCTCTCTTCTGAATTATTATATTTTTCTTGCATAAGAAGGGTATTAAATTTTCCTTCCTTATGCATAGTAGTAACAGTTGTTTGAAAGTAGTTGTCTACTATTTCTAGCCTCAAGGCCATCTCAGAGTTGGCTTTCATTTGTTATCCTTCTCTTGGGAATAGGGGACATTTTTCTGTTTTTTTCCTGAAAAATTTCTTATTTCTTTTGCATATTGTGAATATTGTATAATTTTAGAATTATGCTATATTTTTCTGTAGTGTTGATACACTTCTCAAACAGCAAATTAAACTGACTGGTCTCAAATTACAAATCTCAGCTCAACTTTCCCTGCACTACATTGAGTTGTTTGTGATTGGTATTATATACATGTAATTTAAAAGTAAGGAGAGCTTTCATTTGTTTTTTAGCACAGAATTTAGGGCTCTTTTCCAGGATTCCCCTAAACTTTGCTATTCCTGTAGTCTACCCTGAATCAATCCTTATTTCTCAGGCCTGAAATATGTGCACTACTAATGTTCTAGTTGCCCCATGTAGCACCACAACTGGAAGCTATCTTCACATTAAAGCCAAAAATGGAAACAATTACCACACATCTGCTTATTTGCCTACATTTTGACTTCCCTCCAGGGTCTCTGATCTCAACCAAATGAGATGACAGTGTGTCTTGGTAGAGATTTTGTGAAATGGTTCTTCTGTCATCCTATTGAGTCTTAAATTAGATGAGGCTATTTATTTGAATGTCAGTATGGCAATTACCTATTAAAACTTTAAAAATGCTGAGTACTCTTCATCCTAGCTGGTGCTAAGGTGTTTACCTTACAGAAAATATTCTAAATCACAAAGGCAGCCACAGAGATTTTCTATTCAACACTAAGTTTGCTAAGGCATATCTGGAAGAATTTCAGTAATCATTAACAGGGCAAATGTTAAATATATCCTGGTAGATTATCATTTCAGAATATCACATTTTAAGGAATAAGTTAGATTTAGATAGACTAAACTGAATAGATGACCAAGACAAAGAAAAATAAACAAGTAAGCTGCAGTATGAAATAATATATGTGTATATAACATTTGCATACAAATAAAAACATACAAAGAAGTAAAAAGATATAAGCAAATTTTTATTAATTTTATTGAAAAAATAGTAATGAGACAGTCTCAAAGTAAGTAAGTAGGATAGTTACAATAATTAATACACTGCATTCTTTGTAGTGGTTTTCATGATACAAGATGCAGACATGATATTCTGTCCAAACACTGTTAGTACAAATCTTTCTTCTCATTGATTGAAGAGAAAGTAGCTATATATCTATCCCATTTTGTATATGCAGATACAAAATGGCTATTCATTTATATTCCCCTTTTTTGTTTAGTTTTGTCAGAGATGGGCATTCCATTGCCATTCATATATTGTAGATGGGTGAATTCAGCAAAATAATCCAATATAGACCAGTAGTCCATAAGGTTATCAGTAGGACTGTCAGTGTCAGAAGTTGTTGACTGGAGCCTTTTACAGCTCAGCATGTTAATATGGCTTTACTTTTTATACCTCGTTTTTATACTTTTTGGCTAGATGGTTAAGACCAGGATAAAACAAGACCTATATAACAAGAAATGTTCCTTCTGTATCTGACAAGGTCAGTCAAATCCCCTCAGGATTTATCCTGAAACCATGTACTGCAGTTTGTAGATCCTTTGTCAGTGTCACCCATGTGGATGTGTCACAGCCATTGTTTGACCAATTATAAGCAAAATTTTAACAATCATTTCTACTAGGAAATCCATTGACAAAGGAATTGGACATGAGAGTTTTGGAGGTAGTTTTTAATTTTTACTTATAAAGTTAAAAATGTACTATAAATGTGTTTTAACCAAAATTATTTCATAACAACTAAATAAAGGGGAAGCTTAATCAATTCTTTTTTCTTTATCTTTTCTTTAAACTTTGTAAGGGCCGGGGAGATGGCTAGGTGGAATAAGTGCTTCCCTGGCAAGCTCAAGGGCCAGAGTTCAATCCCCAGTTCCGCTAAAAAAGTAATTAATGCTTACATTTTTTCTCTTCTTTTTTAGTTTTTTGACTAATTCTGCATACTTTTATCTGGTAATCTGAACAACTAATTTTTTTTTCTCTGAATGCCTTCAGGGCAGGTTTGGCTGGCTGGAGTTGTGGGGATCGAACCTGAGCCTGACTGCTTTGTTGAAGCAGCCATTTAAAGAACTGAGCCAAGGGGCAGGCCCCCCTGAATAACTAATTTGAAGACACCACTTTATATCTAAGTTTTGATCATTGGCTTGTTTACTTTTCACTTGTTGCTAGGACAAAACACCAACACCCAAAATGAAGGAAGGAAAGGTTTATTTACCTCACAGTTAATGGAGGTTTCAATCCATACTCTGATGCCTCCAAGGCAGAGGGCAGTAGTTCATGGTGGCAGAAAACAAGGAAGAGCAGAAGAGGAGCTCAGCCTTGGCATCCATCAAGCCCCTCTCTCTCCCTCCTAAGGTGACTGTGAAGACCCCGCCCTCCACTGAGAAGAAAGTGGCGCGACTGTGGAGATCGAGCTCCTCCAAAGTGGCACAGCTGAGGAAGATCAGAACTCCTCCCAGGAAGTGGGGCCCAGAAGCCTTCCTTAACTCCTTTATATACTCTTTTTGGGCTGAGTCACTCTGGGGGGTCCTCCTTGCCCTAGGACAGGCCCCCACACCCCAGGGCGTGCAGTCCGCAAGTGGGTCCAACCGTTTCTGACATCTCAAGTTGACAAATGTATCAACCACCACAGTGATTCTGTAATTTGTGTTTCTCCCTAAATCGATGAATCATCTGGAAATCTAATTTAATGATCTTACTTTAGAGATAAAAATTATAAACCCCATTTTTCAGACAAACTGTTTTATGTTGTCTTCCCCAGTTATCAACAGCTACCTAGCAGCAGAATCAGAGCATACAGAAAGATCTTTCAGTTCATCCAGAGTTGTGTCCCATTATGGCAGAAATGGAAAATTCAGAAACAGATTTTGAGGTCCAGTTCTGAACCGTCTCATAATCACAACTTCAATTCACTCTGTAGCAGCACTCTTTCCTGTATGCCTGTGCAAAATCTGCTTTCACAAAAGGCAAGTGCACTTCTGTTTAGTGAATGTTGAGCTTGATCATAGAATTATCTCTGGCCAATGGGGTGTTTATAAATATGAATTAAATAGGGGCTGAAAATGGACCTACTTAGTGAGGCTTGACCTCTTGAGCTTCTATTATCTTCAGGAATAAATCTTCCCCCAAGTACTTATTGTCCTTCATTCCAGAATAAGTACAAGTGGGACAGTGTAACCAACCATAACAGATATACTGCATGGAGAAGCGTCCCTCAGATGATCTGCAGATCTATGAGCTAAATAAATGGTTCTTATCTTACTCTCCTTAATTTTGCAACTTACAAAATTTATAGGATCTTTTAATTGATTAAGATTGTACAACAGAAACAGAAGTACAGAATACACAAATGTACATATACACACAGACACACAAGTATATACTCATCACACACACTTACATTGTATGGGTATGTGCAAATCCCCATCATGTGCTTTTGGACACACGCAGTTCTAAGAGTTATTTAGATAACTCTCCAGTGATGATAACTCTGCATTCTGGAGCTCAAAACTCAAAAGTTGAAAGTCAGGAAGAGTAGTTGTAATTAAGGACAGGCTCAAACTATGAATATAAGCCAGAAATCTACATGAATAGACTAAAACTTCCTCAAGTCTTCATGATGTAGTCATAGGTATTGTCACAAAGCTAAATATGTTCTCTGGAACCAGGAGTAGCAGAAGTACAAGAGGATTCAGGTGAAAGTAGAGCAGCTGCAGGTCCCACTTGTTGCATTGAGCCAATAAGATGAGTCAACATATGGCTAATAACACATGTGAGTTATTATCTGGGTTATAAACTACATTCCAGACAATTCCAAGGACTTCCATTGCAGTGCAACTGAACTGGAAATGCACAAGAATGGGAACTCTGGGAAATATAGTTCAGCCTAGCCAGGAGGGCCTATATAAAACTATCAGAGACTGTTACAGTTGAGTTCAATACACTGAGTTCACATAGAATAGTATATGGAATATGATCCATCTCATAACTGGTGGTTGGTAGAATAGGAATTTAAATTAAAGTATTCTTATTTCATACCATATGTGATTCCCTAAACTATACAAGTATTTCATGCTATTTTTACCTGCCATCCTTTCTCACAAACCTGAAGAGAGCAGCATAAGATTGAGGAAGAGTCACTGAGTGGCAAGGTGGATTATCTGGAAAAGCAACAATGTGGTGCAGATTTAGACAGAAAGCCTGAGGTAACAAATTCCTTGAGGAATCTGCCATTACTGTCCCTGTGTTCCAGCATTATGAATGATTGTTTGTAGATCTGATAAAGGTGAGGAAACAGGGTGGCATAGAATGATGATACATAATTTTAGGATAAAACTGAGATTAGGGAAGGATGTGGAATCTTCCCATAGAAGGCATAAGAGTGAAAGGGTAAGAGAAGACAATGTGTCACAAAGTAATTCAACAAATAATGTTTATGCCTTACATTAACCATGACCTCTGAACATGGCTGGCAGAATCTATGGTGATGTCCTAAAAGCTGTAGATTTGGACAGGGGAAGAGTTGGGATAAACAGAAGGTTAGGGTCCAAATTAGAGAGCCCATCAGTAACTTAAAAAATAATAGGACAAAACTTTCACCAGGGCTTCTACTGTGCTGAAGGTGATGAAGATCTCTGAAGAACAGCTTATGCTTTACAAGCATGAAAATCTTAACTGTTTTGATCCCCAGTGAAACACTGGCATGGAACACACAACAATTACTTAAAAGCACCTACGGTTGAATAAATATATGTCATAGACTTTGATATAAAGCAGGTTAGACTTAAAATCCCATCTCTTTCACTAACTCATAAAAAAGTTTAGGTAGACTTTATAATCTATCCTGTCTTTACCATCTTTATGAGTTATATGAAAATGTTATTCATTTTATGGGAAGAATTTGAAGATACATGAAGTATCTGATTCACAAGGCATACAGGTTGCAAATGTGTTATTTTCCTGCTATATTAATTAGAACCGCACTATTGGGACTTGAGTATAATTCATTAAAGTTATTAGATGTGGGATGTGAGTGGAAGATATGAGTTCATTAAAAGGTACCAGGATAAAAGAAGAAGAAAGAATTTGAAAGAAAGTTGAGTAGCTAAGGGACTGCTTTAGGGTTAATCAAGGACTCAGATAAATTTCCCATCCATTCACCTCCCCAGACACACTAGCCCCAGAGACTGGAGCAGCTTTGGGAGCAGGCAGGTCCATGCAGGTTTTAAGCTCCAGAGCTGTCTGTCTGATATCTAAGGCCTGTGGGGAGGCGGTGGCAGAGTAAGTGCAGGATGATGCAGTGAGGCTTTGAGCGTTGAGCAGCCGATAGACTGGCCGGTGATTTACAGCCCTTAAATGGCTCTCCCCTTCTGCAAAACTCTTAATTTAATAGGCACACATCTTGGGATAAGGGCTCACTGGAGACAGAATAGATAGGATAAATGATGGAAGATTGAAGGCCTACATAGGAAAGTGCATAACTCTCTTATGACAATGCAAAAGACTTGTCCAACAAGAAGCCTTCCAGCCCATCCACAAAACTGGAGCAAAGCCAACAATCAGAGAAGTGAAATGTTGAATCTTTCAGGTAAGCAGTTCAGAATCTCCATGCTTGAAGGGGATCTTGCTTGCAGCATTGTCAGGCTATCTTTCACTTCACTTGAGAAAAGTGAGACCCTGCATTCTGAGGTGGTGAGATGTCTCTCAAGGTGAGCTCTTAGCTGGAATAGTACTGAGAGTTTGGTGTCTGAACTTCTAGGCTTTATTTCACAATACACGTGTGACTTCTGATCCTGACTTGCATTTTGCTGTAAACTCAGTATCCAGAAATGTGCTAAGTCCATAGTAGGTCCTGCATAAATATTGATACAGTATCAGTAGGGCTTCAGGACCAGCTTCTTGGCAATCTATCACTTATTTTCTTCATCAAAGAGCATGATGTTAGTAGTCGACTCCAGGCACTAGCACTATGGCTGTTCATCTCTTCAATGTTTGTTTTCCAGTCCATGTATTCCTCACCTCCAGCCATACCATGGCTCATCTCAGTCATTCTCTTCGTTCTAGCATTATTTATGCAACTTAGACGACTCATCCTGCCATGAACATTACAATAAGAGAGGCAAGAGAGAAGCGTGCTTGGCTTGGTAATGCAGCGATCCTGAAAATCATAGAAGATTGCTTAAGATGACTCTTGGAGGATGGACATGAAGTTGGGGGTGATTGACAGCCAAGAAACTGATGTTGTCAAATTCAATTTTCAATCTAAAAACTATTTAATATCCAGATTACAGAATTGGTAGGTCGTGGAGATAAGGTTAAGAACTTAGAAATATGAAACTCTTGGAAAACACAGACAAGTTCTTTTATCATCTATTTCTACATGAGAGCTTCAGTTGCACAACTCATTGGGGTTTCCTTACTGGGCTGTAGCAGAAAGCATGTATTTTAAGTAAGTATTTTATGGATCTGATTTGTTTTCCTTTTATAATTAAGTATGAAATATGTGTTCAATGTAGTTGCTTTGTCAAAACCAGTAAGACATAGGAAGGAAACCTGTTCAAGTACACATGCAGGTATTTGTTTACATTGGTTGCAGTGATAAACACTATTTAAGTTCTGCTTCCACCCTTCACTGAACTCATTGAATTCATTGAATACTCTTGTTCTTTTATGTGTATTTTCTTTGATTGTTTTGAAAACTGGCATTGGCAAAGCTATTCTTTGGTTTAATTCCTCTAAAAAGTAGCTATTGACTAGTTCATATGCTCTGGCCATTGCATATTTTACCGTGATTTATCTTTATATTTTGGAAGATTTTAAAATGATGAGGAAAAAGTTTCAAAGCAAAGTTATGACGTACATAAAAAAATGTTGTGTAACCTACAGTGTTTTCTCATATATATTGAAGATAAAAGTATTATTGTCAACTTCAATGAGTTTGAGGGAGACTTAAATGAGAGTTATAGGAATGCTGGACCTGTAGTTGGTATTTCCTGGTGGTTAGCAAATCTCTCTCTCTCTCTGTGTGTGTGGGCTTGCAGAAGATGCTTTACCTTTGTCTAATGTTTCCCCATGCTTACCAAAGCATGCTCAGAAGCCCGTCAATATCAGCCATCGGCTTGCAGCTGTTGTCAAGGAAAAAGCACTGTGCAGACTTTCTCTGTGTTAAGAGAACTAAGCCTCATTTTGAATGTTGTAATACCTTCTGGCTTTTCACTTTTATTCAGAATTTAACTTGTCTTTACAACATTTATTCTCTCATCAAACGCTGAATAAAAGTTTTTCTCTTTTTATTTTTCAAAGAATATAAAATAGTTTTTTAAAGCATTAGAAATAATACAAAATTTCTTTAAACAAAGGAGTAGGAATTCAGCAATGCAGAAACCATTGAATTCTCTTGTGCTTTTATGTGTATGTTCTTTGATTGTTTTGAAAATTGGCATTGGCAAAGCTATTCCTTGGTTTAATTCCCCTAAAAAGTAGCTATTGACTAGTTCATATGCTCGGGCCATTGCATATTTTACTGTGATTTATCTTTATATTTTGGAAGATTTTAAAATGATGAGGAAAAAACTTCAAAGCAAAATTATGACTTACAAATAAAAATATAAATTTCAATCTTAACTACAATTTGCAGCATCCTCCTAAACAGTAAGAATACAGAGGGACATATTGTTCAACCTATCCTATGGATGAATTTCAGAGGAAACACCAATTTGCTGATTAATTTCCACAACTTTTTGCTATTGAGATTACCAGATCCAATCTAAACAGATAAAACCGAATATGACCTAGCAATAAATGCTCATGTGCATCACTATAAAGACAAGAAGAGGGAGATATGTTTTATTGGAAATACAGGTTAAAAGCTTGAAGTTGTACTTCCACTTATGTGTGGCAGTGGAATGAGTCAATAATGGGCTTTGCCTGGAACAAGAGATGTTACTGCAATTACAGACTGAAAACTTAAGAGAAATTTAATGCTCAGTGAAAAAAAAAGAAATAAGTCCAGTATAGTTAGCCACAGTCTAAACATGTCTAGAATCTTGAGTTCTTTCCCAATGTGAAATCAATAGTAGAGGACCAAAAGAAGGAGATGAACAGTAAGTCTAGGGTGTATAGACTACATGCATAAACTTCTAGTTCTTAGCATGAATTCAAGAAAGCTTGGAAGCTAGCAACTCAGTAGCTATGCAAATGTGTTCTGGAGAAACCACCAATATGTTAGAACACTACGATAGGTGGAAATTATATGAAGAAACAGACTAACACATGATGGATAACTTCTTAAAAATTAAAACTTCCTTCTCAGAATTAGCTGCCTTGTAAGTTCATCTGCCTCTTTAATCCATCACCTACTGGGAAATCATCAGAACCACCCGGTGCAACTGTGATAGAGGGTGTTGAAAATGCAGCTTTAAAGCCAAAGATCATAACTTAGACATGTCGTGTACATGGACAATATTTGTTGAATAAAGTATTAGCCACTCAGCATTGCTTTTTTGGGTAATGACTTTGATTGACAGAAAACTCCCATAAATGTTCACTACATAGAGCAATAAGCCTGGGGAAGTTAAAGTTTCAAAACTGCAAACAGGGGGCGGGGGATACAGGTCAGTGGTACAGTGCTTGTCTGGAAGCACAGGATTCCAAATTCAATTCTCAGCATCAGTAAATAAATAAAAATAAAACTGGAAAATAGAAAAAGAGTGAATGAAGAAACTTGTTCATCAAAATTAATTATGCAAGATATACCATGAAGTATGGGATGATAATATTAATTGTATAATCATATGGAGAATCTCTGACTTGAATAAATATTTTGTTCCATAACTTCTGATCTAAAATTTACCAAAAGAAGCAACCTAAGAAGATTACTGCTGTTACTGTTACTGTCCCTCTTAATGTATGAGGTTACTAAGGTTTAGAGAGACCAATTCAGTGACCAGAATGAAGAACTGAACCCAAGGTCAGAATTTTAAGCATCAAATCTAAAGTTGTTTTTTATTTTTAAAGTGTATCATGCTAATATGGGTCAAATGAAGGCAATAAGGTAGACAGTTACAGATATAATTACCTTAAATGTGGTGTAGGTGCAGAAAGAGTAGTACTATCATTTTTATAAAGATATAGTAATAAAAATGGAACATGATCATTTCAAGCAAGAAAATCTGAGAAGCCATAAGGGATAAAAAATGAAGAAATTTTACAGAAACATTCAAATGGCAGCAGCTCAGGGAAGGAAGGAAAACTGTGAGGCAGGCAGAATTCTGCTCAGTATGTTCATTTCAACACAATGAGCTTGGAAGCAAAGCAAGGAGAAAATGATGCTCCCTTCAGGAGTTGGGCATTACCGCCTTGCTGAGGTGAACAGGTAGTTTTGAAAACTATATGCTATTTTAGAAGGTAATTTATTTTTTAAAAACTGTAAGTCCTGAGCTGAAACTGAGAGAGGGAAAAGATATCTAAAATAATTACCAGGCAGGAATTCAATGGGCTTGCAGACATGGGAAGGCACAGTGTCATTAGCATCAGCTGCTCTGTGCAGGGACAATGTCTGTCCTACTCTGAAGAAACACATGTGATCTTTGATTATTCAGAAATGGTTTGTGTCTGAATATACAGGTATTATTGATCTAGACTCTGTTTCCCCATGCTATCTAATCTCATTATTACAATTTATTAGAATTATAACCCTGGAATCAATTTATATGACTTATGTAGCCATTGCATATAGTTTATTAGTACCCCAATGGTGCATGTGGGAAGCTTGGTTCTTGAGTTAGTAGTACTGGGAGATGTTGTGGACCTTCTGGGAGAGAGACTTAGAGGGTGGTCTTTGAGTCCTTGGGGCACTGGCCTCACAAGGGATTAAATTATTTTCTTGTGGGAACCTCCAAATTTTCAGGAGATGGTGATTATAAAAGCAGAAAGCCTGGCCCTTCCATCTCTCTCGGGCTTTCTGTATTAAGATGTAGTTGCTTTCTCTTGCATAAGCTCCTAAATTGCATGAGGTGATCCATCCAAGGGGAAGTCCTTGCCAGAGTTTGCACCACACTGGTTAGAATTTCAGCCTTCAAAACTGAATGCACTAAAGATTTTCTTTGAAAAAAAATAATTTTATTGAGAAACAAATAGCAACGAGACAGTTTCAAAATGGATTACTAGGACAGTTTCAATAATAAATACATTGGTCCCAGCCCAGGCACAGCGTGGGCCGGACCCTCTCCCACCCCCTTGGGCCGCCCCCCACCACTCCGCAGTACCTCCCCTATCCCGCCCGCACAGTAGGAATTTCTGCTGCGTTCCGGGAACCCCCAGACCCAGTCCTAGCGCAGGTCCTATGAGTGTGTGGGAGAGCTTCCTCTTCCCCCTACTTCACCTTGCCCC
>NW_004524713.1:3865249-3865940 GCF_000260255.1 Octodon degus | reverse complement strand
CAACAAGAAATATAACTTTTGTATCTGACAAGGGCAGTCATATCCCCTCAGGATTTATGCTGAAACCCTGTCCACACAGTTTATAGATCCCTTGTCAGTGTCAGCCGTGTGGATGAATCATGGCCATTACTTGACCAATTTGCTCTGTGTGAAAGCCTGAGAGAATGTTTTCTCTCCAGGTGATTCTCCTTAGGCACACTCTACATCATTGATCTCTTTCTTCTGTGGCCCTATATAAGCTAACCTGCCTCATGTATTGTGTTGTGATTGCACAAAGCTGACTGGTATAACTTGTCTTTGCTTACCTGCTCTGCTCCAGTGAAAGAACCAGCACTTGGCTCAGCTGGCCAAGGAAGAAGACCAACACTAGAGTGTTGTTTGCAAACATGAATCTTAGAATTGAATCCCTAACATAGAGATGTGTGTAGACACTGAAGTCCAGAGAATTGATAGTCTCAGGAAAACACTTTCAATGTACATATTTTGACTGTATAGTGAGTGATGCAGATCTGCCCTCTTGGACTTGTATTTAAGTATGGTATACAGACAAATCAGTAATATAAATCATAATTTCACATGTTCAAAGTCTCTCTGTCTTTGTCTCTCTGCCTCTCTCTCTGTCTCTCTGTCTTTCTCTGTGTCTCTCTCTGTCTCTCTGTCTCTCTCTGTGTCTCTGTCTGTCTCTCTCTGT
>NW_004524713.1:3828151-3865149 GCF_000260255.1 Octodon degus | reverse complement strand
TCTCTCTCTCTCTCTCTCTCTCTCTCTCTCTCTCTCTCTCTCTCTCTCTCTCTCTCTCTATTTCCCTCTAGGGCCCACCTTTCTCTTCACTAGAAAAGACTAAAAGTCACAAGTCTGGCTTTAAATAGCCCTACAGTCTACCTCTGAGTCATTGCCTCTCCAAGAACTCAATCTTTTTTTTTAAGAATATAACCTTTCAATGAAGTTTAAACATTAAATAATCAAAAACAAAGGAAAATGTTTTTCCCTAATGCTATTTGCAGATATTATGCTAAGACTGAGGAGACTGGTTGGAAAATTGTGAATACGGTTTTTGTTTGTTCATAAGCTGCTTCAAAGTTTTAGGACGATTATGCACCCTTCTAGAACCTTCTTTTAGACCTTGGTGGAACTGAAAGAGCCATGATTTTTGGATCCAAATTCACTGTCACATTTTTTGCTAGGTCTTAATGTCCTCATCTGAGAAAAGCGATTTTGGACATGGTGATCTTCAAGTTTTCCTTCAACCTGTCTTAACCCCATTTTCTTCACTAGGAAAGTTCAGTCCTTTTTCCAAAGTCCTCAGCATGGAGCTATCCTGCGTTGTTCACCTCACCTATTGGGACAAATTGAAGTTAGGTTTACACCTGTTCCTTCCCCTCGACCCTAGAAGAAAGGAAAACTTAAGACAAAATGTGTAAATGCACAAGATGTAGGCAGTGGTATTAAAGAAAAGTACAGATGAGAGAACTCAGGGAATCTCACAGATAACAACAGTATTTCAGGGGGATTAAGGAGAGGACCCCATTGTTTCTCATGGAGTTCAATGCCACAGTGCTTCCTTCTATAGGAGAAATTGTGAATAAGTTCATGAGGCTTTGAGTCAATTGTTTGAGGATTAACTCAAAATCTAGTTTTCACTGTAGCAAGCTTAAGTGTCCTTGAGTCAGAAAACCTCTTGAAATTTCCATTTTTGCATCTGTCAGGTTGGGATAGTATATATTTATATTGCTGTGTACATTACATGAAGAGTTTGCTAGTGTTGGAGCCAGGCAGACCTAAGTTAAGTTTATCACATTTCAGTTCTCTGTTCACCATGGCGTCATTTACTTTGTTTTCTCACTTTGCTTTTTCCCTACCTCTCACTCTTTGCTCAAACTGTTTTGTTTTCTCACTGAGAAAAAATCCAAGAAGGTCTAAAATCCATATCTACTACCAGTCCTCCAGGGCTTTAACCAATACATATCTCTTGCTTCTTTCTCCCTCCTGCTTCTACAAATTAATTGTTCCTGTTTTGGTTGTCTGCTTTACCTCCAGATACCACTCCAACTTTTCCCCTCCCCACCCAACTACCAATCAAGGTAAGTTCTCTGGAAAACTATAATTCATCTTGGCTTCTATGAAGCATAATCACATTTTTTCCTCTCTGTGTAATCTTCTCAATTAGCACCAAAACATAATGAAATGTCTCCTATAGCTAAAAATGTTCCCTAGACGTCAGGCCCATGGAGACAAACTCATTTGCAGTAAATAGCAACTCTGTTCTTCTGGTTCCTCAGATCAGAGCTTCTGGCTCATTCTTGACTCTTACTTTTTTTTCACATCCATCTTCCTATACAGCAGACAGTTCTGCAAATATGCTACAAAATATATCCCAGATGAGACTGCTTCTCAGGGCTTCTTTTTTATATATATATTTAATTTTTAAATTAATTTTATTGAGAAACAAATAGCAAATAGAGACAGTTTCAAAACTGATTAGTAGGACAGTTTCAATAATTGTTGTCTTTGTAGTGGTTATTCATAGTACAAGATGCAGACATGATAGTCTGTCCAAACACTATTAATGCAAATCTTTCTTCTCATTGAATTAAGAGAAAGTAGCTGTATATCTATCCTATTTTATATATACAGATGCAAAATGGTCCTTCATTTTTATCCCCTTCTTTATTTTGTTTTGTTTTGTTAGAGATGGGTATGTCATTGTCATTTAAATATTGTAGGCGCATGAATTCAGCAAAATAATCCAATATAGTCCAATAGTCCATAATAGTAGTGGGTTATCCATAAGACTGACAATCTCAGAAGTTGTTGACTTGAGCCTTGTACAGCTCAGCATATTATTATGGCTTTAGTTTTTATACCTCTCAGGGGTTCTGCTGCTAACCATCTTATCTTCCAGAAAGTTGCAACAGCCTCCACATGGATCTCCTTGTTAGCTTTGCTTCCTCAGTCTATTCTCCTCCCAGAAGACAAGGATGGTTTTGTACCATATGAACCGGCATCGTTGCTCCACTCAGAACTTTTCTCTGATTCCTAGCTTCCCACCATGTTGAGGGTGATCAGCGACTCTGACCTGACAATGAATTGTTCTGTCTTGCATCATTTAGATTTCTCTAGACCTTGTCAGGAAAGGAATTTGCCCCTTTTCACACTCTAGTTGAGTCTGATCTGCTTCCCTGCTATTCCATAAGCCCCCTTCCAAATTCATAAATTCCTGATAATTCCTGTTGTGCCATTTCCTCCATCTAGAATGCTCCCATCCCAGATGCCTTCCTGAGTGTTGGTCTCAGACTTTGGAGTCTCTGCTCAACTATGATTATCAGTGAGGCCTTTTTAATTATCTTCTATAATCATACCATACTACACAGAGAAGGGGGAGAGATCCACTATATCCTTAACTAGTCTAACAACTTTCCATGGTGCTAATCACTTTCAGGTGCTCAGTTTTCAATATATTGTTTGGATTATGATCTGTCTTTTCATATGAGAATGGAAGACCATGGCTCTGCTGCATTCCTAGCCCCTTAGACTCATTTCTGCCTTACAGTAGAAGCTCAAAACTTTACCAAATAACTAAGTCAATAATAACAATAGCTTTAGGTGCTTGCTTTAACTTTGTGTAACAATCCTCCTTCTTCAATTTGAGGGAAAGAGATAATTTTGCCTATATGTAAGATCATGGTAAGGAGCAGAGATAATGCATGTGAAATTCATGATGTACAGGAGAATAATAACTAGCTCACATTATAATTAATGATGTGTAGATTAAATGGATAATTTATACAAAGGCCCAGGCATGGTTGCTGTCACACAGTAGAAACTTAGGATGTTGTACCTCTTATTACTTAGAGAAAATGATTTTTCTCACGTTTTAGATTCATGGTTAGCACAAAGATGAATAGCAACAGCCCAGGTTTTACAGTTGCACAATTAACTCCGAAGTTTGGTTGTACATGTGGGAGGAGATGGATTCTGCACACAACATGTATCCTCTTTTTCTTCTGTAATGTGGAAATAAAGTCAACCTACTTGCACAGTAACAAAATCATCCTAACACATTATAGGCACTTGGTGACTGAAATCCCATGTTGCTTCACTTTGTACACACAGAAATGTGATACTGTGACATTAAATTGTGGGTTGAGTATGAATTGCCAGACACAGAAAGTGGACTGATAAGCTAATGAGAATGTATTCTTATCTCTCAAATGCTTCATAATACAGGCAACTATTACATTGCTTTAGCAGGGGGAAGAGTCTTCTCAAATATGACCACATCCTGGGGCCAAGGAGATGGCTCAGTGGAATAAGCACTTCCCTGTCAAGGGTGAGGGCCTGAGTTCAATCCCCGGTTCTACAAAAAAAAAAAAAAAAAAAAAAAAAGATCACATCCTGACCCACAAAATCTATGGGTGGCAAGAGTGTATGGAACAAAAGAAACTCAGGTTGCCAATAAATTGACCCAGTTACCCTGGCATATTGGATAGGGCCACAAAAATCACAACATCTTGATATATGGAAGAGGGAGACAGAATGACTCCCTCTAGAGAGATGATGACATGAGAAAGAAAACCTGGCCCTTCTGACTTTGAAGAGAGAGGCAGGAGCCAAGAGCTAAGGAACATGGATGGTCTATAGAAACCATAAGATTCAAGGCAATAGTTTCTGTTCCAGAGTATCTAGAAAGCAAGGCAGCACCTAGGAGTCCTTGAGTTTAGACTTATGAAATCAACTTTAAGCCTCTGATTTCCAGAACTTCAGGAAAATAATTTATATTACCTCATTAAGCTTGTGAAAATTTGCTGAAAGACCAATAAGAAACTAATATAAATGGTTGGCCACAAATAGGCCTGCTCTTCACATTTTGAAGAACAAGTTAAGACTAGAATCAGATTTCTGGCTGGTAGAACACCCGTATTCTCTTCCTGCTCTAGCTCTTTCTCACATCAAATGAGTCTTCATGTGCTGTGTATAGGAACTGAAAGGCACATGTCCTCTCTTTTCACCTAAGAGGTTCTGCTTAAGCACTCATCTGGCCCAGAAGTGCCCACACACCAGTGCCAAGTCCATTCACTAGAGGACAGAGCATGGGCGAAGACTTGAAAGTGGATTTAGAGCTGCCAAGGGACCATTCTAGAGTCAAACCTGACCTAAGATGTAGAAATTGGCCTGCCCATTTGGCTGTTGACTGCCCTCAAACAGGAGTTAGACGGAAGTTCTCTAGAGCTGCACACTTAGTAGAACTTACTATGGCAGTGTTGCTAGGTGTTGTGGTGCAATCCAGAAGTCACAGTGCTTGGGACACTGAGGCAGGAAGATCACCACAAGTGGGAGAAAATATAGATTATACTGTGAGTTTCTAGATAGCCCAGATTGCACAGAAAAACCTTGACTCAAAAAATTAAGTCTGTGGCATGAGAATGATCTGTATCTTAAGTGGCCCTTAAGACAATTGAGCATTTCAAATATGACTCATGTAACTTCAGAACACATTTATAATTGAATTGGATTATAGTTCATTTTCATTTAAATAGCCACCTGTAACTAGTAGCAATTCTATTAGACTGCTGATCCCTAAAACATAAGAATGAAGGTAGTTCTCTGAGCTAAGAGTGTATTACTCTGTTTTTGATCACTATAATGAAATACATGAGACAGCACACTTTTTAAATAAAAAAGATTTATTTTTGGCTCATGGATTTAGAGGGATTAAATTGAGGGGCTGCTTTTGATTATGTCTTTCTTCTGGCATAGTACCAAGGTGGCACAGTAAAGAACATCCCAGGATTAAAAACAAGGAAATAGTTCTTCTCTTTTCTTGTGAATCCACCAGGATCTCATCACAGATTTCCCACCATGATGACTTTATCTAATTCTAGTCAGCTCTTCAAGGCCCAACCTCTAAATGTACAGATAAATTAAATTTCATTTTCTTACTATCTCACAATGAGGATTAAACTTCAATGCATGATTCCTTGGGGTAGAATCCAGTCATATCTAAACTACTTCAGTGAGGAAAAGGAAAATAAAAACCTGAAAACAAACATGAAGGAGCTTACTTAAATTCTTCAAGGATAAAAATCTATTAAAAAATTCTTCAAACAAATACTGTTGTAAGTAAATTTTTCTAGGAATTGTGCTCTCTTTCTCTTTCCTTCAGGTATTTCTGTACATGCTGGCCCCTTCTCCTGGTGAATGTCTCCTGGCTCTACTGCAGGTGCCTCCATATTATTGTATCAGTTACCTTTGCTGTGTAACAAGTCACTCAAGTACTATGGCTTGATACAAGCACTACTTCACTTAGGTCTCTCCTACTTGGCAAATTGATATTCTTTCAGATGCATCATTCACATCTTGTAGATAGTTTTCCAATATTTCCCATCATCATAGGTGCAGTTGGGTGTTCAGCAGTTGTAGCTACATGCCTGTGTTGGTCAATTCTCACGACTGTAACAATGTACATTTGAGTGGGTGTCTTATAAATTACAGAAACTGATTGAATTTTCATGGTACTGGAAGCTGGAAACCTAAGGTGGCAGTGTTAGCATGGCAGGATTCTGCTGATGGGTACTTTCTTGTTGTATCATTATATAGCAGCCAAAGGGAAATACCGAGCACTACAGCACTCTGGGGTCCCTTCTCTGAAGGCTCTTGTGTCATTTCCAAGATTAGAAATCTTATTCTTCGTGATCTCATCATCTCGTAATGGCCTCATACCCACATTTGAGGGTTAGGATTTCTAACACAGAGATTTTGGAGACACACAGTGTTTAGTCCATAATCGTACCAAACACCAGATGTTCAGTATATTTCCTCTCACTTAATTTTAAACAAACTGTGGACAAGATATTTTTATAATGAAAAAAGAAAGGACTAGAATCTTTCCAAGTTTATGCAATAGCACAGAGTAGAACTGGAGGTAAAGCGTCCTGATGTCTGACAGTGACACAGATCTTCTCAAGCTTGGCACTATTGATATATTGGACTACACAGTTCTCTGTTACAGAGAGTTGCCTGTGCTGTAGGAAATTTTTAGCAATATCCTTGGTCTCTACTTATTAGAATCCAGGAACCAATCCTTCAGATATGACGACCAAAAATACCACCAGGTTGTTAAATGTGCCATAAGGGAAGGGGAGAAATTCACCCCTAGTTGAACACTACCACTCTAAACCACACTTCTCAACCTAACTCACCACTCAATTTCTCCTTGAGTGAAAGAGCTGGATGTTATTCACAGCCAACACTCAGGATGTTTTCAGACTAAACAGGAGAGAGGTTGGCGCAGTTGGGTGGGAATTCTGTGATATTCCAGCAGGCTCCCTTCAGAACTTGCTGCCCAGTGTTTTGACACTCTTTGAAGATGCTTTCAGCTTCTTGTCATGAATGCACTGTCTTCTCCTGGGCTGCAGTCAATGAGCATGAGTCAGTTTTTCTAGGATGTAAAAAGATGGCCCCAGATCAGGGTGAAGAGGGAGCTTCAAGTCGGAATGGCTTCGTCTGTCAGTGGCAGGAGCTAAATATTTCATCTTCATAAAATAAACATAGATCATCTCATCATGAAATATACATAAAATGTTTAAACATGTTAATTATTAAACCAATATTGATTTATATTGGATGGGGCATTAAACAAAAATTTGCTAATGTGTTTAATATCTCCTCCACAGTTGACTAGCATCAGAATCCATCGTATCTAACCACCAATAATCATAAAAATGGCAGACAATATTTATGATCAGAGCAGGAAGTGATAGAGATGGAGGAAATATGAAAATCTAAAGAAAAGGCTTCTGCATCACAGGCTGTCTTCAGTGTTTTGAACATAAATCATCATGGGAAATCACATCATCAATGTTTGATAAACTTTTCATATTTGGACAGTTAATGATTATTATTTGAACCCAGGTTCCTTTTAAAAAATGAACTGGGAGGACAGGTATATTGTAAAGGTAGGGGAAATAGAAAAAAATAGTTTTAAAGTCATGGGTTTAAATTCAATTTTATTCATTCTTTTTAATTGTAGGCTCTATTTACTCATCTGCAAAATGGAGTAATAGCATTCCCAGCTGGCATTTCAGGCTCCTTATTTTGTGTTTTACTTTTACCTTACTAAATATACTTGAAGTTCTTCCAGTGTTGAAACTTTGTCCACCAGATATTTTTCTTCCTCAGACCCTAAAAAAGTAGATTAATTTAGTCATTAAAAATCCTGTTCTGATATAAAAAATGCAGATCTGCATTATGAATTTGGAGTAAGTTTTTTTCTTTATGGCTGTTTCCTCAGCATGAAAATAATTCACCTATCACACCACTCAGTGACTGCAAACCCTTCACAGACAAGTACCTGAACTGTAACACAAAACCCACTGACATATGCAGTGTCAGCACTGCTGCTAAACCAGAATACTGAAGTTTTAGTTTGGAAAAAATAACTGACGAATTAACATCTTTTGTCTTAAAAGTAAAAGAGCCTGGCTACCGTAGGTTCCCCACCACTGTGCCCTTGTGGTACTGTACTCCATTGTGACAAGGAGTATAAGGACACAGTGAATAAAGAGTTTTAGAATTCATTATTTGGTGACCATTATTGCTCTGTTCTCTTAGGACAGTAATGAAGAGCAGTAATGAACAACTGAAAAATTGACAAATATTCAATGAAATCTCAAGGCAGTCTTTATTAATAATTCATAACTATTGAGTGCTGGAAGGAATGTTAAACATCAACTACCTACCTTTATCAGCCAGTTCCTAGAACAGGCCTGGCCTCTGACAGGAGCAAGTCCTTGTGTGGCTCCAAATTAGTTCTGTTTCTCCTCCCAGGTGTCTTAGTGTTGTCCGTGGACATGCTCAGAAGGAGCTGCTTAGAGCCCTGCCTCTCCTAATGAGACTCATAACCACTGAGACTCAGTTTTATCAGACATAAAAAACAGTATAACAGAAGTAACTCAGAATCTCACTTTGAGAAAAAATAGAAATGAAAACAAAAAGCCACAGACTCATTTAGCCTAGTCAGATTATGGATATATTTTCTTGATTTTGTGATATGTTTTCTCAAATATTCTTGAAACTGAAATTTCTTAAAATTGGAAGGCACATTAGTGTAGTGTTTCTTTCCCCTTTCCAAGAAGTTCTTATTGAATCAGTTGTGTTTCTTATAATTGGCAATATTTTTGAGCCAGGGGGAAGCTACTATTATTATCCATCTTATCACAAGTGAATAAACTCTCTAAAGAACCAGGGCTGCTTCACCCTGAATCAGCTGTTCTGGGACCAGGTAGCTGCCAGAGATGCAAATAGATTAAGTGAGACCTTTTCTCTGTTCTTCTGCAGTGAAGCATACCAACATTTTGTGAGGGTACTTCCTCCTCAGCTAAGAGGTGGGGGAAACAGCAGACCCGTGAAAATTTTACAAACACATTTTCTTTAGATGCATTTTGGATCTAAGAGAAGTTGAGAAAAAATGGTCTACCATTATGTATCAGGACTTTGCAGACTCTTAGATTGAAATTCACTTTGACAGCATTTCCTCGCTACCAGATTTTACACAGCTTCCATGCAAAGCTGTTATCTGAACTCAAAAGAAAAGAGAAGATTGTTAAAGCCATGAAGGCATATGACACAGTAAACCGTGCATTTAATTTCATCTTAATGTGAGAGATAGCATGCATTAGATAAATATAATCTGATCATTAAAAACGTATTTATGGAAGTTTAGCAACTTTGTAAGGGATGTGTGACTAATAATACAGAGTTGTGAAGACTACAAAACATATTTCTCTTAATCGACTAGTGTTTAGTTTGGATTATTGACTGTTAAATCAAAATAAAAGTTTTCACTTGAGATTTTACATTTCATTTGTGATGGATTTGTCTTCATCCAGATACTCATATCAGATACCCAGTTTGCCCATAAAAAGCCCACTGTAATAGAATCACGAAATTTCCATGCTAGGAAAATTTATAAACGTCCATTCCCCTTCTGGCTCTTTCTTGATGCAAGAGATATCATCTGGTTTGAATTGCAACTATATTTTCTAAAGAAATGTAGTATTACTATGGTGGGGAAAATTTGGAAGAGACAAATTGGCAACTATTCCCTTTAGTCTAACAATTTTTTCTATTTTATTTTCTCTGTTTCTGTGTGTTTGGTATACTTTGATAATTGTGTTATACAGGCAAGTTAAATTAACCCTTCTTTATTGTGACTGTGTTGTTCTCAGGACTTCTGTGCTTAATAATAAAATAATGTTCTAGGGAAGAGATATGTTTCAGTGCATTGAATAACGTTCAATGTTGAGGCATTTAGATTTTGCTTGGCAGCACTAGACTATCGAAGTTGGAATTTTGTGTCACCGGCTTACTAGCTATATGTCCTTTTATAAGTACCTTGATATTATTGTATTAAGTCTTTCTCATTGTTAAAGTGGATATGCTAAAATAATCACATCACAGAGTGCTTGTGAGTGATAAATAACCTGCGTCAAAAGTTTGAAACTGGCACACAGTAGGCCCTTTATATGTGTTAGGTGTTATGCTAAGATAGTCAACCATGGACGTGATCATATTTTTTCCCATAAAGAATGAACTACGTTCTTGAAAGGGATTCCCAATACATTTTCATAAAACTTCATACAAATGCTGACCTACCCTCATTTATTTATTTATTTAGGACAGGATCTACAGATTCTACAGCATCTCACTTTGTAGATCAGACTCAGTGATTCTCCTGTTTTCAGCCTCCCAAATGCTGGGACTACAGGCATGTGCCACCACGCCCCATCTCAATCTCCCCTCTCAGCGGATCGAACCTTGGCCACTGTGCTCTGCCTAAGCAGACGCTTTAGTCCACTGAGCTATCAGGCTGGCCCTCCCTCTTTTTAAACATTATCAACTTCAAGTAATATTATCTCCTTAGATTATTTTGCTTGACATAGCTCTCAGTGCTGGCTCTTTCTTTTTCATGTTTCATTCAAGTGAGCCTTCCAGTGAATCCCATGCAGGCATTATGTTCTATCCCCATCACTATGCAAATTGTTTCAGTACCACAAGGAGTATCAAAGCATGTTACCTGGGATAACAGGAACCACATAGCCCAAGCCATCCAAATTGTATTGATTTGACTTCCACAAATATTATTATTATTATTATACATTATCCCATCCTCTGATCTCTTTTCATCCCCACCACTTGGGTTCAGACAAGGTACCTTTTAGCCCCAGTTACAGTAATACTTATAATTGGCACATCTGTAACCAGAACATGGCCACCAGATTAGTCTTATATAAGACACTAATTGGATTAATAAATCTACATAAAGCTCTTATATATCTTCCTAATGATCTCTAAAGCCTCCACCTGAATCTGTTTGACCTATCTCTTTGTCTTGGTTACTTCATTTTCCTTGCTGGGGCAAAATACCCAAAACCCAGAATTAAGTAAGGAAAGGTTTATTTAGCTCAGTTTGTGGAGGTTTCAGTCCATACTTGACTGACTCCCAGGCAGAGTGGCACATGGTAGAGGGCAGCAGTTCATGGTGGCAGAAATCCTTAAAGCAACAAGAGGAAAATGGAAGGAGCAGTGGCAGCAGCACCAGAGGCAAAGAGAAAGCCTCTCTCTATTTCCTGTATTGCATTCAGACTATCTCTCTCAGGGTGCAGAATGCACATCCATAATTCCAGCATTGGACCATAAATTAATCACAAATTCTAGAAGTCAACCGTAATGACTGCATGAGGCTTTGGGGGGAAAACTAGACGCAAACCATAACAATCTCCATCCTTATATTTGTGTTCTACTTGCTGACTGTAGCCCAGTAAGAATAGCCACACTATTCTTTAAATAATCCATGCTTTTTGATGGTGCAGGGTATTCTTTTGTATAATGTTCTCCATTCTGTATGGAAATCTACCCCACTGGACCTAACCCTGCTCACTTCTGCTTATACTTTTGGCTTGCCTCTACATGTTCTTCCATTTGAGAGGGCTTTTGACCTTTTCTGTATAAAATATGCATCTATATAACTGTCACAGGGTATAATGCTAATTTTTCTCAAAGCACTAACTATAGTTTGGAACCAAATTCTTCTTTGTCTGTGTATAATCCTTTACCAACATAAATATTTCCAGGGTCAATTGCCCTTCTGACTGCCCCTATTACTCATTGCAGGAAACAAATTCAAGCAAATATTGGTCGTAGGTAATCTAACAATATCTTACTTACATACCTGTAGTTCAAAATGAGATGATCATAGCAACACTTTCTGAGCATACACCATGTTCCCAGTCTTGTTCTAAGCACTTACATGTTCAGTTGTATTACCTAAGAGGTAAATGATAATAATTCCCCATTTTACCTCTCAGAAGTACTGTAAGCCATGTGCTGAGTGCCACATTGTTGTGTAAGGCCAAGCCAGGACAGGAGCTTAGGCATCTAACACACAGGAAGTACTCTATATTTTACACAAAACCAAGAATATAAATCATTCAGTGATGCAATTAGGGAGAGCGATGTTTAAAGGGTATTACATTTTTTTCAAAGTAGAGTATTAAAATATTTAAAATTATATCAGTATCTAACATTATCATTATGCCCAAAAAGGCAAACTTCAGAAGCAGCTATCTAATAGAAAAGGAGTGCATGATGGTCTATGGTTTATTGATGATTTAAGGAAGGAATGGATGTGAATATATATGCATATATACACATTCATACATATGAATTTATGCATGGTCATGCTTCAATTAAAGCATGAATTCTGTCTGGGAAGTGTGTTGCTAGATTTTGTCATTGTGTGAAGACTTTAAAATCCTAGTGTGTATTTGTACAGACCTAATATGGTGTAGCTCATCACAAAATTAAACTCCATGGTATACACTATCATATATGAAGTCTTCCTATTACTGAAATGATATTACATGAGCTTGAACTTCTCTGTGTGTACAGATTCTCTCTCTTTAACAACATTTCAATACTTATTTCTACTTCTAAAATAATATTTACTTATTGTTGAATTGATCAAAATGCTTTCAAATAGTTTGTCTTCATGCCCTGTCAGGCTCTGGAGTAGGAAACACAAGAGTAACAAAACAGATATAAAAAGTAATGCCATAATGCCATGTTAATATGCTGAGCTGTAAAAGGCTCAAGTCAACTACTTCTCACAATGCCAGTTGTGTGGATACGCTACTACTATTATGGACTACTGGACTATGTTGGATTATTTTGTTGAATTCATGTACCTACAATATTTGAATGGCAATGGAATACTCATCTCTGAGAAAACTAAACAAAAAAGTGGGATATAAATGAAGGTCCATCTTGTAGTGAAAAAAAATATATGTATATACAAAATAGGATAGATATACAGCTACTTTCTCTTAGTTCAATGAGAAGAAAAATTTGTACAAATATTGTTTAGACAAGGTATCATGTCTGCATTTTGTGTACTGAATAACTACTACGAAGACAACAATATGCAATGTATTAATTATTGTAACTATCCTACTAACCTGTTTTGAAACTGTCTCATTGCTATTTATTTCTCAATAAAATTAATTTTAAAAAGAGTAATAAAACAGTTCTAGCATAACTCTAAGGCTCAGAGAGAAAGGTTGCCTGCAGTAAACCAGGTGGGAGGATCAAGAATAGATCATGGAGACACAGAGACAGAGAGAAACAGGGCACACAGCAGACATTGGAGACAGAGATGGAGGTCTACATCACACAGGAGCCCAACCCTCTGAGACACAGTTCTTTAACCCCTCTGATTAATTTCTACATCTGTATAACTGGATTTTAGTGCTGCTTTGTAAGGCTCTCAGGAAAGGGTAAGTCAGACAATTTTCTTTGAAATACCTGCTTGAGAATCTAAAACAAATTACCTGCTGAACATACGAGGCTTCCCCCCTCCCACTTCATCCTGCCTGCTTTCCCCACTCCTTCTGCTTCCTCATCCCAAAACAAGCAAATTGAGATGATGCAACACTTCGATTGTCTGACCCAGCCCTTGAGTGGGATTGTTGCTGTGGCCTTGTTTGAGGAAAGCACTACATAAATGTCTCCTGCACATGCTGCTCTGACCCTCGTTACCATCAGGTGATACTCCTGGCAAAAAAGAAAGACGAATGTCTTGATCTCCATTTGTAATTCAACAGTGACTGGCCATGGGCATGGTTTCTTTTCCTGGATATTCTTAGACTCTCACATACTAGTTAAAACAAGGCCCTTTGTATTGAAACCCCAGGGGAGGGGAAACCTCTGTCTGGATGCATGTGGTCATGCATTCATATATAACTCCTTCCTTCTCTAAACATGCTGCACTTTTTTATAGACATGTACAAAGAGTAGGGTTTGCAATAAATGCACTCGAGTTCAAGTTCCTCCTTTGCAACTTGTTGGCACAATATCAGCGTGCAAAAACAATTATTGGTGTCATTGGCTTGTCAGGATCAGATACTGGCCCCCTTTGGAGAAGATGTTAGGGGCATATTTCTTCCTTTTATGTTTTCATTGGGAGGGTACCTGGGTTATGTTGACTCTAAATCAGTGGGTCCTCTTAGTGTACTCATGGGATGAATTACAGAACACTGTCCTCCAGATTCCCTCTCACTGTCTAGTTTGGGCCCTTTGAAAATGGCTCTAGAAGACCTGTGAAGTTAGATTCTACCTCTCTGGCCAAAGTTTTCCACAGTCATGCAAGAATGTTCTCTATAAGCTCCAATATTAGACTGTAGTCCTTTAAGCATTTGGCAGGAATCAAACTACTCAGACAGGGGAGAAACTTGCATCAATTCCCTGAAAGCTGAATGTGCCACATAGCAGAACACAGCAACACGGGAGCATGCTGGCAACAATAAACCAGAGCCGAAGTATTTGACTCAACACATGCATCTGTTGTCAATGAGGACCAGAGTGGGGTCACCAGATAGGCAGTGTCTGGCCATGACTGGCCAGATGCAATTTTAGTAGTGATTTTGATTTTGCTTCCTGACTGTGTGATCTTTGACCAGCTGTTTACCTTTCTGGTCATCTGTTAATTAGGACTGAACATGAATGCAGGTAATTAGATTGTACGTTAACTCTTAGCAGCACTTGCACGAAGAGATTCTCAATCGGCATTGTTTACTATGTTAAGACATATGTTTACTGCAGGAACCTATGACACCAATTTCAGTGTTAAGTCCTTTATCCACTTAGGCTTAATTCCTTAAAAATCTTCATGAAGTTGGTCATCATCAGACCCATTTT
Organism: Octodon degus; assembly: GCF_000260255.1. Lineage (NCBI taxonomy): Eukaryota > Metazoa > Chordata > Mammalia > Rodentia > Octodontidae > Octodon > Octodon degus. Next base: position 3,850,638 of record NW_004524713.1, on the reverse strand, counting down.
ATGGATGAGGCAGCCTAAAATAAGAGCAGTTATATTACTGGCCAACAATCAGGCAGGTAGCTTCATCTTCATCTGATCTCTAAGCCTTGACTCTGAAAGGCTACATCATATCCCTGGGAAGTTACATTTTTGTCTATAATTATAACATATTATAATGTTTTATAATATTATAATTTTGTCTATAATTATTATCATATTCCTTAAATATTCTCATTTTTAAAATTTTCTTAACAAGCTTTGGATTTAGGTAACATTGTCATCCCCATCTTTTATAAGAAGAGACAGATGATTAGTCAAGATAATCTTGAAGGTTTCTTCTGCACCTGTGTAATTTATTGAGTTAAATTCAATATTGTTATGGTTTCTAAAATGTCTTCCAAAAATCGTGTGTGTTCAGAGGTTCAGTTTGTGGAAAGTGATTGGGTCGTGGGAGTGTTGTGCTCATTAACAGGCTGATGAATGGCTAATCAATGGATTAATCCACTGATGAGCTCTTAAGAGAGTGCTAAGAGGTGTGGCTTGGGTGAGAGACCTAGAAACCCACATTCTTATCCCTAGCACTTTCTCTTTCTTTCTTTTCACCTTCCAGGTCCCTTCACCATGTTGTTTTTGCCTTAGAACCACTAACCGTGGACTAGACAGGATGCTGAGTATTTCATTCAAAGACACAGGAAAGTGACTAATGCATATGTACTCAGTGGAACCCTAATTTAGTACATTTTTCTGTATAATAAAGGATTCCATAGCAAACATATTACGGAAATTCTGCTCAGAAAAGTCTCTTGTTTGATAGTCATAATGAATATTTGCATATGAAAAGGATGGCGGAGTCCCCATATAAAGGGCCTCTATTAAGCTTCTTTAACTCAGTGTCTCCCAAGTGAATTTGACCACAAAGAACTCCAACCCAGCCCTCCTGTCTCCTGCCTCACCCTCCTCCACATCTGTCACTTTTGACACAGCCTTCTGCAAAGTCTACTCTACTTCAGCTCAACTTGCAGTCACTGAAGTTCAGGCATATGTCCATCCTTAACAATGCTGGATAAAAGAGAATTCAAGATAAATTCTGCCTTTCTGCAGGTTCTTAAATATTCCTGGTGGGAGAGAAATCTTATTTAATAAATATTTAGAGGATACTCCAAGTCATTTATTTAAATGTGTGTTGCCACACATCTTCTACAAGACAGAAAGCTGATTTAAGAAGATAGCAGAGGTTCAGGTAGAGGAAGAATATAAGATGAACTTTGTAGGGGCCAGCCAGATAGCTCAGAGGGCTAAAGAACCTACTTAGGCAGATGCAGGGGCCGGGGCTTTGATCCCATGTGCCATACCAGCCCTGCCCCCAGGGGATGCTGAGACAGCGATTAAGACTGAGCGTGGTGGTATGTGCCTGTAATCCTAGCGCTTGGGAGACTGAAAATAGGAGAATCACTAGGAGTTTGATCTACATAGTGAGACCCTGTAGACCCTGTACTAAGTACATTTAAAAAAAAAAAAAAGATGAGCTTTGCAAAGACCACAGTCTGACCTGTAAAAGCAAGGCAATGAGATACTTAAGAAACTACCTAGCATGAAATAAACACTTATTGGTGGTGGGGAAGTTTCATTCCTAAGATTGGATTGTTTCAAGATTTCAGGAGTAGGTATTTTAAAGATATGATTGCTTATTACTGTTATGATTAAATAATATTAATAGTAATATATTAATATACCATATTAATATTATATAAAATGATTATATGGTTATGAAACATAAACATCTCTGAGAAAATCCTGTCTTTAATCTCATCCATCTTGTTTAGAACTGGCTCAATCTTCGGGACTCTCACAAATTTCTTACCCAATCTTGTAGCTTTATCACACAGTATTTTGATAAACAAATCATGATGTAACAGACAAGCTATGTGAATCATCCAATCACAACAGTTTCCTTCCTTTTCTTTTCATTGTTCTCATTCCTCATTCTTACTGCTTCTGAGTAGCCATCACCTTATCACCAATGGTTGCTTCATGGAAACTGCTTTCTCTAATTAATCCCTAACAAGCTGGATTTTCTTGTTGAAAACTGTGTAAGACAAATGATTATTTTTAGGTGGTGTGCAGAAGAGAATACAAGAAGCAGCAGAACCACCAGAAGTAAATTCTGTGAGGTAGGAAATGAGACATTGTACAAAGAGTTGGGAAGAAAATTAGGCTGGAGGAGCAGGCCTGTAGTGCCCAGGCTGGGCTCCCCACTGGTTTGGTTAAGCTGCTGGGTTCATAGCAGCACCTAAACAGTCACTTCTCTCAATATGCGTTTACCATCCTAACCTTAGTTTAGACTCAGGTATTAGAACCAGGCCCCAGGATGGGTCCCCACCTATGTCCTGTTTTAACTTTTCCTTAATAACTGTATTGATAGAAGTATGTGTAGCACTTTATGATAAAATGGTCAAATTTTGAACCAAGTTACATGACTTAGAAAATATGTATTTTTTTGCTTTTATTTAATAATAGTTGAGTGTCTAAAACCATGTGCCTAATGTGTGCTCCAAGCACTAGAGGTATGAAATGAAGATTTCCACCTCAAAGAATCAACAATGAGATAAGAAGTTAACCAAGTTATAATACAGTTTGATGCATATTGTGAAGGACATGTGAAGTACACAAAATAGAATAAATGGCAAGGGAAGAATTTTTTCAGGAGCCAATGTCAAAATTTCATAGAAGAACACATATGATTGTCCTTTAAAGGATGGAGAGGGAAAATGTTTGGCAAGCAAACAAATACAAACAGTCTAAGGCATTCCCTGCTGTGGAGATAGAAACTACAGTGTCTAAAACACAGCCTATGCAGCCAACTGTCTGCATTCATACCCTTCTCTTTTCTCTACAAATTATCCTGTCTGGAACTGGGCATCCCCCATTCAAAGACTTGGTTCTTGGAAGACTCGGTTTTCTCAGTAAAATTGGGGTAATAGTTATAGCCCATTCATTGTGTTAGTATAGGAAATTAAAATAGGTATTTATAGCACTATCTGGCCCATGCTAAGGTGCTTGGAATAAATGATAGCCAATTTGATTAAATAAAGAAATCAATAAGAGCTCTGTGTGTCAGTCATGATTATTGGGGCTGGAAATACTGCAACATATAAGAAAGGCAAGTCCACCTCGCTTTTGGAATGCATATACTATTAGGCAAAATACTCCTACAAAATAAATAAAATGTTTAAAGGTAATTTGAGAAGATGCTGAGTGCTGTGGAGTAGAAGAGAGTGTTATGACAAAGTAGCTTTTTAAGTTCAGCAGAGACAGTCTTCCTGAAAAAATGACATTTTTGAGCTGAGACTGTAAAGTGGAGCAGTGGTGACTTGAACATATGCACATAGTCGGAAGAAAAAAAAGATAAGATCAGTGTTTCCCAGTAAAAAATGGAAAGGAAGCCAGAATGGGTGAGGCGGAATGATGAGAAGTGGGGAAAATGGGGAAAGAGATTAGACTGCAGCGGTAGAGAAGAATCTAGAAGGCAACACTTAGAGTGCCAAGGAAGGATTTTGACACCCATTCCACATTGCACACCCAGCTGCAGAGCTGAAGGAAAAATGGTGGTGGATTATTTAGAAAGCGTAATTATTTCTGAGTTTTAAAACTCAACAGACTTAGGAAAATGAACACGTTTGCCACATTATTTACTGGGCTTCTTTGAACCAGAAAGTGTTTATTTTCCTACTTTTAAAAATGGGTCCTTTTTATCGATTACAGTGACAATTTTAGAAACTAATGATGTCCTGTTAGATTTTATGTCCTTGACAGGAAGAAAAACAGAAATTGTAATGAAAACAATCTTGTTCTTCTTTGTTATATAGGCAAGGATGCCATTCCATTGGATTAGCCAACTGCAGTGTTGGGGTACCCTGACCTTGGAAGATAGTGTTCATCTGTCATTCACAGTTGTGGTGAGCAGCAAAGACAGCACATAAGGGAGTGGTTGAAAGTGGAATGACTGTAGACAAAAGTGTAAAGAGAGAACCACCAAGAGACAGTAAAGCACATTTTTAAAATTAATTTTAAAGAGAATAGCAAAAGCAATTAAAATGATACAAAATTCCAAAAGAAGATAAGAGGAAATTAATGATGGTTAGTATACTGAACAAAAAGTAAAGCAGCTTGTAGATGACAAAGGGAAGCTGTTAACATCTCAGGAGCAACAGGACAAAGGAAGGGAGTGGCCCCTGGCAGCTGGAGCCAGGGATATCTATAGGCAAAGGTTGTGTAACACAGCTGTGGAGTCATCCCAATGATCTGACTCTGTCAAAATGCTGCAGAACAGAAAGAGAGCAAAAGGATGAACACCTGGACCTCTGTCTCATCCTTTTGGTCTGCCTGTGTCCATTATTGGCTAAACCTCATAGAAGCTAGGTGTCGGGAGGTTAATTGTAGGCTGAAAACTAGCTCTTCGAATATGTCAGGTTCTAATCTCCAGAATTTGTGAACACATTGTGTTACATGAGAAAAGGAAAATTATGTTTGGACATGGAATTAAGGTTGCTCATTGGCTGGCCTTAAAATAGGGAGAGTCTCCATACCTTATTATTTGGGTAACCCAGTGATTCTAAAGGACCCATAGAAAATAAGAAGAAGGCAGAAGAATAAAACTAGAAAGATGGGGACATGGGAATGACTGTGCCTTGCCTGTTCAATTTTGAAGGGGGCCATGAACTAAGGACAGCAGGTCATCTTTAGAAGCTGCAAGCAAGGAACTAAATTCTTCGTAGAGCCAATGGAGGGAATGCAGCTGGCAGATATCTTGATTTTCAGTGTTTTTAGGATATCTATTTCAAAACTTTGGCTTCCTGAAACAAACACAAAACAGCACATTTTTTGTTGTTTTACATTGCCAAGTGCATTATACTTTTTATGCAAATTATAGAAATCTAACAGAAAATATGGGGCCAGTGAAACTAAGCACTTGCTTAGGTAAGCAAAGGGCCAGGGTTGATCCCTGGCATCTCATGATGTGCTGTTCCTGCCCCCAGGGCATGCTGAGCTAACCAGAGTCCAGGTTTAGTGGCACATGCCTATAATCCCAGCACTGGGGAGACTGAAAGCAGGAGGATCACCAGGAGTTCGAGCTGCATAGCAAGACCCTGCATAAAAAAAGAAAGAAAGAAAGAAAGAAAGAAAGAAAGAAAGAACGAAAGAAGAAAGAAAGAGAAAGAAAGAAAGAAAGAAAGAAAGAAAGAAAGAAAGAAAGAAAGATATACGAGTTAATATGATGCATAAAAGGATGGAGTAGAGTAAGAGATATTGGAGAGAACATCTGATGGTAGAAGAGAGACTATGGCTTAGGCAGAGGCAGGAGTCAGAGGTTCAATTTCCCTGCTTGTGGTGCCCGCCCCGCCCCTGTCCCCGGGATAAGCTGAGCCATTGATTGAGACTGGGCATGGTGGCTTGTGCCTGTAATCCCAGCACTGGGAGACTGAAAATAGGAGAATCAATAAGAGGCCGATGTACGTAGTGAGATCCTGTAGACCCTGTTATAATCTAACATCATGTGAAGTAAGGCACCTGCAATACAATGATGACCAGATGAAAGATTCAATGAAAAAAATCCCCTCTTTAGACATTCCTGAGTTAAAAGCCTTTTTACCTCTTACCTGCCTGCTTTTCTCATTGTGAGTATTTTTTTAGTATGAAAAATTAGGGCACGTCTCTAAAACATACTTTCCTATGGGGCCTGGAGCCATTCTGACTGGGCTGTAAATCTTTTATTTCAATGTCAAGATTTATGATTCTTGTTGAAAAGAATAGGTTGCAACATGCATACACAAGATCATGTATGCAGACAAATAGTGTGTGTTCTAAGAAATGAGACTTCTCATGAGAGGCATGAATGAGGAATGCTTGGAGTTTAAGCCATGCATCCCGCTACAAAGTTTGATACCTTCATGTGCTTGGCAAATCAGATTTTCCATTCCCCATAAAGGGTGCCCAAAACAACTGAACTTTCAGCTCCCTCTGAATCACCTGGCAGAAGACTAGAAATGCACGTATACCCTACCCCTTATTGCCTTCATTGGATTTGCAATAAATTTTGAAGCCAAATAAATGCTTAACCCTGACTGAAATGTCTCTCCAGTATGATAGTCATGAGGAAAAGTCAAATTACTTTGCTTGACTTTCAAAATGGCTTGAGGAAGACAAGTTGGTTTATGTATTAAATTTATCTGGAATTTACATTTTGATTGGCCAACAGTCTGGGCAAATTCCACGGTAACCTATTGATCTGACAGAGACATCTGACAGCTCTGAACAATCGCTGAAACGGCTTTTAAAACCCAGCTGGACGGTGAGAGCTGGGGAAATTTTCCCAGTGAATTCATATCATTCATCTTCCAGTGTTCTTCACCTCCCCCACTGGCCCTGAGGTGGCTTTCAATAAAGTCAATGGAGACATATTTCAAAGACATAAAATGAAAATCCCCCTGGACGTCTCTCTCTGTTGGCTCCCCTTCTGTGGCCCACACATTTGTTGCCTTGTGTCCCTGGTGGTGCTTACAGGCTCTTTTTCTAAACCCACAGTTCAGGTCCTGCTTGCCTGAGACTGATGGAGACAATTACTGTGCATCTCCAGGTTACCAGCCTGGCATATTTTGGAAATTCTTCCTCATCTCTGTGACCTGAGGTCCAGATTCTCAGCCAGGAGTCATCCTTGTATCTCTTTTGTCTGAAACATAATCTAGCATCTAAGATTTTTTTAATCATTCCAAACCAGCATGACTTCTGACATTATGTGTTTGCACAAATCATTTCTCACTTAGCAAATTTGTCTTGGATATCTGTAGTTTAATTCAATGAAAATTAAGCATTTATTACATTTGGTGTACTGCTAAAAGGAATGAATAAAGAAGAACTCACAAAAGGCCTTCTAGGCAATTGTAATAAAAAGAACAGTAGTTCTCAAAGTGTGGTACCCAGGACAGCAGCATCAGCATTAACAGATATGATAGACAGTCAGTCCTCTAAGCCTTCCCTAAAAGAATGACTAAATCAGAAACTGGATGCATATTTCTACAAAACTTACAGGTGAGCTCAATATAAATTAACATTTGAGAACCACATTCTTAAAATGTTTGAGACATGTACATGAAAGCTCATATTGATTTCTATGAGAAAAATGACAATAAACTGCAAATCAGGGTTCAAGTAAAGTTGAAGTCAGTGAGGCAAAGTAAGGAAAATTGGGAAGACAACAGGAAGACTTCAGGGAGGAGACACTCCAGAGCAGGACCCTGAACAAGGTCTGAAGGACATGCTTAGATGAAGGACACAGGGGGAACAAAGGCATAATGCCAACATGACACATGTTTAGCCCTCCAACCACCCTTTTCCATTCTTTATCCACATCAGACATTACTAATGGATCACGGATTTTCTACCTGTTGAGCATCATAGTTTTTTTTTTTTTTTTTTTTTTTTTTTTGTTTTGTTTTGTTTTGTTTTGTTTTGTTTTTCAGAACTGGGGATTGAACTCAGGCCCTTGCGCTTGCCAGGCAAGTACTTATTCTACTGAGCCATCTCCCCGGCTCCTCATCATAGGGTTTTAAATTATTTCAGAGCATGTTTCTCCAGATAGCCAGTAACAATCAATTAGAATTATTAGAGATCACTGTATTGTCTGTTTCCAGAGTAGAATCAGGAATGCTCAGGCACTAGGCCTGCTACTCAGGAATCCTTGGAGAAATATGGTTCAATATGGGCTATATTTTTATAGGGCCTTGAATGTCAAATAAGAGTTTGAACTTGTTTCCATGGGCAGTAAAGAAGCCATTAATGATATGGTTCAGGGAAGTGATGTCACCGATGCTGTTTTATGATTAGCTGTTTTGTCTTTTGAGGTAGTTTCCAACCATGACTGCCCATTAGAATCCCTGGAAGAGCCATTAAAACTGGCAATTCTCAGACCACATCCCAGACTGATTAAAGTGTAATGTCTCAGGTTGCCTCAGAATTTGTATGAGCCTCAGTATTTGTTCGACCTCTTCTGGTAACTAGGTGAGAAGGTAAATTTAAGACACAGCAATTTAGGTCACAAATGTACTGAAGTAGAGATTCTTTGTTATTCATCTTTCCTGTATCCATATCAATCCAGCACCATGTTTTGCATAAAGAAGGTGCTTAATATAGTTCTTAGTGTATTAAGTCAGTGTCCAACTGGTATGGTGAGTTACTTTTCCTATACAATCATCTTCTCTATCCAGGAGGAAAAGTTTCAGAAGGGCCACCAGCTAAAAATATTGAATCATGGCTCTGTTTTTTTTTATTCAAAATTTAATCCTTTAATGCTCTGTGGAGAGAATCAATGACTCCAGATATTTCTGGAATTGTGCATGTAAGTCTACAACCTGCCTGACTTTCCAAGCCCTCAGCCTGCTTGCTGGCAGAAGCACTACTCTCTGAAGGGAACTCAGCTCAGCACTCAGGATGTCATCCCAAACACAGTAAAGGAGAGAAGACTGGACAAGGTAGTTTGCCAGTCCCAGAGATATCTGGAGTCATCCTAGAATTTATGAACAATACTTAGAGGATTTTACCCAATGAGATACAAGACTGCCAGAGAACGTCAACCACAAAAGCTCACTGGGACCTTCCTGCCTAATGACACTGCTGTCTCTCAATCCTTATAAAAGGGACACACTTCTTGTTTAGAGCAGAAGTTCTTATCAGGATCTCTGCTTGAACACCAGCACAATAAATTCCCTGGCACGTTGCTTTACCCAAGCCTGCTGGTCTCTGCTGCTTCCATACCTTACAGGACAGACCATGGTTCTTTTCCTATGTCTGATATCTTGTGGGGAATGAGAACTGGGCAAAGGATTAGGTCAGAGGAATACATATTAAAATATGGTTGAGGTCACTTGAATAGTTTGGAAGACCAAAAAGCAAGTGCTCAGTGGAGAGCTTCATTTTATTTCCTCTGAATTTTTTTTTCTATTTCTACTCTATCCCAATCTATTCCAAAATCTCATGGCCTATTGCTCACTTACTCCTGTCCTGTGCAAGATAAATCAGTGATGGTAAACCATCTACAGTTTTTTACAACCCAAACAGCCCACTGCAGCTTGCAGGCCATAGGTTTGCCACCACTGAAACTAACTATGAAGTTTGGATTTGTTAACTTTTCTCCAATTAGGGAAAAATTTTCTTCCATTTTTACATCTTTTGGAGTCACATATAACTTTAAATTTGCTAGCCAAGTTGGTCTTGCCCAGAATGCCTTTACATCTTTCCCCACAGAACCAACATCTATAAGCTCCAATCAAAATGCTTCCTTCTTAACCCCCAGGAAAGATTTGGTGCTATGTAAATAATGATATTTATCAAAGTTTGTATTGCATTATGATTGTTTTTTGCTCCTGTTGCTCTTTCTTTTCTCTCTCTCTCTAGCAGGTGCAGGGGCCAGGGATTCAATCCCAGGGCCTGCCATGCCACCCCCCACTCCCTGGGTGCACTGAGAAGGCAATTGAGGCTAGGTGTGGTGGTAAGCACCTGCAATCCCAGCTCTTGGGAGGCTGTAAACAGGAGAATCACTACAAGCCCAATCTAGTAGTGAGACCCTGAACACCCTCTAGACCCTTCCCTAAAATACAGAAAAAAAAATAAAAATAATGTTGAAATCCTTTATAAATCTGCCTCTGAAGCAAAAAAAAATCACTGAAAAAGTTCAATATTTGAGTTATTCTTGCTGACTGGGTTACTTAGTAGCACTTGTAACTTACATGGGAGATGTAAAGCTTTTAAAATATATATTGATGCAGATATTTTCAGGTTAAAAAATTTTCAGGATCACATCTTGCATAATTCTATTTGTAGAAAGTGTCCAGAAAAGGTAACACAGCAGAGAGAGAGAAAAAAACCAAAACAGATTGGTTGGTTTCTGGGGCTAGAAGTATGAATAAGATTAAGTGCTCAACATAACAAAAAATAGTTTAGGTGATAAACATGTGATGAGTAGATTGCCTTGGCAGTTGTAGAACTCTAAAACATTTACGAAAACCCAATGAATTTTATACTTATGATGGGAGAATTTCTCATTCTGGAAATTATGCCTTAGTAAGGCCATTAAATTTTTTAAAATCTTTCCCAAAGATTTACAGTGATAACATCAATTTCCATCTTATGAATATAACATAATTTTACATAATCTCCATTTGAGAATAGTTGTGGTTCTGTTTGCTCGGTTGAAAATACAAATGTATACAAACACAGATCTTTGCGATATATATTTTTGTGTATTTTGTGCCGAGGTTACAGATCCTTTTCTTTGGGTCTTATAAATGGGAACATTACTTAACAATATTTGCATGTGGTTGTTCCCAGATGTTATCATTAAACTGCTTTTTCCAAAGATGCAGAAGTTTATATTCACAGTAGCAGAGCAGAGTGCTTATCTTACATAACTCTATTTATGTTTTCTTTCTTTCTTTCTTTCTTTCTTTCTTTCTTTCTTTCTTTCTTCTTTCTTTCTTTCTTTCTTTCTTTCTTTCTTTCTTTCTTTCTTTCTTTTATTTGTGCAGGGTCTCACTATGCAGCCCACAGTCATAGTGATCCTCCTGATTTCTGCCTCCCAAGTGCTACATAAGTCTATTTAGAGAAAAAATTTTTGCTAATTGGAGAGGGGAGGATAATAGCTCTTTGTTTTAATTTTCATTTATTCAATTGTTAGTGAGGTTGCCTTCTTAAAACATATGTTTAGTTAGCATTTGCATTTTCTCTTTTCTCAATTGCTTTTTTATGACATTTTATAGCTAGTTATCAATTTGGATCTTAATGTTTTGCATCAATTTCCATTATGTGTTAAGGAAGACTGATATTATATATGTTTTAAAAATTTAGTTTTCTTCCCTTAGCATTTAAATTTTATTTTTGATGTTTATGTAAAAATACATTACATTTTTATGTAGTAACCTCTAAGCTTTCAGTTTGTGTGTGTGATTTTTTCATTTTATATATATATATTTTAATTTTAAGGCAGGGTCTACAGGGTCTTCAGGGTCTCACTACTAGATTGGGCTTGTAATGATCCTCCTGTTTACAGCCTCCCAAGAGCTGAGATTACAAGCACGTGCCACTACACTCAGTCTCAACTGCAGTCTCAGCATGCCCCAAGGTTGGGGTCAGCACAGCAGGCCTGAGGATCAAATCCCGGGCCCCTGTGTCTGCCTAAGCAGGTGCTTTAATCTGCTGAGCTATTTGGCCGGCCCTCATTTTATAAATTAAGAGTGACCTATTTCCCTTTACTCTTTAGGATGATCAATATTTATTATTAATTAATTTTTGCTTTAAAAAGTCACATTGTACAACCAAATATTTGTTCAAATATATAGCCCTTGGGAATACTACCTTTCATTCCAAGACTTTTAACCCTTTGATTAAAGGATAATAATCATGTTTCAAAAATAATACCTGACCTACACATTTGTGATACAGTTGACATGATGTGTTACATTTCTGTGTAAAGGAAAATTCAATCTATCAGTTTTGTCCTCTGACTTACCTTACACCATAAAGAGTGTTTATGTTACTTCTGCCATAGGAGGGTAAAACTTTCTAATAATTCCCTTATTTCAAAAATTAATTAGCTATTTTTCTTATAATTAGTTTTCTATAAATTTCAGAGTCATCTTCCTAAGTTTGTAAAAATCCCATCAAATGAAGAAAACAAATGATCTATTTACACAAGTGAGCTTTCTGCCCAATAATGTTAGCATGGTTTATCCTCCTATTTAATCAACAATTTTTGTACCTCACTATAAAATTTTATGATTTTGCTCATAAATATTTTGCATATTTCTTGTTAAAACTAGTCATAGATATTTCATGTTTTCTATTGTGATTGTGAATAAGAGATTTTTACTCCTATTTCCTAACTAGTTATTGCCAATGAATTATTTGAAGAAATCATCTTGCAACCATTCTTTTTGCTGAGTTACTTTTTTTTTTTTTTTTTTTTTGTATTTTAGGGAAGGATCTACAGGGTGTTCAGGGGCTCACTACTAGATTGGACCCATAGTGAGTCTCCTGTCTACAGCCTCCAAGAGCTGGGATTACAGGCGTGCACCACCGTGTCCAGTCTCAATTGCTATCTCAGTATGCCCCAGGGGTGGAGGCAGCATGGCAGACCTAGGGATCAAATCTGTGGTCCCTTTGCCTACTTGCAGGTGCTTTAATCTGCTCAGCTATTTGGCCAGCACTCTGAGTTACTTTCATTAATTTCAATAGTTGTTCTATTGAGTCTTTTAAGTGTTCTAGATATCAACATACATGTTTTGCAAATAAAGATAATATTGTCACCTCCTCATTTATTACTGCTTCAACAAAGCTATCTTTGGTGAAAAAGATAGAAACCTGAGAACACAGTTAAGGAAAAGGACATGCACTGTATCTCTTGGCAGTGGCAGCAGGAGGCTGTGACCTAAAGGAGACTATGGGTAGCAGCCAGGAGCCAGGCATCATCTGGTTTCTTGAGAGCTGGAATAAAGGAGCTACTACAATCAAAATCACACTCTCTCTGGGTCTTAGAGACTACAGGTACTGTGTTTCCTCTTTTTCTTTAGTTTCTAATCTCTCCTCTTGGTTCTTATCTGGACAGTGGAGTGTACTGGTTAATGGCAACTGAAAGCACATCTGATCTCCAACTGCTCAAGAGTCAGGTATTAGTAGTTGGACAGGTGCTCATTGTTACATGAAAAATCCATTCAGCACTGCCAAGGTTGGGACTCAATCATGGTAAAATAAAACTACTAAAATCTGGTTCTCTTTGGATCTAGGGATACTAACCTTCTCAATTTCCCTGGCTTCATATCATGAATGAAAGAGATATTCAACTTTTTCTCGGCTGTAAGCAGTTTGTAATTATAAGAATTATCTGTTCCCTGGCAGCTGAATTATCTGGAGAGAAAAATATAAGAAATCTTTGGGACAGACAGTTTTCCAGAAAATAATTCTGTGACAGCTCTTCAATTTCTCCCCTAGTTCTTGTTCTATCCAGGTCATGAGTATTTCTCTGTCTGTTTTGTTACTAGAGTTTGATCCCCTAGGCTACAGAATTGTGTTTCATTTATTTGTGCCCAGTTGCAAGCCTGGAGCCTGGCCCTGAGAAGGCCCTGATGATTGTTGAGTTGGAAAGATTCACATCAGACCTGACATATATGATGAAAAGGGTGGGATATGGAGTGAAGGGAGAGTCTCGATATTATCTCTGCTATTAGGGAAATGGGGAATTGATATTAAGTCCCTTCACTCTGTGTCTTATTCTTCAAATACATACAGTAATAGAGTTCAGTTTAGAAACATCCATAGCAAGAATCTTCTCAAATCATTGCCTTGCTTTAACATTCTATCTTAAGCTCAAATATAAAAAAATGAATGTTACTTGGAAAATAGATAACAACTACAAAAATACTGTTCTAAGTTCTGTGTTCATCCTGGGAGAACCAGAGAGGTATTAATAAACAAGTAAATAAAATAAACACATGAATTAGGGTTTATTGACCCTCCTACAGTGGAGGATAATCATTTATTAGTTCAAGCCCCGAGGCATTCCCTTCTTGACAGTTTGTGAGGTATGTGTGGGCAATTCAAACATTTTCATGAAAAATCTAACCACAATATTATTACGAGTGCTTGCTATTTCACTGTGGGCTAACAGCCTTATTCTAGACATTTATTGCATTTGAAAATATAAACTGGCCTCCCTAATTCACATCTTTTCTGAAAATGTTGCTTTGTTCTTGCCTTTTTTAGTGTCCTTGGCCTGTGCTGATAGGCATATGTGTACATATTGGTACCATCTTCTGATTTAAATAAGTTAGTAAGAAGATCATATGCATAATTATGGAACTCTCAAGTGCCCTTTAGTTTTTTAATTACATACGACATTTTGACAAACTCTAGTCAGTCTGCAGAAAATAAATGTAGGAAAGTGACCTCACATGAGGGTAACGAGGTATCATCTTGCCCCCTAACAACAATAAAGGGCCATCACTCATCCAAAGCACCTCAATTCAAAGAAGCCAGGAAACTGCTAAATGGAGTCCTGAGATGAGGTCACCCAGCCCTCCAGTTTCTAACATGCATTTCAAATATCAAACACAAGCACTGATTACAAATCTGAAGACATTCTCATTTTGCCCCAGGCCAGGATTTTTAATTTGAAAAAAAAATCTGTCAAGGTCTGTAAGAAAAGCTCTAAGACATTTTGGCCAATGGTTTATTTAAAAATCCAATAATGCAATTTCCTCAGGAGCAGGAGACAAGAGACCTTCTCTAGGCCAAATGTCCCATAAAAGATTAGCAGCCAGATTCTCAGTCCATGAAAGTAGAAAGAAATTTATAAAGTTCTACTTTGGGAGCCCAGAATAGTGTATCTACCCTGAATGCTGTTTCTGCATATTGTGAACTATTCTCACTATCCATGTGTACTTGTTAATGTTCACAGATAATTAAAATACAAAATTTAAAGTTTAAAAACAAGATTTGAAATTTGTAATAGATCAGCCAATCATTACCCAACCCTAAGCATATATAGATACAGTATAAAGATCTTTTCTTCCTACTGTGTACCTTACCCTGTGTGTCCTACGTGCCTCTGAGAAGCCCCATGGAATCATGTATCAGACTTCCTTTCTCTTTCATTTGAAGTCATGACACAGAAATGGAGACACACTTACTATAGGCAATGGAGTAGAAACAGACTCAGGGGCTAAAATCATATATTGGAGTAGCTACAATGGGCTGTAGTTGCATAACTTGACATTAATCAGGACACTAGGGTACAGCAGGAAGCAGAAATAGAGATGGGAGACCATGACAGTTAAGGTGGCCTGTCAACTTGATGGGTTTGTAATCTGTACAGTGGATTAGTAATGCATGTTTTTGGCATACCAGAAGAGGTCATAAAAACATGAATTTGGGATCTCTCTTCCTTTCTTTTATGACACCATTACCTTGCTCTGCTTCCTAGCTCCATGAACTAAGCCTCTTTGCTCTGCTAGGTCTTCTGCTCTGATGTTTCTGCATTGAAGGCAACACACCATGGACTGAATCCATAGAAACCATGAGCCTAGTTATGCCTCTTCCTCTCAGGCTGTGAGCATCAGGTACTGTGTTTTGTGAAAGCTGACTACTGCAGAGGCCTCTCCTCAGAGAGAAAAGATGGGAAAAGAAAGGGAGAGAGAGGACAAAGGGAAGATCAAGACTGACAAAAGACCTCTGATAAGTTTCTAGTTCCTATGAGGCCTGGGAGTTAAACTACACATTTTCTCATTTCCATTCTCTTGAATTTGTTAAGTGTATAATTATTCAGGGAAATCACTACAAGAAAATTTTATAACTTTGTACCTGAGCAGACTTTAGATATCTCATGCTTTTATCAGTTAACTCAATTAAATTTTTAATGAACATGCTTTGTAGACCAGAGTCTATGATAAAAGTGAAAGAAAACACATATATTTTGATCTGGAAGATATTAAATTTCAATAAGAAAAAAAGTAAACAAAAATCCCTTAAGAAATGACCAAATAATAGCAAATTAACAAATATTAAATAAAATCCTAAGAAATAGGACAAGAAAATGATACTCTTAAGAGGAGTGGTTAGAGAAGCTGTTAGAAGAAATGATGTGAAATCTAAGGTGGGACAAATGAGATGACACTGGCTGCCAAAAGTCAGGAAACTGAATTTCAGACAGGATTCATGATGGTAAATTAAGTGCACATGAATTTCAATATAATAAACCCAGATACCATGTTCTTTCTCTCTATGAGCAGACACAGCACCAATTTTTTGCTAGACAGGATTGGATAAAATTCTTGGATTTCCTATGTGTCTTTGTGCAACTCCATTTGTTTTTCTGATCTCTAATTTTTGTGTTTGTAAGATGAGGGTAAGGATGCCAATCTTGCAGATTTCTTGGGAAGTTTAGCAATGAGATATGTAGATATTTAGCTCAGTAAATGTGTGATAAATAATGTCTATTACTACTATAATGATTATTATTTCTGAGCTTGTATTTTGTAAAGGCAAAAAATAACCTACTGTTCCACCTTGATGCACTGGGAGTGGGAAAAATGGAAGAACAGAGCCCAAAAGCATTAAGAAATAAGTAATAAAATTTACAGAGAAAAAATAAAATAAAGCATAGAATATAGAAACAAAATCACGCTAAGTATAAGTTGACTCTTTGAAAAGATTAATGAAACTGACGAACCTTCCATTAGACTGACACAGAAAGGAGAGTTCTTAAACTACCAAAAGCCGTAAGGAAGGAGGTTAACCAGCATGCAGGGGGAATGGGTTATCTTATGATACTGTGAACATGTCACAAATTATTTAACCTAGAATAAGTCAAAATATTTCAATATACACACAATCTGTAGAAACTAAGGGTAGAAGAAATAAAAAAATCTAAATAATGAATAGAGATAGAATTAATAACCAAAAAAAATACTAAGAAGAAAATCCCAATATACTGACTATTAATGAATTTTACCAAACCTTTAAGAAAAGATTAACACTAATTTTTCACTATGATTTCCAAAAACACAAAAAAAGAAAAAACACTTTATAACTTGCTCTACGAGGCCAGAAATGTTTTGATACAAAAATCAAAGACATTATAAGAGAAGGAACTTAAACACCAATGTATGTTATAAATATACCTGGAGAACCATTTTTAAATACCATGAAACAAATCTAGCAACATATCAAAGTCTTTAAACACCATACCAAGACCAAGTGAATGTTACAATTTTACATTCTTGGGAATGTAAAATTGAGTTTAAGACATGAAAATTAACCAGTTATTACACTATGTTACAAGGACAAAGAATCAAATCCACATAATAATTTCTGTCCCAAACCAGTGGGTCAGAACCTTTACTGGAAGGTCACCTGGGAGAGGAGCGGAGAATTGAAGAGGGGACAAAGAACAGGAGACACGAGAAATGAAGACAAGACAGGATTCTGGTCAAGTCTCCTTTATTTAGGGGAGGTGCTGGGTATATATAGTGGAAGCATAAGGAAATGATGTCAGGCGGGTAAAAGGCGCGAGTAACTAGGCAACTGGGCTATGACAGGAAGTCCCACCTCCTGAGCATAGCAGGAGACTTATGGGAAATAGGTGGGGTAAGAACTAGGAACCTAGCTCATCAGAGGTAAGGGAGGAGGAACCCGGAAACCCACTTGCAATAGGATTGGAGGCCTGGAGTTATTGTGCCTCCCACAGATCCCCCTTTACTTTTCTATATGTATATAAAATAAGGCTTCTGTAGACGGCTGATTCTCTTAAGGGGGCAGTGCCTGTCTTAGGTTGAGGTGTCCTCTACACAGACCCAACTCAAACCTTACCCATCATAGGAGACTAGGACAGCAAAAGGTCCCGTTCCTGTCTTAGGCAGTGAGTGGTGTCTCGTGTATGCCCCTCATTACCCGTCTCTGGCTAGCCTGACCATCTCACCAAGGGTGGGAAAACTAAGAGGTCTCCAGACCTTTATCATCATAAGCTGGTTGTATTCCAGTGCAGTTTTTCCTTTCAGCCATCTCAAGCCTATGGTAATGAACCTGAATGGGTTGCATTTTAATGGCATCCAATTGTTTTTAAACAAAAGTCATTAGCCTATTGAAAAGGCAGGGTCCTATTGATATAAGCATTAATAGTACAATCAAGGGTCCCAATATGGGGAGAAGGTAGGGTAGTACTCCATTCCATATGCTCCAGAAAGGGTTTTCAAATAGCTCTCTTCTCCTCTTAATAAGATCTTCTTGAAGTCTCTTTATTTTATCTCGAACAATACCGGACTTGTTTGCGTAGAGGCAGCAGTGTTCCTGTAAAGCCAAGCAGATCCCTCCCTGCTCTGCTGTTAGAAGGTCTAAGCCCCTCCTATTTTGCAAGACTACTTCTGCTAATGAATCTGTCTAGTCTTGGATATCTTGGATAGTACCAGACAGTGTTTGAACATCATCAATCAGCTGATTAGTTAATTTGGTATAAGAATGTACTGCTACTCCCAATCCTGCTGTACCTGTTCCTAGGGCTTCTATAATTCCCAGTCCTACCAACAAAGGGATAAGCTGAACTGCCCTTTTAGTGTAGCCTGTGACATAGTCAAAGCTAGGAATGGGCACGGGCTCTTCTCCAGATATGACATCTATATCAGGCAATACAATTGCCATGACATAGTCCTGTCCAGTTGGTAAGGAAATATGTGAAGGCTAAACTTCCCCCACAGACAAACATATGTCCCTTTTTTTGGCAAATAGGGCTACTGTAGTTAAGTATTTGATTGAAGCTGGTGAAGGTAACAAATCCAACATCAACAGTGAAGCTATCATTGTGGATGCTTCCTTGTATACAGGAAGAATTCCATAGGAGATAGTCCCCCCCCCAGAGGGTGGCTCTTGCTTCCTGGTTTCAATTTCAAGATTCTGTTACCTTAGGGCACACACCCTTAGGGGGTTCTTTGTCCTTTAAGATGGGTTTTACCTTTTTGTCCTTGTAGTATATTTTCACCCTTTTTTATCACATTAGCAACAACTGGGTAACAGTGTCTCTAGGATAAGATTTCATCAATTAAATTCCAGTAGAAAAAGGCCATAACTGGTGTTATAGGTAGCCAAATTAGATAGAAATATTAATAGGCAGACAAGGCAAGACCCTTGAAGGAGACAGCACAAAAGACAAGTTATCTGTCAACTGTGGGAGGGAAGGATGCTCCTGCTGTGAGCCAGACCTAAAAGACCTTAAGGCCAAACAAATGCTAAAGGAGTAGCACCTGGGATTGATATTCTAAATAGGTATCGATCACCTAAAAAGACCCAAGTGAGTCACCAGACCAGCCCCCAACAAAAAGAGACTGTCCCGTATTCATGCCCGCTTACTCTGTGACTCATTTCCCCATTTGGCCCTGGGTGTAATCAGCTTTACCTGAGCAATGGTGCTTGCAATCCCATTGGTTGACCATAGTTTCGTCCCACCCCACATCCACCAAATCGAGACCTCTTCCTTTCCGCGTCCATCGCGGCCCCTCCTTCCGCCCCAAAGCCATTGCCTTGGGTGGCAGGGGATGGACCCACCGCCTCTTCACACTGCGCTGCATTGGAGGCCAATCCTGGCTGTCACCGCCCAAGTCTGTCTGGGCGCGGGTGGCTGAGTGGCCCCTCTTGCAACGTGGGTCTTTGCTACTTTTCTTGGCCAACCGCCCCCCCTTCGTCTCTACCTTAACCCCGCATGGTTTTGCTCTATAAAAATAAACTGAAAGAGACAGCTTCCTGAGCAACCCGCTCAGGTCCCCCTTCTGTCCTCTCTGAGACAGAAGCTTTCTTTCCCAATAAAATATTCTACTCTCAACCTCCGTTTGTTCCTAAAATTTATTCTTCGGTTTTAGAGAACATGAACTCATTTAAATCAGGTCAGGAGTTTTACTTCCCTGTATCATTGGGACCTTTTTAAGTCCAAAAGTCTCATAATAATCCTTAAGGGCATCACCAACCCTTTTCTATCACCTCTACTATGATTTCCAAAAACACAAAAAAAGAAAAAACACTTTATAACTTGCTCTACGAGGCCAGAAATGTTTTGATACAAAAATCAAAGACATTATAAGAGAAGGAACTTAAACACCAATGTATGTTATAAATATACCTGGAGAACCATTTTTAAATACCATGAAACAAATCTAGCAACATATCAAAGTCTTTAAACACCATCCCAAGACCAAGTGAATGTTACAATTTTACATTCTTGGGAATGTAAAATTGAGTTTAAGACATGAAAATTAACCAGTTATTACACTATGTTACAAGGACAAAGAATCAAATCCACATAATAATTTCTGTCCCAAACCAGTGGGTCAGAACCTTTACTGGAAGGTCACCTGGGAGAGGAGGGGAGAATTGAAGAGGGGACAAAGGACAGGAGACACGAGAAATGGAGACAAGACAGAATTCTGATCAAGTCTTGTTTATTCAGGGGAGGTGCTGGGTATATATAGTGGAGGCATGGGGAAATGACGTGGGCAGGTAAAAGGCACGAGTAACTAGGCAACTGGGCTATGACAGGAAGTCCCACCTTCTGGGCATAGCAGGAGACTTATGGGAAATAGGCAGGGTAAGAACTAGAAACTTAGCTCATCAGAGGTAGGGGAGGAGGAACCCAGAAACCCACTTGCAATAGGATTGAAGGCCTGGAGTTATTGTGCCTCCCACAAATTTCAATAAACAGAGAAAGGGCATTTGATAAAAATCCAGCTATTTTTCAAATAAAACTCAAGAGTTAGTAATAATTCCTAAACTTGATAGAGGACACCAACAAAATACCCACAGATAGTAGCAAGCAACATTAAAGACTAAAAGTTGTCTCTCTAAGATCAGGAAAAATGGGCTGGTGAGATGGCTCAGTGGTCTAAAGCACCTACTTAGAACAAACTTAGCAAAGCACAGGGACCGCGGTTCAATCCCCCAGCACCACATGCCAGCCAGCTTCGCCCCCCTGGTGGGCTGAGCTGGCCACACACACAAATAAATAAATAAAATTAAATTAAAAAAAATAAGATCAGGAACAAGACAATAATATCTACTCTCACTATTTTTATTCAGCGTTGTATTGAAAATTCTCTCTAGTACATTCAGGTTAAAAAATCCATATTTGAGGGAAAAAAGATAAACCTATTTCTACTTGCAGATTACATGATATTACTTGTACAAAATCTTAAGGAATCTGTGAAATATTATTAGGGCTGGGGCTGGTGAGATAGCTCTGTAGATTAAGTGCTTAATCTGCTTAAGCAAATGTAGCTGGGACAGGGTCTGATCCCTGGCTGTGCCAGCCTGGCCTCTGAGCATGCTGAACCAGCCACTAAGACCTGGAGTCGTGGTGTATGCTTGTAATCCCAGTCCTGGGGAAGCTGAAAACAGAAGGATCACTATGAATCCAAGCTGCATCATGAGACCCTGTACCAAATACATTAGAAAAATGAAATACTGTTAGGGCTAATAAGCAATTTCAACAAATTTGAAGGTACAAGATTAATATAAAAAGTAAATCACTTTTCTATACATTAGTAATAAACATTCTGAAAATAAGTTAAAACAATTCATTTTAATAGTATAAAAATAAAATATGAATAAATGTAGCAAGAAAAATTTCTTTTCTTTTTCTTTTTCTTCCTTTATTATTATTATTATTATTTTTTTGTACCAGGTATTGAACTCAGAACTTTGTGCTTGCCAGGCAGGTTCTTATTCCAATGAACTATCTCCCTGGTGAGAAATTTCAATATTCTGAAAGATATTGTATAAAAATCACTGAAAGGAATAAAAAACTGCAAATCCACATCATGCTTGAGAGTCAAAAAGTTACTATTTTTAAGATTGATCTACAGATGCAAAGCAACCTCTCTCAAATTATCATATGACATTTTTGTATAAATTAACAGTGTCTAATATTTGTATAGAATTGAAAGGGGCTCATCCTAACAATTCAGCATTGTGTCGTAGATCTGCAGAACTCATAATTCAGGTTTTAAAGCCTAATACAAAATAATTCTAGTCAGGCTCTAATAGTACTGCCACGAGGGTAGCAATTAATAAGTTAAGTAGAATGCAGAGCCTTCAAATTAACTCTCATGTATTGCTCAATAGATTTTTGATAAAGGTGCTCAAATAATCCAATGGAAGGAAATAATGTATTTTTCAACAAGTGACTCTAGTAAGAATGAAGTTTTCTTTTATTATGCACAAAACAAAAAGGGATTGTCCACTTAAATATAGCAGCTAAAGTAATCATAAAATAGCTTTTGCTTCAGAGCACATCATAACTGGAAAGACATCATAACTGGACATCATAACTGGAAAGACATAATAGAGGAAATTTTTCAAATAGCATAGTTCAACAGGATTAGTACATAAAATAAATAAAGAATTCTTACAATCCAATGATAAAAACACAACTAATTTAAAAACAAAAAAACCGGTGAGCCATATAGCTCAGTGGACTAAAGCACCTGCTTAAGCAGAGTGCAGCAAATGATATGCCATGCTGGCCCCACCCCTGGGGTGAGCTGAGACC
This sequence comes from Octodon degus, assembly GCF_000260255.1. NCBI lineage: Eukaryota > Metazoa > Chordata > Mammalia > Rodentia > Octodontidae > Octodon > Octodon degus. The sequence continues at coordinate 3,828,533 of NW_004524713.1, read as the reverse complement.
GCAATTGAGACTGGGTGTGGTGGCACTCTCCTGTAATCCCAGCTCTTGGAAGGTTGAAAGCAGGAGAATCACTACAAGTCCAATCTATGTAGTGAGACCCTGGAGACCTGGTACTAAGTACATAAAAAAATAAAAACAGAAAAAGCATATAAATAGAACATACAAAGAATATATGCAAATAGTCAATACTCGCTAGAAAAGATGCTCAGAGTCATTGCCTTAAATAAACATCAAAGACAACCACTTGAAATTCCATTGGAAAGTGAAATGTCACTTCACAAAATCTAGAGTGATGGGGCTGGGGAGATGGCTCAGTGGAATAAGTGCTTCCCTGGCAAGCACAAGGGCCTGAGTTCAATCCCCGGTTCTGCCAAAAAAAAAA
>NW_004524713.1:3799453-3828051 GCF_000260255.1 Octodon degus | reverse complement strand
CCCCGGTTCTGCCAAAAAAAAAAAAAAAAAAAAACCTCTAGAGTGTTTATATTTTAAAAATGACAGATAATAAAAAATGATAACACCTATGAGAAAAATTTAAAGTCTTAACACACTGATTTTTGATGCAAAATACTGCAGCCAATTTAGAAAAGTCTGGCATTTCCACAAAAAGCTGTGGGTGGAGGTAGTGAAGAATGATGCCCATAGGCCTAAGCTTCTTTTTGAAAGAAATGACTATGTTATAAAATCGATAATGGTTTGTGACCCTAGGAATGGGTCACAAACCCATGATAATGGTCACAAACCAATATGATAATGGTTTTGTGACCCTAGGGATATACCAAATGAATTGAATTTTATGTTTGAGTCAAGTGAGTTGTTGAATACATAAATACCTCAGTATAGGTGTTAATAATGAAATATAGTTAGTCTTTTTTTTTGAAGCCCATTAACAAAATTGTGTGACTAGCTATTTGTTTGTATTTGTATTATTGTTATGTATCATCTTAAATATTTCTTATTTCAAGCATAAGCTCAGGGCATCATAGCTATTTATTTGGGGGAAGATTTTATTTTCTTTGTTTGTATATGTATTTAGTACAGGGTCTACAGGGTCTCACTACACAGATCATCCTCCTGTTTTCAGACTCCCAAGCACTGGAATTATAGGTGTGTGCCACCACACCCAGTCTTAGCTTTATTCTTTTTGGATCAAGATTTCCCTTTGCAAGATACATGAAAGTGAAGAAACATGGTCAGGCATTGATATCAAGAATGCTAGCTACAAGATATATAGTGGTTAGCTGATCAGAGCTGAGAGCAAACACAACATAATCAACCTTTTTGTTTGTTTATTTTGAGACAGAATTTCATTACAGAGTTCAGGCTGGCCTTGAGCTCACTTTGTAGTCCACACTGGTGTTGAGCTCATAGCTATCCTCCTGCCTCAGCTTCCTGAGTGCTAGAATTACAGATGTGCACCACCACAGCTGCCCAGCATATATAATTTAGAGGAAGAAAGGCACCTTTCTACTCTATGTTTCAGGGCTTTCAGTCCATTCTTTGCTGGCTGCAATGGAGGAGTAGCAGAGGATAGTGTAGCTCAACTCTCACTCCAGAGAGTCAGGGAGAGCTCCAGAGGAGACTGACCCTGCCATGGCTCAACCACAGTCACCTGCTTCCAACCAGGTCCTGCTTCCAAGCACACTTGGCCAGGACAACCATGGAACATCCACACATGCATGCAGCTTGCCCACGATACAATCACCAGGAATCCAGTCAAGTTGACAAAGTGAAATTTTATTGTACTTTTTTCTTGCTTTAATAGATACACTTGGTTTTTTTTTTTCCAAAATCAGAACCATCATTATTTGGGTGGTGGTAATGATAGTATTTAGTAGTTATGTATTGTGTGGCAAGTCTATGCAAAGTACTACACAAACTTGACTTTCTTTAAAATCCCCAAAACACTTTGGCACTTTTATTTTCCTGAGTCTTAGAAAGGACAGTGGAATTTCAGAAGGGTTAAGTAGCTTGCCAGTGTTCACAGCCCGGAGGAGCAGATTTCAAATTTAAAATTCAGATGTGCTTGGTTCCAAGACCGACATTGTTTATCTATAACTATGCTGCTTTTCAACATTTATGTTTGCATCTTTGTTTACTTTTCTGTTTTTTATATTGTTAAGTTAATAATTAATTCACTCTCATAGTAGAAAACCTACAAAATATGGAAGCCGTGATAGGAGAAATGTGGAGATAACTGGACAAATGAAGAGACAGAACTGTTAATAAAATCATAGAATATATGTTATGTATGGTACAATTAAGATATATTTATGCTTCTTATGTGAAGTAAAAGTTGTAAAGAAGCCCAATTATGTCATCTCCTTATATATATAATATATGTGATACTACTTATGTATACAACAAAATGTTTTCGCATATACCATGTATATAAATTATTCAATTTCAAATATTCACAAACAGAAAGTTCTGAGTGTTTATATCAAAATGCTAATTACTTCCAGATAGATTCAGACAAATATCTAACTTAAACTTTCATGTTTAAATTTTAATTAATTAGCTTATTTATTTATTCATTTATTTATTGGAGATAGGATCTCACTGTGTAGCTCAGGCTGGCCCTGAGCTCCCGATGATGCTCCTGCCTCAGCCTCTCAAATGCTGGGTTTACAGGTGTGCACCACATCTGGCTTTTAATTTTTCTAATATGATAACATTTGGCTTTTAAATGAATTAATGCCTGGATGTCTTGCATTTTCTTTGAAAATATGAGTGATACTCACTGTGGGAGACCCTCTGAGTGAAAAGATCGCTCTTGAATGCTCCAACATATTTCTTCTGTAGCTGAATTTTCATTAGCCTAAAATTCTGGATCTCAAAGGAGAAGAGTACTTCACTGTAATGGACACAAGTGGAATGAACCATTTCAAACAATTAGTAAGCAGACTCAGTCTCACATTGGAGTTGCTCTATACAGGGAACAAACTCCACACATAAAGGTTTTCAATGGTTGTTCTCCATGTCTCTGGGCAGAATGGGCTTTCCAAAATGTTCCTTGTGCTTCCTGGCCACCACCTCATTAAGTTTTGAGATTCTTCCTTTTCCTTAACACTCCTCTCCAATTTGTAATGGTCAGTCTCTGCTGGGGAAATACAATGATAGCAATCATCATCCATCTCTGGATTGAATGGTAGTTCAGTTAGTTAGAAGGGGAGCAGAGCTCCAGCTAGGTTGGGAACAAACCTTACAAATCATTTATCTAAACAGAGAGCACACTGACACTATTTGGGTATTTCTACTTCCTTATGTGGAATAACTTAGAAAGCAAGAAAAGCCAAGAAGTCTGATGGTAGATCCGTCAGCTTTTATTAATGATTACAAATCACATTTTCTAGAAATGATGAAAACTTATGTATCAACCACTCTCCAGGAAATCAGCGACTTACTGCTCTTTCAAAGAAGGTCTTCAGAACAGTAAAAGAAAAGAGTCCTTTGGTATGGAGTGATTTCCTTGTGTTTATAGCTAAAACACTGAAACAAAGAGAAATTTTTGACCCAAGTAACAGATCCCTGAAAAATCCAGTGAGCAAAACTTAGTTTTCTGACTTCTGAATTCAGGTTCTTCTATACATTGTTGAGCTGCTAGCATACATGGGTAATATTCATAGGGTCCAAGAGTAGGGCATCATGAAGATATAAATGAACTAAAGAGAATGTGGTTTGCTAATGTCTGAAAATCAAGAACAAATCTACAAATTGAATTTAGTCATGAGATTTCACTATTTATACCTTATTGAATCAATTCTCTTGTTTAGGAAGTGCAATGAATTTATACTCTTTATAGTGACTGATGGTATTGTAGTTTTTAGTAATGATTATTTAACTCAATCTACAGTTAAAATATCTTTTGCAGCCATCAATGTCAGCTTGAAACCATTCATCAATGGAGAATTTGCTACCATACAGTAGAGGATATTTGTTTTTCAGTCAGGCTCCATCATTAGAAATTTTATTGAAAGAAAACAAACTTCTGCATCACTTCCAAACACCGGCCAGCATTTTATCTTTTGATCCAAACAGGAATAACTCTTACCTTTTTTAATAGTGACAGATTTTTGAAATATATGAATATGGCTTGCATGCTCCCAAATTTTCTCATCTCCCTTAACCATTCTTCATATGATATATGATATTCAACTGGGTGGTGTGTTCAGAAAGGAGAAGGAAAGCCCCTCTAAATCAAAATAGCTTTTTTTGGTCGTCCATCATCATGCCTAAAATTAATCCAAGGTGCTAAAGTATTCAAAGATATGTCAAAAGAAGTGGAAGGAAGGTTCAGAAAGGAAACATAAGGAGGGGATTTGGAGGGGATTTCAATATTAATAATAATGACATCCATCATACATCAGAATCTTACAGTATGTCAAGAACTCTGCTGAAATCCTTACATATATTATTATATTCAACACTCACAATTACTCCATTAGACAGACATTTTGACTCTGTTTTATAGATGAAGATATAATGCCTTCAGGAGTTAATTAAACTGCCCATGGTCACACCTTTTTCAAATGACAGACCCAGGGCTTGAACCAGATCTGTCTAATTCTAAATTTGGTGTGCTTACCTGCCACCATGATATGCAGTATTAAAAAGAATATTAGAATTTGAAACAAAACTTTTGGATATAATAACCACCATTGCCTTTTATACGCTCAGTGATTTAGTTGATCTCTTTGAGCCTTTCTTTTCTGCATCTTTTCAATACATTGTTCACTACTTTATTTTTTTCTGTATACAAAAACCTAATTTTCAGATTATAGCTAGACATTCTTCTATGAAGGATTGTTAATGGATCCTACTGGCTACAGGATGGAAAAAGATAATGTGTCACTTCCTTGGAATGGAATGACCATTCTCCTCTAAATTGCTAGTTGTCTTTCCAGCCTTTGTTGCAACTTTCCTTTGAATACCTGATAAAGTAAACACAATAAATTGGTTATGTGCCACATAGCAGACCTGCACTGGATTCTTGCAGCTCTGTGCTTTGCTTGCTGCCTTGAAAGGAATTTTTCTACTGGAAAAAGTATAATTTTCAAATCACAGCTCAAATTACCCCTATCCCTGGCTCCATCCAAATGAATCCATCCTTCCTCTAGGTAGCCTTGGCTTCTTGTTTCGTGCCTTTGTTCACACATTTGCCTGCTTATAAGGTGCTTTTCAGATATGAATTTTTGAGAGCAAGGATCCATATTTTAGTCACTTTTTTTTGTATTTTAGTGCAGAGTCTACAGGGTCTCACTACATAGATTTGACTTGCAGTGATCCACCTGTGTTCAGTTTCCCAAGAGCTGGAATTACAGGTATGCACCACCACACCCAGTCTCAATCACCATCTCAGCGTGTGCTGGGGACAAGGCCAGCATGGCATACTGTGGACTGAACCCCAGTCACTGCATCTGCCTAAGCAGGTGCTTTAATCTGAGTAACTATTTGGCTGGTGCTTATTCACTTTGTTTTTGCTTGGCTCCTGTATCTCATGTCACATATAGCAGAGTGCCTTGCATAACTAAAAAATTATGGAATTATTATGTACTACTTACAAGACAATTTGCTCTAAAATATCATAGTACTGGACTTTTTATTGAATGAAAAAATGTACAAAACTAGAAAAACTGGCCTTCTTCCCTCCACATCAATTAGAATTTTATTAAATATGATGAATTCCATTTGCTGCAAAACTACAGCACTTAAATGACTTTCATTTGGATATAGAGACATACTTTCATGTTTAGAGAGTAGAAGATAAAATCAGGTGCCCCATCATTATTATAACCACTGTCATTACGTTTATGAAGATGAATATGAGATTATTATTATTTTTATTATCCTTAGCAAATGAATTTTCTTTCTTCCCTCCAGAGCTTCCAGGAGCATTCCTTATGCAGCTTTAGCTATCCTTTCTTGCTTTGGTACTGCTGCCAGAGTGCTGGGTAGAGGGGGAGAGCAGAAGGCGATCCAGAGGCTGACCCTGGATTTAGGCTGGTCTGCTTGTGGCAGACGACTGCCCCAAGGCTGCTGCCATGCTTTGCCTCTCCCTGCACTGCATTCAAGGCCATCATTGATCAGTTTGCAGAATGCTTTACAGCTGCAGCCTTGGACAGGCCATTGGAGAAACTGATTGCAGTCAATTCCCAAAAGACTGAGCCACATTGACTTGTCTCCTCTGACTCCACCAATGACTGGCTTGAGCCTCCTTTTTAATTACCCTAGTAGTCCCTATGCCTATCAGCCGGGATACTGGTTGGTGAGGGACAGAAAGAGAAGAAGAGGGAGAGGGAGACTGTGGAGACTGAAATGAACCACTGTGTTCCAGAGTAAGGTGCTTCCTTAACTTTTGCTAGGGAACTGGGTCACCATTTCTTATGAATTTATTATGTGAATTAGTGGAAATTTGATTAGAGAATCAAGAACCACATGGAGTTGGACTCAGCCAAGTGATTTTGTACATTTGTCAAGTTATTCACATAGCGAGGATGCAGTGCTATGTCTGTAAATGAGAAAATTGCTAAGGCAAACTTAGTAACTAAAAGCATTTGTAAATATAAATAAAACTATCATTGCTTCTGTCATTCTGATGAGGACAAAATGATGATTTCTCACTAACATTTATTGGGCATTTAAAGTACTAAGCACCATGAAAAATGCTTTACCAAGATGATTTCTTTCTTGATATTTTAAAACATATTGCCCTGTGACATGATAAATAAAATATTTCCCACTAATTCATGTAAGTAGCCAAAGAATTTAGCCTGTTGTCCAAATTCATAATATTAGGGATCAAACTTAAGTTTCTGGGGACCCAAGGCTCCTGTTGATGTTGTCTGTGTCAAACACCAGTTTACAAACCCTGTTTACCAAGATTCCTTTGATTTTATGTTCAGCCTTATAGCTCCGTACATGCACAGTAGGAGGTATGCTTGATAAGAAAATCTTGGCTTGATAGTCATGTACTTAAAAGATCCCAATTCTATTTTTTCTCAGCACAAAGGTAGGCTGTATGGCTCCAGTAGTTACATATTTGCATACTTTTTATGTGTTTGGTACAGGGTCTCGCTATGCAGCTCAGACTCATAGTGATTCTCTTGTCTCAGCCTCCACACTGCTGGGATTATAGGCATGCACTACCACACCTAGCCTCGGTGGCCAGCTTGGTGCAACCAAGACAGGGCAGGTATGGCATATGGTACTAGGGATGGAACCCAGGTAATTGAGCTTGCCTAGTCAGGCACTTAAACTGCTGAGCTATCTACACAGCCTCTATGCCTGCTTTTAAGACAAAGTTGAAGTTCAAAGTGACAGTTTTTACGAGTTTGTCCACCATTCTCATCAAGGATTTAAAATCATACAGTGATGGATTGCCATGGTATGCACTTCCCACACCTGCATTAGGTTCCTTGGAGGGCTTGGTCAAAAACATATTCCTGCCCGTGTTCCCAGGCCCAGTGTTATGTAATCAAAATTTTTAGAGTAGGGACCCAAGATTCTACATTTTATTAAAACTCTTTCAAGCTTCTTAGGAATAGTAATGCTTTAGGCCCACTGTGACTGAAAGCCCTACGCCATCGGGTGCTCCAGTTCAAGGAAGGACCTCTCCCTCCTTTTGCCCAGCAGGCCTTATAAGTCACTATTTTTTCAGTAGGCTTTGCAGTCCCCTCTACTCCTTGTAATCTGAACTCTTCATTGCCTCTTAATGTTTGTGTCTAGATGATCCCCATGAAGCTGCATGCAGTCATGGGGCGGCTTCTAGAGTTTGTGATTAATTCATGATCCAATGCTGGGATTATGGGTGTGAGTGCTACACCAACCCTGGTGTAAACAGCCTCAGTTCAATACAAGGAAAAGAGAGAGGCTTGCTCTCTGCTGCTGCTCCTCCCTTTTTGCTCTTCCTGTTTTGCTGTTTTCTGCTACCACACACTGCTGCCCTCGGCCATGTGCCTCTCTGCTTTGGAGCCAGCTGATTAAGGACTGAGACCTCCAAAAGCTGTGAGCTGAATAAACCTTCCCTTCCTTAATTTTGGGTGTAAGGTATTTTATCCCAGCATCCAGGGAGAAAAGTAAGACACACTCCAATATTAAAGTTTCATTCAAGGGAATATAATCAGCTTTAGAAAATGAATCACAGTGTTTCTAAGCTACTGCACTATCCCACTTCTTTGCTAGTGGTTTGTTGGAGGTGAGAATGTGATTTCATTTGGGGGTAACATAAAGCAAAATATTTTGGGAGCATTCCTGGGGAAATGTTCAATTTCTCATACAAAAGAAATCTACCTAAAAGGAAAGTCTCTTGTTCCTTTCTTTTTCTTTATACTTTCAAAGCAGACCTGCAAGGATATGGTTCTTGGAGGCACTATATCTGTCCATGAAGTATGAGGTGACATCTGAGCAGCCAATATGGTGAGAGGGACAGCATATCAAAACATGTCCTGTATCCTTGAGGACAGGCCTGGAGCCACTCATCTAATCCTGAAGTCAACTGATGCTGTTCTAATTATATGAACAATAAATGTCCTCTGGGTTAAACCACTGTTAGTCAAGGTCTGTTATTGTTTCCATAAACATCTTACTCTTTCTTGCCCTTAAGCATTTCTTCCCTTCAAAATCAATGAAGAAAAGTTATGTTTATCAACTCAGCATGTTGCTTATCACGTGAGAGGGTTAGATGAAGAGAAATTAGCATGGCCATTTGACTCTGCTGTCAAATACCAGATGTCATACATAATCTTAGGCAGCTTCCAAGTCACGGTAAATTGATGGTAGGATTCTCTTACCAAAATTGGTCCTCTTGATCAGGGGCCTGAAAACCATACCTCATCAGAAGAATCTGGCCTGCTGTGTGTTGATATATTTCATTTGAACACGGCCATACTCACTTGCTTATATTTTGAGTATGATTATTTTTATGTCACAGTGGCAGAATTAAGTAACTGTCACACACACCAAATGGCCAAAAAGCCTAAAATATTTACTATCTGAGCCTTTATAAAAAGCTTTGAAGTGCTTTGATGTAATCAGTTACTTCTGAAAGAGAAATTTTTGTGTTTTAGTCACCAAGTGGGAGGAACACTCCAGTCATTCTGCTGAGCAAATTTAAGAATCAGGCCTTTGCTCTCATCTAAATTCAGGGGCCACCCCCTTCCCAACTAGTGCACCCAAAGGTGGTAACTGTGAGCAGAACCAATATTTCCTTACATAAAGTGACCTTGAATCTAACCCAGCCTTTGGAAGTTAGAAGGACAGAGAAAATCAAGCAACCTGGACATATACCCCAGAAGTGGAGTAAGCTGTGAAAGAGATGGGTATAATCAAGAGAGAAGCAGAGTTAGATATTGTCTTGGTTACTTTTCTCTCATTGCTGGGACAAAATACCCAATATACACAAAACTAAGGAAGGAAAGGTTTATTCAGCTCACAGTTTGTGGAGGTTTTAGTACATACTCAGCTGGCTCCAAGGCAGAGTGGCACAGGGCAGAAGAACAGCAGTTCATGGCAGCAGAAGACAGCAAAATAGCAAGAGAAAAAAGGGAGGAATAGTATAGAACAAGACTCTTTCCCTCCCTTATGTTGTATGCAGGCTACCTGCCCCAGGATGGATACAGTACTCCCACTCATAATGCTGGCACTGGACCATAATTCAATCAGAAACTCTAGAATTCTTCCCCATCACTGCATGAGGCTTTGGGAGGGATGTTTAGACTCAAACCATAACAGATACCCAGATACAATGAGAAAGAGAGTGCAAGCCAAATGTATGATTTCCAGAACAAGAAACTGGAGTGATTGGGTCAAGGTTTGAGGGTCACGTAGCTCAGCTAAATTCTGAGACTGCAAGTGGAAGACTGAGAGATGCCTATGAAATGAGTCCTATGGGCTTTCTTCGGTTGTCCTGGTATTTACACAGCTGCTCATAGAGGGCTGACGGAAGACCCACCATTCTGTGTAGCACCAGAGACACCATCACCCCTTTTTTCTTTTAGGGTAAATATTCCCAGATAAACTTCTAATGTACTACAGGATTATGTAGCTGGTGAGAAAAATATCTTGTTACAGGCAAGAAAGCATGAGATAAATATCTTGTTTTAGACTTTCAAATGCCATTTACAGTCAACAGAGCCATACTGTATACAGAGCCTCTTTTGTAATCTTGAACAACATCAGAACCTCAGGGCCTGTTTTCTGGTCTGTAAAAGGCAGCATAGAGAATGTTGATATGCACATACAAGAATGTGCATTACACTCAGAGACACATGCTTCCTAATTTGTAAACTTCTCTTTATATATGAGGTGTCACTGTTATTAGTGAATAAAACCACATACTGATAAGGCTGCGGTTGAGTTGGCTGTGAAAGCTCCCTTAAAATAGCTGTCTAAATTGACCTGTTGAATTGGGATAATTCATGAGTCCCTTTAAGATGCTGGAGGATGCCTGCCAACATGGTCTCTCTCTGCTTAGTGTAATTGACACAAAGGAGATTCATGTGACAGTAACTAGCCACCAGATTCAACCTCTCCTAAAGACTGCTCCTTGTCAGAAATAATGAAGCAATTCCATCTCCTGGAAGCATATGCCCATTTTCCTACTTGTTAAAAGGAGAAGCTACATGAAGATTGGCTACCTAACAACTGCAACAAACAGATCATATTTAAAACAGAGGTCCAGATGGCAAAAAGCCAAAAATGTGTCCATGAGGACCAGGTTGTTCATAGTGACACTGAAGAAATGGAAACTACACTGATGGCCAGTATGGCTGACGGAATAAACAAAGGTTTCTGAGCAGGGTATTCATGGTACAATGTACTGGAATAGGTTACCTTGTAAAATATCCCAGGAGGCCAGCTCTGCCAGAAGAAAACAGACTGGGTCCAGACACTGGAGGTAAGACAGTGCATGAGAGAAAAACATCAAGAAAGACTGGGTCTTTGACTCTTGTGAGGAAATAATGTATTCAGTGCTGTATTTGTGGTCCGTAGCTTTCTACGGAGATCCTTTGAAATTTTCAAAATTTCATAATCATGTGTGAGTTGGTGAGCTCTGAATTAAAGACATGCTTTAATATAATACATTTTCATGATGCATCAAAAATAGTCAAAGTCATGGAGTCAAAGAGTGGCATTGAAGTTCCCAGAGACTGAGGAAGGGTAAATGGAAAAGGACTACCCAATGGTCATAATGACTCAGCTCAAGAAGAAGAATAAATTGTAGAAAGCTGTTATCTAACACTATCTAAGATCAAAATAATATATTGCACACTTAAAATATGTTAAGGAAGTTTTCTTATATGAAGCATCTTTTACTACATCAATATTTAAAAGTAATACACAAATCCATTATTGAACTGAAAGGATGTTAGCTTATTCTGGCATTGTTTCCCTACTTCTTAACACATCTCCATCCTGCTTACATTCATTGTAACAACCCTAACTTTCTGATTGTGAAGTACCATGATATTTAGTCAATTCATAGACTTTTAAAAGTTCTCCACAACTCCAACTCTAGGTCCTCCAACATTGAACTTGTTGGTCACTCTATGCAAAAGCATCTACAAAATGAGAATAAATGGTCTAAACACATCCGAAGGCAAAAGTATGAGTTTCAAATGTACTTATTGTGCTGCAAGATATGATCACAAAAGAGTGTCCATTTAAGTAAAGTATAAAACCAGAACAATAATCTATGTCTGTTAGAAATTGAAATGGTTACCCTCAGGGAAATAATGACCAGAAAGGATCATGGGAGGGTATAAGGGGTGCTGTTGATAATGTCTTGTGTAAGTCAATTTATGAAGTTTATTGAGCATTACATATATGGCACTTCTGGAACTTATCGTTCTTATATAAAAGTTTAAAGTAATGAATAAGAAATCAGAGGTGTAAGACCAGCAAGCAAATAAGCAACTCAGCCATGAACTTGTTATGTACAATGGCAACTAATTTTACCAGATTAAGCCTTGGATGATGCTGCATATAGAAAGAAAGGTGCATGATTCTTGCCTCACAGGGTCACTGGGAATATTGAATCAAAAAGAAAGTCTGTGTGTTAAGATCTGTTTTAGATCTAAAATATTCACCGAAAGCCTGGTGTGCTGAGAAGTGGGACTTCGGAAGGTGATTTGGGTCATAGGCTATTCTCATCCTTGGTGGATGAGACATCCAAGAGTCCATTGCTGAATGCCCATGGGGAGGTGGGTCTTGATCAGAAAGGGTGGGGAGGTGGAGTGCAACCTGGAAGCGCACTTTTGTCTCTGGGCCCTCCTTTGGCTTTCAGCTTACAGGCTGCAAAGGTGAGGTGCTTTCCTCTGCTGTGCTGTTCTTCCATGCTGTTTCTGCCACAGACCCAGCCAATTATGGACCGAACCTTCTGAATTTATGAGCCAAAATGAACTTTTTCTGTTTTAATTTGTTGGTATTGAGCATTTTTTTTCAGTGATGAGGAAGTGATAGTACACAGCAGTGTCTAGCTGCTATAATTATTATGTGGTTCTTATGCTGTCCAGGCTGGAAGCATTTCAGACTGGCTAGTCGGATAGTCATTCCAGTCTCAGATCCCTCAAGAGACGGGAAGCCGGCACATGCTGAGGGGCAGCACACTATGCGATGAAGCAGAGGAGAGATGAAAGCCAGTAGAAAGCTGGGAAATAAAGCTCACAAATCTCATTGAGAAAGAGATCACGGAGGTTAAAGAAACTCAGGGGCTGGATTTTATTCTCCAGATGAAAGTCCTAGAAACTTTCATTTGAAAAGAGAAGTTGCATGCGGGTGAGATGTAGCCAGACGAAACACTGAGAAAGATAGAGGAGATTAAAAACGAAGGTTTAGACACAAATTTACCTTGTAAAAAGTATCAGTTTGGAACAAGTCAAAATATGACACTGATGTTCTTGTTATTAAAAAGGAAAATAACTATAATTGCTTTTATTTTATTGTGCACTTGTTGGTACCACACATCTAAGAGCAGTATCTCATGTTATCCTTACTCCAAGTACAATGGAAATAGTCATCACTTATGAGGTTCTTACTAAGTGCTAGGTGCTCTTCCAAGCCTTTTATATGTATTAATGCATTTTATACCCATAACAGCCCTGTGAAATAGGCACTACAGTTATCTCTAGTTTATAATTGAGGAAACCACAGAAAAGAGCAATTAACTTACTGCTATTAAGTAGTGGAGCTGAGGTTTAAGCCCTGGCAACTTGACTTAGGGAAAATTCTTTAACCCATTATGTCCTATTAATGTCTGGGGTAATATTGGTAGGTGTTATCAAAACATATAGTAACTATTTAAATTTAAAAATGATTACAGTAAAAACCAGTGCTTTTAACCTCCCTTAAAGTACTCCCACTCACTTTGAACATATTTATACTACAGGTCTTTGTTCTTTATGAAGCAGTTCTCCAAGTCCTATTTCATGCGTGCCTTTACTTGCACTATTATGCCCATCTCATTGTCCTGAATGGATTCCAGCTGTTTAGGGTTCATGCACATTTTGAGGTTAAGGAAGGCCAGAAGTTGCATCCTGCCAGACACAGTAAATACAGTAGATGAGGACTGTAATGTAATTTTTGCTTCTGACAAAAATTGTGTTAAAGGATTGGAATTGATTCAGGGCATTGAGGTAGCTTTAACAAGACACTCATAAAGAAGTCTTCCAGAACTGCCTCAGAAAGCAGCAAGAGTGATAGGATGATTGTGTCTGAAGTGACAGGGAGTTTTATGAGGAGGACTGATACAAATGTGTTTCTTACTGTAATAATACTTTTTAGTTTTTAAAAACATATACTGTACCTTTTGATTACACCATGTGTGCCCATACTCATATGGACAACTGAGGCAGAATTTAAATCACTTACTTAAATTTACAAAGAGGGACAGACTCTCTATGTATGTTGATAAGGCTTTTGTTCTTTGTTCTATTTGCTAAGGGGAATATTTTCTTGTCATAACTGATGTCAAATGAAATATTAGAGAAAAGTTTTAAGGATGAAAAGAGGAGCAATGGTAATCGAGCTCATTCCTCATGCACTACCGTCCCAGGAAATTCATGTTGCATGTATTTAGATGTGTTGATTGCTCCATCACAATCCCGACAAGAAGTTTCATTTTTATCCTTGCTTCACTAAGGAGGAAACCGAGTCTTGGTGGCATCACAGACCTAGTGAGAAGTTCAGTAGGGTTTTAGGCAACACAAAAATATGCTCTTGCTGTTCCATTCAACTGTCTCTGGGCCAGACGAGCATGCATTCCAGAATCTAGTCTCTCCTGTCTCCAGGCCCATCTTCAGTGCCTTCTCTGCTTACTGGTGTCCTGGGGCAGCTTGAAAGGCATTCTGAATCTTAACCTCTGTAAGGAATTCGCAGCTAACTTTGCCAGCAAAATCTGCTGCAGCAAATTCTTTCCCAGGTTAGTAGATAGCCGCAGGCTCCAGAAGAGCAGGTGCTTGCCTGACCCAAGTGTCACCTGCTTCTGATATATCTCATTAGCCCTAAGGAGAAATGCAGTCTGGTCTGTGCTTTCTCCCACATGCAGCCTGGTGCAGCAGAAGGAAGAGCCAAGGGCCTGCCTGTGAAAGAGCTGGAGCCAGCTCCTCCAGTAGCAAGAGTAGGGCATGGTTCCCCTTCCCCCTGTGTTCTCAGGAATATACAGTGCTCAATTATGATCCAAGATAGTCACTGACCCAGCAGGGGAGCAGAGTCCAGCCCTGGACTCAGAGGACCACTTCCTCCATGGCAACCAGTGAAAGGCATTCAAAGGCTCCCTTTCCATAAATGTCTTCACTTTCTGTCTTTTCTTTGTATCTGAAATCCTCCCCTTAGTAATCAAGATGTTTTGCAAAGAATTTTCTATCAGTCTTTCAAGCAGAGAAACAGAAGCAGAATAATACATACACAGACAAACACACACACACACACACACACACACACACACAGACATGTTTGTGTCTTATTCACTTTCTTTGTTAACAGGACACAACACCAGACACCCACAACTATAGCAATAGAAATTTATTTTGGTTCACATGTTTCTTTTGTTTTGTTTTGTGGGTTTTTTTTTGTGGTACCAGGGATCGAACTCAGGACCTTGTGCTTGCCAAGCAGGCACTTATGCCACTGAGCTATCTCCCTGATCCTAGTTCATGGTTTTTAAGAGCATTCAGTTCAGAGTTGGTCAGCTGCAAACAGTTTGGCAGAGAGGTTCAGCAGAGCAAAGCTGTTCTTCTTAGGTTGGTTTGGAAATGGGGAGATAAGGGAACGGCCAAGGAAAGAGATTCACTCTTGCAGATAACACCTGCAATAACCTGGTTTTTCTGGACAAGCCTCACTTCCAAATTCAGGACTGGGGAGATAGCACAGAGACATAAGCACCTGCCTGGCAAGCACAAGGTCGAGTTTGATCTCCATTGCCAAAAGAAAAAACAAGTTCAGCTACTAACTTATCAGTTGGATTAGTCCACTGATGGTGCTTATCAATCATCTTCTAAACACAAGAGAATTTTGGGTGTCATTTCAGTTACAAACCATAGCAATATGTGTACATGTCTGTCTGTCTGTCTGTCTGTCTGTCTGTCTGTCTATAGAGCAGATTAACAGTATAGAAACTTTATGTTAGAACATATAGGCTATTGTTGAGATTTATTCTTCCTCAGGAAAATCCCAATCTTGCCTTTATGGTAAGGATTGCAACTGATTGCATGAGGCCCAGATTATGCAGGATAATATTCTTTGAAGTGCCTGCTTATGTATCCTAACCATATCTACAAAATGCCTTGATAGAAAACACCTGCATTTACATTTAAGTGAATATTTGGGTTATATAGGCTAGCCACATCATCACATAAAACCTGGCATATAAGAAATGACACTCTTCATCATGTAATGAAAAGGCTATCAGAACAATGGTTTGGGTCCTTCTGTTATGTTGGTGTCTTCCTCTAGTTCTGCTGCTTAGGTAAAATATCTTGAAGTAATTTGTAAACAACATGTACATACTGCTCAAAGTTCCAGTGTCCTATGAGGGTCTTCTCCTCATGGATGTTGACCTCTCATTTAGTCCTCACAGGACTGATGGGCAAGCAAGCTCACTCTAGCCTTCTCTGTCCTGGTATTAATTCCATTCATGAAGATGGAGCTCTTCCAACTTAAATAGTTCACAAGGGCACCAATACATAAATTTTAGAGGGAGATCACTCTTCTATCCACAGCACCGGGGAAAAGTCTTTTCTTCTCTCTAAAACTCAGTGTGACTGATTGCTCAATGGGTAGAGGAAAGAAGTGATCATTGTACAAGGTATGAACATCGTCTTCAGGTGTTTGAAAGTGTGCTACAGCGAGGGAATACTGACACTTCCTCTGTAGAATTCCAGAGAGCAAAAGCAGGGCCATCACTTTGGCGAAGGACAAATTAGGTTTGGCTAAAGAAGTAGGTCTTACAATGAGATTCCAGCACAAGTGGGGCTGCCTTATACAATGCTTCTCTGGTGTTAGAACCTGAGAGTATATAAAATCCAAAAAGTGCAACAGACACTGTGAGAGGGAAAGAAGCAAGTGAAAGGAGAAAAGAAAGAAGGAAAGCTATCATGTATGTGAGATAGCTTGGGCAATTCTGCTACTTAATCATACTGGTCTATTGAACAGAATAGTTAATGCTTATATTTTTTCTTCTTTTTAATGTTTTGACCAATTTTACATCCTTATATTTGGTAATCTGAACACATAATTTGAGGACAATATGCAATATAAAAACCATTGTTGAATTCTATCATCTTGTTTAGTGAAATTCGGTATCCTTTCTAATGTTTTTTCGTTATTATATTGTGTTCTCTTTAAAAATTAAAACAATCAAATAAAAGAAACATACAATTGAGGAGGAATGAATGTCTTTGGGGAAGATCAACATAGAACGCATTATCTGTCGGACTGCATAAATTCAAATGCCTCCCCTTGTGATGATTCCTCACAGCTAGAAAGCCTTGTTTTCTTTCTGGATCCTCTGCTACTCTCAGAGTTTATCTATTTCCTGTGCTGGCTGCACAAAAGTAAACATGTCCTCTAAGCACCCATTGGCTTCAGCCCTGTGCTTTTTTATGAGATTAACTCTCTATCACCAGAAAAATCTCTCAGATCAATTTAGGTACTCTCACTCAGAAAACCACTGAAAGATGAAACCTAGTATGAGGTTTCTTTTTTTCAATTTGATGTGTTCAGTAAAACTCGTGCGGAGTACTGCTGTGCGTGAGACATCGTGTAGGGATCCAACATGAACTATGTACAGCCCCTGGCCTCCAGGAGCACAGCTGCAATGGGAAATACACAGACATATTTTGAGAAGCTCAGTGGAAAAGAATGATGTCATGACACAGACTGATGATGAGGAGGAGGGAAAAGGAGCACATTTTTATTGATGGAAATTTTTACCTCAAAATGAAGGTGGACCAGATTTGAACAGATAGGTGTGCTAAGAAAAGTGCTACAGATGGAAATTACAGCTTGCCAGAGTCAATACAGCAGGGGGTGGTTTTGAGTTGGAGACAGCAAGAGGGCAAGACATTGTCAAGGCCATCAGAATCCTCTCCCAGTCATGCTTATGGCTTTGGCAAGGAAGACTGGGTCCAAATTAAGAGGCGATCAGTAGAGAAAAAAGGTGATCATTTCCCCTTTTAAGAAATATTGTTACGGTTTGCGTCTGTGCAAAGCTTTATAAAGTCAAGGGGTGGTAACTTCTAGACTTTGAGATTAACTCATGATTCACAGGGATTGTGGGTGTTAGTAGTGCTAGGATTATGGATGTGAGTACTACACCCAGCATATGGGGCATATAGCCTGCATGCAACTTAAGGAAGACAGACTTCCTTTCTGTAGCAACCATTGCTACTACTCCTCCATTTGCTGTCTTGCTCCTTGACACTGTCATGAAAGGTTCCCCTCTGTCTTGTGCTACTCTGCCTTGGAGCCAGCCAAGTATGGAATGAAACCTCCAGTAACTGTGAGTTAAGTAAACCTTTCCTTCCTTCATTTTGGGTGTCGAGTATTTGTCCCAGCAACAAAAGCCCAGTAAATGAGACAATTGTATATTACAAACATTTATAAAATAAAAAGGAAAGGGATCAAAGTAAAGGGGAAAGGGAAGGAAGGAAAAGAGGATGCAAACAGTAACTAAAATGCATGATGTACCTATACTTCACACTTTTCACAAGGAATGGAAATGTTATTTATACACATGTATAGTAATAAACTAAAACAAACAAATGATAAAGCAAACAAATAGATAAATAGAAATTACCAAGGGGCAGGCTTTTTCCTATCTATCTGTACTACTACTTTCCTTACAGAGAGTGCTTTGAGCTCACTGTGCAGCTGTCTCTCAGAGCCTTTGTTTCCTGAATAGCAAGTTATGTGTGTACACTTTCCCCTCGTCTGTGAACTCCTCAGCTAGAGATAGCTACACACATGCTCATGTACTTAGGGACAAATCAAGCTGGTCCTGGGGGAATTTAGAACAACTTGGAATCAAGTCTCCAATCAGCTAAGTTTTGCCATCAAAAAGAAGGTGGCAGTTGACGTGGAGGCCGGTGACAGAGATGTCCGCCTTGTGGCCATCAAATCCATGTGGCTGTTGTCTGTGGAGAATGTCAGCAGCTCAGATTGTTCAGTGTGAAATATAATTTGGGCTCCTGGGTGAGCAGGGAGGAGAGTGTGAAAGAGATGACACTGGTTAATTTCATGTTTTACAGGCCCAACAACCTCAAACACACATTTCTCAGAGAAAACTGAGAACCTGCAGGCCACTGCATGCATTGATACGCAGTGCAGAGGGAAAAGTGAAGATAGGGAGAGAAACAGAGAGTGAAAAAAAAAGAATATATTATTTCCTCAAACCAAACATACTGAAAAACTTCCATTTTAATGGGTTAGATTGACAGGCAAAGAAAGAAAAATGAAACAGTTCTTCTCTCAACGTTTTCCAATCTCTCTGCTTGTAACTGCAAACTCCTTAGTTAGCATTCAAGGCCCCTCCCCTCTGCCCTAATCCATCTTTCCATAGTCAGATCTGCTCTTATTTCATTCTTACTCAAAATGTTTCCATGCCTCCCTGTAGATTAAAGCATAACACACAGACTTTCACATGTAGCACTAGCATGACCATGATCTTCTCGTTGTACGTTTCAGCTCTTATTCCCAACCAACAAAGTCTCTTCCACCAATATTCACCAATGGGCTCCCAGATCTCCTGGCCCTTCCCTATTCTCTGCCTTTTGTATGTTAAGTTTCTCTGCATAGAATTCAAATTTGAATCTATCTTAGGCTTCTGACATGTTGATATACTGAATACTGGCCTCCCTGATGCTTCCTAGAAATCTTGACAAGTTACTTAATTTCTGTGTTAGGTTCCAGTTGTCTATTATATCTGAATTAGAGAATGTTCCCCACCTTTCATGGCTGTGATGAGCAATCAGTTGTACAATGTGTGTATGGAGCAGGAAACAATACCAGGCCAATCACCTCATGGCTTAGTTTTATTATAAATTTAGCACAACTCTTACTTTCTTTATGATATCATCCTTAATGTTCACATGTAGACTTAGGGGCTATTTTCATATGTAGTACAGTTGAGTCCTAAATGTGTATCAGTTGTAGCAGTCCCTGTGCTATGCTCTGTTCCAGATAGTGGCTTATATGCCCCTCTCCCACTATCACACTATAGATGTATGGATCAGGCTTAGATATATCTAGATGTCTGTTGCTCAGCCAAAACCACGTGGCTGGATGAATGGTGGCAGGATAATGTTCACATGTGCGGATCACCTTTCCAACCCAGATAAAGGGCCAGTTGTCTTACAATGTCTCCTCTAACCCTAGCAGTAGAACCAAGTTGCTCCATTTTATGTCATTTCTCTGTACAAAACTCTTACAATTCCACAACCACATTGTGAGTTCTGCACGGGAGGTTCCATGACTTCTATTCTTAGCAAGTCATTAGCAGAGAAAGTCAAACATACTAAAAAGTCTGTGTGATCTTTCCCTCATCCTTTTCATTACTACCACTCAAAGACAGTCACTCTTTGTGATATCACTGGGGCAGGATGGAAAAAGAGTGCACTGGATATGACAGAGCTACTTGACCAGGTTTAGTGCCCAAACCACGAGTGAAAAAGCAGAGGGTGTTGGTTCCACTGGAAGACTATCCATGGCTGCTACCAAAAATCAATATTCAGAAGGAACTCAGCAAAAAACCAGAAATCAAGATGTTTGCTCACAAAGAAGAGGGACTGTGTCAGCTCATACAAAGCTTCTTCACTCTCTACTTAAAAAGCTATTGCTTACTTGAGAATTTTGCCACAAAAAAAAGCTTTGAAAGCATTCCAGATAAACAAAGCAGGAGGAAAATGAGATACTGGATTGGTGGCTGTGTATTTGAAACTATAGAGTGTGTTTGTATTTGAAGGAAAATACAAATATAGTGCACATTTATTATGTTATTATTCTCAACACTTTCACAGGGTCACTTCATTTAACACACACTATAGCATTATAAGTTGGGTATTATTTTTCCTGTTTAAAAACAAGACAGGTATAGTAAGCAATTTACTCAAAGTTATGTGGCTGGGCGTTGATAGACTTGGACTTGTATCTAGGCCATTGACTCCAATATAGGTACTCTTTGTGCATACAAAAGAGATACTTTTGCATTAGGAAAAACAGGGAAGCATGTGTATATGGTAGGATGGTTAAAGTATATTCAAAAGATGCTTGCTGAGTAGTCATGATATCTTAGAACAAAGAAAGGGAAAGGACTAGGTCATTCCTAGAGATGGGCAGGGCTCATACAAAAGCTCGTGATTGCAGGGGACACTTCTGTACTGAGAATCATGGAGATGAGGCTGCAGCAGAAGTAGCCAATAACGGAGCTCTGATATCCCCCTGGAAGAAGTTGACCTCTCCTGAAAACAACTAGATCAAGGTCTGACTTTAGGTATGAAGGTGTAGACCAGGTTGGTGGTGCAGTGGGACCTGAATCAGAAATGGAAACCTCATGGTCTAGATCCTAGCCTAGGCTCTGCAGAGTGGTTGCAAGTTTAGGAAAAGAGGGCAGACTTGCTGAAAGATAGCCTGGGTGTGTTTTTCCTAGTGAAGTAGATGTGCTTAGAGATCAGATAGACCTGGGTCCAAATCCCCAGTCTCTCATGGCCTTACTGTGGCTAGAGGAAGGTCTCATCACTTGCCAGGGCCTTCATCTCCTTACAGAAACATGTTGGGATTATCAACTTTTCATGGAAAGCCTTGTATCTCTGCTATACCCTGCTCAACTGTAATCATGGAGAGGGCATATGAAGCTTTGCAAGTGAGTCTTAGCAATGGATGGGAGCTCAGGTGTGCCTCAGAGGAGGTAGAAACACTCTCTACCAGAAAGCCCGATTTGCAGTCCTCATCAAATGACAACCATCTGCTCTCTTGAAAGGAGTGCACAGGCCAGCTGGAGCTGGCTCCCTTTGGCCCCAAGTGCTGTTTTCTCTTTATCAAGAAGTATCCTCAGCTGTAAGCAGAGTACGTCATAGTTCTGCACTCTATCCCTACAGTCCTGAGAGTCCTTCAGAGGCCCAGAGGAGTTCCCAGAATTAAAACAACTTGAGT
Source organism: Octodon degus (assembly GCF_000260255.1). Lineage (NCBI taxonomy): Eukaryota > Metazoa > Chordata > Mammalia > Rodentia > Octodontidae > Octodon > Octodon degus. The sequence goes on along the minus strand of NW_004524713.1, from coordinate 3,806,841 downwards.
TTCCCCAACCCATGCCACATCCCTTGACCTGTTTTCTGCTGCTTGGTTCTGGTAAGAAAAGGCTCAACCTCTCAGCCACTTGAGAGCTGTGTCATCTTTCTATTTCTGTCTCTCTTGAATAAGCAGTTCTGAAGATCTTCTCACTTTCCTGTTGGACTTTGTTTTGCATGATCCGCACCTTCTTCCTCTATCAGGACCTTTTAAAATTTATTCTTCTTTCTTTCTGGAATATATATTCTGATTTGCTTCATGTAGCTGACTCACTCCTTTTTCATGCCCTGTTTTTCCATCCCATCCTCCTCGAAGCCTTTCCTACCCCCTGTCACCACAAGGCTGACAAGCTTAGCCTCATAGTCACTCAGTAGGTCCTTGCATGTCTCCATAATGCACAGTTGCTTACATAACCAATTTTTGTTTAATATCTATCTCTCCTCACAGACTACTGATTGTCAATGTCTGATATATTTTGCTCTCAAGAGACATTTTGGGAAGTCTGGGGATTTTCATTTGTCACAACTGGGAGATGCTTTCCTTAGGTAGAAATGCTAGGGATAGCACTGAAATCTCTGCAATGCATAATAAAGTCCAGCCTAATAAAAATCATCTGCTCCAAAATGTCAAAGGTGTCACACTCAAGAAGTCCTGTTGTAACTGTGTGCTTTGTATGTGCAGAGGTATTCACTGTCTTAGTCACAACTTTGTATCCCTCACTCACAATATGCTTGGGCAGCAAGCACATTGTCTGACTTATGAATGGTAATAGTACAGCTGGACACACACACACACACACACACACACACACACTCACACACTGTTGCATTAGTCTTACACAAGCCCAGCTAATTAATACTTGGCTTCTTCCCAATGAATACTCCTGTTTTCCTATGTATAAGATCTCACACCATTGGAATGTGGTTCTGAAAATAAGATTTATCTTATACACAAACACTCCAACATTTAATACCTGATTCCCTCCCTTCCTATTGAGTATGTCATCCCAGCAGCTTCCACTTTGGCCCATTCTTTTCCAAAACCATCCTACACGTATGTGTCTGCATGTCTAGGTGTACCTGCATTTGGACCCAGAACCTCCACTCTCACCTGTTCATCCTCTCATCAAGCATGTCAGCTCCTAATTTGTCTCAGTAAAAAATGGGTTTGAATCAATAGGACCACACACAGAAGCACATGCACACGGTACCAGACATGGTTGGGGGAGGGGCTCAGTGATCAACAACACCTCCCTGTGGCCATCTAAGCCATGGGACTGTGACACGCTTGTCATTAAAACCAGATCGAAAGCTAGGCATGAAGCCTATGAAGCCTATTAATCTCTCTCTCTCTCTGTCTCTGTCTCTCTCTCTCTCTCTCTCTCTCTCTCTCTCTCTCTGTCTCTCTCTCTCTTTCTCTCTACCTATCTATCTCTCTCAGACACAAACCTTTACAAATTAAAAAACAGAACTCAAACTGCAGAAAATAATTTTAATCAACGTCATGCTAGTGTGGGCTGAGGGTGAAATAGGATATTAATGCTTTTATCTCTGCTGGGGACGTGGCTCACTTCACCATTGATTCCATTCGGAGTTGCACCCCAGGTGCGTTCCCATAGCATTTCTGCATTAAGCAGCTGTGAGACCGGGTTTAACATCTTTTATTATCTCGGAGAAGCGGCACACACCGAGTGGTGGGGCCATAATAAAAAGATCCAATACTCCATTAGCACAGCTAAATATTTGACTGCTAAACTCAAGTGGAAAATGAAACTTAGTGCCTGGAGTGGAGCTAGTAAAGGACAGTGATGTCTGGGAACCAAACTACAATTCTTTCATGCTTTATAGTACTTTACAGTTTACGATGATTCGCAGATGCATTTTGTACTTTCGCTTACTTTTCTTGACTGCTGAGTAATGAGGCACTACTCTTGCTCACTGGAGACAGGACTGGACCTTGGAGGAGTGAGGAGACTGCTCCTTAAACCCACATACTCTGCCCCCAGACAGATGCAGTAGATAAAATATACAACACAGAAGCTTTTAATCCATATTGGTGTCCTTTCATTTCCCATTCGCTGATTCCAATTATCTGTGCAATATTGGACATTTTCCAAAAAGATAAGCTGACTTCAGGCTCACATTGGGTGGGACATATTTTTCTTCTTCCCTTCTTGCCTTGTGCTTCCCTTTTCTTCTCTCTTCCTTCCAAGAGAAGTGTACTGAAGCCTCCTGCTCTGGGCCTGTCTACACTGACAGCCTGGCATGGACATCATGAGACATATGATGTCCATATAGTTATCAATCTTCCCACCCAGCAAGAATAATAGATGCACATTTTTAAATAAGGAAAAATAGAGGAACAGATAAATGTAAAAGTGCTAAAGGAGTTGAAATGTCGAGAGAGAGAGAGAGAGAGAGAGAGAGAGAGAGAGAGAGAGAGACAGAGACAGAGACAGAGACAGAGAGAGACAAAGAGGGAGAAAAAGAAGGTATAGAAATGAAATCAAAGCTGAAATTTAAGTATGACTGAGCTACACGAGGGGAGAAAGGACCATATAAATGGAGAAGACACTCAGACAGAACCTGTGCAAATGTTCAGAAATAGAAGGAAACTAGCTGACTTAAATCACTTAGAGCTGAATTGCCCAGAAAATGGCAAGGGCCAGATCCCAAAGTGTAAAGGGACTGGGTTCAGCAGCTGGTTTGTTAATACAGCTGTCAGTTGGCTGAGTGGATGGGACTTTCCCAGGCTTTCATGTGTAAATGGACCCCATGGAGCTTGTAAGATGTAGGTTCTAATTCAGGAGGACTGTGATGCAGTTGGAGGCTTTGATGCTCCCCGGGGAGCTCTCAGGTGATGCATGAGGCCAGGTCTGTTGACCACACTCGTGTAACAATGTCCAGATCTCTGTTGTCCAGTTTAGTGGTCACTATCCCCATGTGGCTGGTTCAAGTTGACATGCAATAAGAGTAAAAAATATGCCCCCTCTTCTGAAGACCTGCACAGAACAGAAAACAAAACCTACAAAGGCCTTACTAGTAATTTAAATTATGTTTCTCTTAATTATGTTGTTATAATATATAATACTTAATAATATACTGCTAATGATTATATTTGAATCTATTGAATTAAGTAAATTATAGCATTAAATGAATTTAACTTGTTTTTATTTTTCAGTGTGGATGATAAAAATTCAATTGTATAAACTGATCATATTGGTTTAAATAAAACACATTAGGGAAATTTTACTTTTTAAACTGTGGGAATGAAGAACTTTAAAATGAGGGAGTTAGAGGGAGCAAAAGAAGAAGTAAAAAGAATTGAGATATGACTTCCATATGTATGAACTCCCCACAGGGAATGTGATCATTATTTATTGTACACAGTAATAAAAATAAAATGGTGTATGTCATTCTCATTACTATTCTACTGAAGAGCCCTTTCCTGGTCCGTCTCCTTATGATGGTTGATTGGTTTACTGTTCCTTTAGAATTATGCTCACAGATAACCCACTAGTAGTATGAACCACTGGACTATATTGGATTATTTTGCTGAATTCATGCACCCACAATATTTAAATGGGAATGGAATACCCATCTCTAACAAAACTAAACAAAAAAGGGGGTTATAAATGAAGGACCATTTGTATCTGTATATAAAAAATGGTTAGGATAGATACACACCTACTTTCTCTTAATTCAATGACAAGAAAGATTTGTACTAATAGTGTTTGGACAGGATATCATGTCTGCATCTTGTACTGTGAAAAACTGCTAGGAAGACAATATGCAATGTATTAATTATTGTAACTGTCCTACTAACCTGTTTTGAAACTGTCTCATTGCTACTTGTTTCTCAATAAAATTAATATTAAAAAACTTCGTTTATCTTTCTTTGTAGCTCAGTAGTACTCCATTGTATAAAAATATCACATCTTTTTATCCTTTCCTTGGTTGATGGACATTTGGGTTGTTTCCCAGATTTAGCTATGACAAATTGTGCTGCTATAAACATGGGTGCACATATATCAATCACTGTGGTATGATGTTTTCATTTTTTCTGGGAAAATACCCAGGAGAGGACTAGCTGTGTGAATGTCACTCACACTGTGCTGTGAAGCAAGTCTGAAGAACCACAAGAATCAAGAAACCTTATTCTGTGACTTGAACTGAATCTCTGTCTCTGATCCTTGGTTTAACCATCTGCAGAGTAAAGTTTTAAGTCAAATGCCCTTGTAGTGTATTCAACCATCCATACACAATGAGAGCTGTCTGAGGTCAAGTATTAAGATTAAGAACCAATTACAGCTGGGTTATGTAAACACTGTATTGACTGCCTCATGAAACAACATATTTAGAGGAATATTATTCTCAAGTTCTCTAAACATCCTCCTGGATAGGACAATCCATTTATGAAGATGTTACCTAGCAACCTTTAAAAAATCAGAAAGCAGTCCAAGCTGATGTTTGATGGGACAGGTTGGGCCTGATCTTCATTTTCAGTGTCACAGAATATCACACCAGGAAAGGACATCATAGGTCACCGTGATCATCCCCTTAGTGTGTGGATAAAGGTGCATTGGTCCAAAGGTGTGGTGACTTGGTTGAAGGCCACAGTGCTAGTTGATGACTTAGAAGTACAAGCTTCTGGCTTCTAAACTCCCATATATATTCATAAGACTTAGATGGGCAGTAGGTATCCATTGACTTGATGTGAGGCCGAGCCAGGAAGGGCTTTAGTGTGCACTAACTGGCCAGAAATGCCCAAATAAACTAAGCACCAGTTGCCTTCAGTGGACTTAACTTCAGTATGAATTCCTAAGCCCAATTAGAGCTGTGGTTCTAGGACATTTTCCTCATCTGGTTATATGGGCTTCCATCCTAGAAGAGATTTTTGTCTGTCTTTTCTGCACTGCTATATATTTCCCTAACAACTCTGCCCAATGAAATGAGTCACATATATAACTATAACATTTTTAGTATCCAGATTAAAAAAGTAAAATGAAACACATGAATATGGCTTCAATGATACATTTTTTACACAAATGCATCTAAAATTGTATCATTTTATTATACAATTAATAGAGATTTTTTTCAGGGTACTTTTTTGAGATGTGGTATGCATTTTTTTACTTACCATTCCATTCATCTTAGAAGTGTCTCTAGTTCAGTGTGTCAAAGGTGGGCGTGGCTATGGCTACCATATTGGATAGCCCGTCTCTAGAAATAAGAAGAGTAAGTGGCACATGATAGGCACTCAAAACATGTAAATGGATGGATGGAATGAAATAGTCTATTTAATAGGACACCTGATAGAGCCACTAGAATCACAGCCTGTAGACAAGGCCAGTGAAGGCCAGTGACTAACTCTGAATGAGTTCATTTAGTTGCCTTTCCTTCCCAGCATGAAGCTAAGCATAGGGTTTATCCAGGGAACAGACCCAGGCTACTCTCGACAGTGTTTATGCCGAGGTTCAGCACAGCCCCTCATATACAACATGTGCTTAGCAAATGTGTGCTGAGGGAACAGTCTCCTTGCTAATTGGTAAGAACTGGATAGAGGATCTGGGGCTCCTGCCCAAGGCTTTTAACACTGTACCTGCTGTCATAAAAATTGATTCATTTTCTGGACCTGGAAGAGTATATAACAATCACATCAAGGACATGTTGGTGGGGTGTAGATGCTGAGGGACTGATTACTATTTAAATTTCTTTGTGAGTGGGCATCCAGTGGGCACAGTTGGAACTCATTGTGCCAGGATCTGAATTCACCTGCCGTGGGGATGCTGGATGCCATTTACACAGCAGAGGACAAGTGCATGCTACTTTGGTTCCTTTTAAACAAACATATGTTTGGGGACGTGCTTACAGCTCACTAAACCTTCCTCCTCAGCCACAGGATGTCAGACCTGGGAAAGTGCACCTCTAAACAGCTCTTTCCTTTAATCATGCCATTGTTGTTTGCCTACTCTCTCTTTCCCTATTCTTCAGAGCCCACCCAGGAGCAACACACAGGATGTCTTGCTGATCTGACCTGGACATGCAGAGCCATCCTCTTCTTCTTCCTTCTCTGGATGACACAGGGCACAGTTCCTTTCTCTCCACCTACACTTATTGTGTCCTATCTGTCTGACAATGTACTGCTCTTTAAGAAAGAAGTTGTTTATAAGGATTAAGTAACTTTAAAATATCTAAGGTCAGATTGACCTTGGGTATGACTGAAAAGAATTTTGTAAACTTTGGACATTTGTGTATCACCTAACAATCGTTGTTGTAGTTATTGCTGCAATCTTAGCAACTTATTTTCCTTAAGTATTTCTGGTATACACAGCTAAATGCATTGATTTCTGAGAGAAAGCAATATGATTTGAAAACATAAACATAACCTGTACATTATACATTTTCTCCAAGTAATATAACTTCATAGCTATTTCAGTGTAATCATAACATATTTAATATTTTTAAATAACTGTCTATAGCTGTATAATCTATGTATCTCCTAAAATAAATAAGACTTCTATGAGTGGTATCCATATCTTAATTGTAAAGCATTTTCTCAGGCATTACCCTCATTAGACACACCCTGGAGTGAGGTGGAGAGAGGCAGCTTTTGCCTTTATGTGGGTTTATGGAGATTTAGTGGGAAAACTGGCTTGGTATTCAGATATGTGGGTTCTAAGATCAAAATTCATATGTTCTAGTACAAACTAAGAAGATAACAATATGCAATGTTTTAATTATTGAAACTGTCCTCTTAATTGGTTTTGAAACTATCTAATTGCTGTGTCTCAACAAAATTAATAAAAAATAAAATTAAAAAAACTCAGAGGTTCTAGTTGCAACAGCTGCTGTTGTCTGTGAGGGTGGCCTTCATGCATCAGTGTCACATTGGGAATTAGAGGCTTTAGGTTCAAATTTAAAATGGGTTCAAATTCCAGCTGTACACTTGTCGCATACCAGGTTGTTCCAGGTTTAGGGTTAACCATCCCACTTCCTTTGAGGGAATGGAACTGAGGCCTTTCATGGAGTTGAGGGGCAGTAACATTTTAAACCTAATTCATTAAAGGCCCTGTTGTGTATTCCAGCAGAAGTTTCCAATGCAGTAAAGCAAGTCACATAAGTTGCTTTTAATTTTACAGTAGCTGTTCTGGCCTGATAGCTCAGTGGACTAAAGTGCCTGCTTAGGCAGAGCGCAGCCACTGGGGTTTGATCCCCGGCATGCTATGCCGGCCCTGCCCGCGGGGTGTGCTGAGACAGCCATTGAGACTGGGCGTGGTGTTGCACATCTGTAATCCCAGCACTTGGAAGGCTGAAAAGAGGAGAATCACTGAGTCTGATCTACACAGTGAGACACTGCATACCCTGTAGACCCTCTCCTAAGTACAGAAAAAAAAT
>NW_004524713.1:3787902-3796386 GCF_000260255.1 Octodon degus | reverse complement strand
GGGGGGTGGAAGGCGGAAACCAGCACCATCTTGTAGGCGCTGTCCTTCGCAGCTCTCCACACATTGCGTCTGGCCTCTCACCCCTTGCTCTGTTTTCCTGCCCTGTTTCTTAAATACCATGAACCAATCATATTTACTCCACCATGCTCTGCCATGATTCTATCTTGGAGTAAGATGACCATGTATAGAATCACCCGAAGCCATGAGTGAAATTAAACTTCTCTTTAAGCTGTGGTAGTTACGTGTTTCGTGGCAACAATGATAAAGTTGACTAGTACAGAAAGGTTAAGATTCGATAGGTAGTAAAGGAATTTTTACAAAGTTAGTGTAGTGTTCAGAGTTGCTGCTTTCCTGAATAAAGCTTGGATCAGAATAATTTAAAAAACTCTAAATGTACCTACTATTTAAAGAACTATTAGAATTAAAGACTAACCCATCAAATCTATTCCTCTAAAATACTCATTTTATCATATACTCAGTGATAAGTGTTAATAGTACAAGCCCATCATTTTTTTTTTCTTAAGCCAAAGTGAAAGAAGATGAGGTTATTGGCAAAATGCTGAACTAATTAGCTCCACTGAAGGTTTACTTAGAAGGCTCATTTTAGCAGCTGTATTATTTAAACATCAGATAACTGATTTGTTAATAACTCTTTTTCTTCCTCTAGTGAGTATAATTTTCTTCTCTAGGGTTCAAAAAGGTAAAACTTTCCCCACACAGAGTCCTGACTGTAGTGCTCAGCCTTTGATAAGGTTTATTCTTCTGCAAGGTTTTCTGGTTCTCTTTCTCTTTTCTTTCTTCCCCCAGGTTGCAGGGCATGTGGGAGTGCTAATCTATAGAGGATCTTTTTTTCTCTCTCCTGTTTGTCTTCCTTTGACTATTTTCTCATGTAAAAGCAAATACAATAACAACATCTTACTTTCTAAAGCTCTTTTCTTTCTGATTGAGTTCTGAATGCCATAGAACACATCGCATTTCAAAACTTATGGAAATGCAGTCTTACATGTTACAATTCCAGACAACATGAAAAATCAGACACACAGGGGCCTTGGAACACATCGATTCAGTCACCACATGCCTTATCCCTCTGAGCTGCTACAATTAATTGTTTTCAAGTGAAGCCAAGCTTTTTGCTAAAGGTAGCACAGACCGTGTTAAGAAAAGAGAAATGATGTTTATTCATGTGTCTACATTTCCATGTGATTACTGTGAGCCCACATAGATCTCTACAGCTCAAACCAACACCTTCAGAAAGGAGCTTGTTCACCGTATGCAGTACTGGGAGCAAACAGAGCACTCTTATCTTTTGTGAAGCACATGGCTCTGATCCCATTTTACCAAGGTAGGGGCTGGGGAGAGGGCTCAGTAGAATAAGTGCTTGCCTAGTGAGCACAAGGTCTTGAGTTCAATCCCTGGTACCACAAAAAACAAACAAACAAACAAACAAACAAAAAAAAAAACCCCTTGCCCCCATTTTACCAAGGTTTAGGACTCCAGGTTCCTTTTAAACTGAAAAAAGTTTGATTGTAACACTTCTGCAGAATAAAACTCAGGCTCTCCTACCATTTGTGTGGGGCCTTACTTCAACACACATAGTGGTTTGCTTTATCTCAAGCCATGGTTGTTTCTCACTCAAGCCATGGTTGACCTGAAATTCCTCCCCTTTGTGCTCTACCCTCAGGCCCACCAAAATATTCGCCAGGAGCAACTTCCTTCCAACCTCCAGGGACTCATCTTGTGTTCTTCTATACGTGTGTTGGTGGCTGGTTCCTTCCAGTCTCTCAGACTCTGGTTCAAATAGTGTTTCCAATGGGTCTTCTCTATTTACCTGCCAGTTTCTGTCATGTTTTCAAATGTTATTGTTTCTCTTTCAACTCCTCACTGTGTACCTTTTGTTTTACTGGATTAACTTATCTTATTATTTACTGTTTTGCCTTCCTTGATGGAGGAAAATTTTAGCCATAAAGTTGAGTGTGTAGGACAGCCCCAGGAGTCCCTTTCCTCAGATAAGTTATCCTTGCATAAAGAACTCAGGAATAGTCTCAGGGACCATTAGTTACTGCAGATGTCAGCTTTTCAGATCTAAGAGTGATTTTTTTTTGAATCCGATTGCTCATGCTGGAAGAAAGTGACTTAAAGATTAAGAACTTTATCCTTTTCATCCCCAGTTCATGAATGGAAAAATCATTGCTCAAATAGTCAAGCCAGTGGCCAGAGAGGACTTGAATAACTAGGTTTTCCATCTAAATATTTGACATTATTTATCCATCAGTATTCTTTCAGAATGTATTTTATCCAATTTTCATAGTTAAAACTAATTTTTAAACTATGTGTAACAGAAAGGAACCTCAAAATGAGTCTTTTGCACTACATGTTAGCCCTAAGAAAAGAGTCAAGCTCAATTATGGCAGTGGAACTATGCTTAAACTCTACTAGAGCTATGCCAACTATGAGCGAGAGAGTGAGTGATATGAAAGATAGGGAAGAGTGGAGACAATTTACTACTGCTTAAATGTGTAATACTAGGGTCATGCTTGGAATGCCTGTCATTCTGGTCTTCTAAATACATACTGCTTTTCATATCATGCCAATTACTGCCATACTGTCTTTCAAGGAAATGTTTGTTTAAAAAAAGGGTAATGAAAAAAAAAACCAGGGGCCAGGAAAAAAAAGTTATTGGGCTTTTCTTGTTCCATTGTTTTTTTTGTTTGGTTTTTTAATTTTTTGCTTAAAATATTCCTATTTTTAAAATAATGTTCCTTCATATTCTGTAGACTTATAGTTTAACATATCAATACTTGATGGAAAATACCTGTTCCAAGTTATGTCTAAGATGTTTGATATTCAGACAGGTTGTGAGGGTAAGCTCAACTGCTTATGCTGTAGAGTAATAATAATAAGCTTCTCTTCTGGAGGGTTAACAACCTAAGGTTGCAGACCAAAAATTAGAGGAAAAAAAGGGTTAAAAGGACAGCCAACATTTTGGCCCTAGCCTTTCAAGCTCAGTGAGGTTTCAGGACATAAGAGAACCTGTACTGCAAAATCCTGTAACTCAGTTTTGTCCCAAATTTTCTGATCAAGGAGATTATGGGGCCACAGAGGACAATGAACAATGATGTAGAGCGTGCCTAAGGAGAGTCACAGGAGAGAAAACATTCTCTCAGGCTTTCACAAAGAGCAAATTGGTCAAGCAATGGCTGTGACTCATCCACATGGCTGACACTGACAAAGGATCTACAAGCTGTGGTACAGGGTTTCAGGATAAATCTTGAGGGGATTTGACTGACCTTATCAGATACAAAAGTTACATTTCTTGATGTATAAGTCTTGCCTTACCTTGGTCTTAACAATACAGCAGAAAAGTATAAAAATAAGTTATAAAAAGTAAAGCCATATTAATATGCTGAGCTGTAAAAGGCTCAAGTCAACAAATTCTGACATTGCTAGTCCTATGGAAAACCCACTACTCTTATGGACTACTGGACTATATTGGAATATTTTGCTGAGTTCACACACCTACAATATTTAAATGACAATGAAATACCCTTCTCTGACAAAACTAAACAAAAAAGGGGATACAAATGAATGACCATTTTGTATCTCTATATTCAAAACAAGATAGATATATAGCTACTTTCTCTTAATTCAATGAATAGAAAGATTTGTTCTAATAGTGTTTGAGGACAGGATATCATGTCTGCATCTTGTACTATGAATAACCACTAAGAAGACAATAATATCCAATGAATTAATTATTGAAACTTTCCTACTAATTGGTTTTGAAACTGTCTCATTCCTATTTGTTTCTCAATAAAATTATTAAAATAATTTACTACTGCTTAAAATCAGTAATTCTGGGCTGGGAATGGAGATAGCTCGGTGGTCTGAGCACCTGCCTGGCAAGTACAGGGGCCCAGGCTCAACCCCTGATACTGCATGTGATGCTTGTGTAGTGAGATAAAAATAAAAGTCAGTAGTTTTGATGTCATCTCACATATATTTTCCCAGCTAATCTTTGCATGAAGATGGGGAAATTGTTATCATCCTTTTGTTTCACATGAAGATTGTGGGGCATAGTTAGGCAAGGGAAACTTGTTTGAGCTGATCAATGGGTTGCTATGTGTGTCATAAGAGTTGCATTTCTTTTCTACGAGTTTCACTTGGATTTCACCTAAAAGCTTAATCTGATCTTTTCTTAATAACCATGAAGATGATTGTCCAGAAGGATTCTGAAGATTTGTCCAGGATTTTCCAGAAAACATGATTAAGAATATTTGTCAAGAACATGGAAGTACTGGTGGTGAAAGAATAGAATGTGAGGCATATGATTTAAATCCTAGGTAAAGACAAGGTTCCAAAGCACTTCCATTGGTGCAATTTGGATTTTGAGTCACAAGAACACCTGCATTCTATTTCTTATTTCTCTAGTAATGAGTAGTGGTCTTCAAAAGGTCACTTCCATCTCCAAGGTTATTGTGATGCCATGAAACCAGCATTTTAGATCAGATAACTGATAAAACTTCATGCTGATGAAATAGTCTATGGTTTTATAGGAAGCTTATAATGACGGTATTATTAGAAAAAACATACTCCTGATATACTAGGACTCTCTTTTCACTTCAAGGAGGATATTTATTTATGTAAATAACATAAACATTTAAAATACCAATAGTGATTCATTTGGTGTAAAATTAGAAGTCTGTCATGTGTTTGTTCTCACACATATCGGGAAGCAGTCAAATTCACATTTCTTCATAGTGACAACAGTTGACCTACACAGGGTACTGTGCGTATTGAGCATATGCTCAGGATCGTGAATGCAGGAGAGAGTCAGGGAAGCAAATCTACAAGGAAAGATGTTCTGAAAACATGGTGATTCATAAAGTGATGAGGAATATTTGCTATGACAACATAGAACACACACATCGTGGAAAGATTGGAAAGTGCAGAGAAGACAGTTGGCTTGCGCACCAAATTCTTGAAGCAGGGATCCTAGCTACACTGACAATCACCGTGTCACAGATGATCTGCAGGCTTTCTGGGGCTAATTAACAAATAGATCCTGAATATATGAATAACTAAATGAATGCTACCAGGAAGTAAAAAAGACAAATTTTCCACTTGAACACAATGATAACCAGTGTTAACAAGTGGAATATTCCCATGTCTCTTCAGTGGTAAACATTTGCATATTTGTGTATATATTGAGGAATTACTAATATACAAAGTAGTCATCAATTTTAAGTATGTAGCCCAAAGAATTCTGGCAAATATATAGCAATCATCTGACCACCACCACAGTCAAGATAAAGACAATTTTCTTCACATTCAGTAAGTCCCTTGTGTCTCTGTGAAGGAAATCCCCTCTCTACTGATTGGGCTCTTTGCAACCTTTGATCTGATTTCTCATGGTATTTTTATACTTCCTTGAGTTTCATGCCAATGAAATCATGCAGCATGTCATAATTTGTATCTGACTTCTTTCATGTAGTATAAATCTTTTGAGATTCATCTGTATCTGTTATGTATCACTAGTTTGTTCCTGGCCCTTTCCTTTATGGCATTACAATAATTTGCAATGGATAATTCACCAGTTCACAGATATTATGTCATTTTCAATTTTGGATTTTTTTATGAAGTTATTAACATTCCTCTAGAAGTCTTCATGTTTACATGCTAGCATTACTGTTGAGGAAATATCTAAGCAGTGGAATGAAGAAAATTTTAACTTTCTCATAAATTACTATTTTTCAAAGTGATTTTATCATTTTACATTTTTTCTAGCCATGTATGAACATTGCATCTGCTCTATATTTTCAAAAAAACTTGCAGTTGTCCTTTTTAACTTTAGTTATTCTCAGTGAGTGAGAAGTACCACCTTCTTACTTCAGTTTGTGCAAACCAAGTGACTATGGTGTGGGACATCTTTTCTTGTGCTTATTTGCAATCTATCTTCTTTAGCAAAGTGTCTGCTCAGTTGTTTGTATTTTAGTTTCTATCTTTTATTAAAAGTCCAGTTGTCTGTCTTTATGAATGAGTTTAATGAGTTATTTCTATATGTTATTTACAAGCCAATCATCACACAGCTACTATATATTTTTCTCAATGTGTAGCTTGTTTTTCCATTATCATAAGAATGTCTTTGAAGGAGAGAAATATTTTAATATTGATTAGGTCCTATTTGAAAATTCTTTATGATATGAGCTTTAGCATTTATAGATGAAGTATTTCTGTAACCCAAGGTCATCATAGAATAATTTACACATTATCTAATCTTTATTTCTTTCTCACTTTCTTTTTTCTTTCTCATTAGGTCTTACTGAAAAATCTCAAACATCAGTAACCTAATGATTACAGTAATAAAAACAAACATCCTTGCCTTATTTCTTGCATTATGAAGTGTAAAGTTAGTCATTTACCACTAATTAAGATGAGAGCTACAGGTTTTTGTTTTTTGCAAATACCTTTCATAAGATGGAGACTTTCCCCCCATATTTGCTGAAAGTTTCTGTGAGGAGTAGGCCTTGACTGTTTCAACTTGATCTTCTTGATTGAAATAATCATATGAGATTTCTTGTTCATCTATCAGTTTTTGCTTCATGTCTTTTCAAAGTTATTATGAGGTACATTTCTATTGACAGGTATTTTTTCAGTGAAACAATACTTTTAGTATTATAGAATTTTGTCCTTTTCCAATTGGTAAGATCTGTTACCAAGCCTGTTTTACATGATGATTGATGTAGATACGCCAGCTTTCATTTGTTCATTGTAAATGCAGAAAAAATTTTCCATTCTCTTACTTTACTTTTTTTGCCCTTACATTGAAGTGGTTGTAGATATCATACAGTTAAGTTTTACTTTCTTTTTTATGTTTTTTAAAATTTGTTTTAATGAGAAAAAAAGATAAAACAGCAATGAAACAGTTTCAAAATAGATTAGTAGGACAGTTCAGTTACAATAATTAATACATTTCATGTTGCTGTCTTTGTAATAGTTATTCAGAGGTAAAGACCAATCTATTATGCATTTTGCTTAGAGTTTGATTATTATGCTTCATTTAATTATTGATATAGATGAGTTTATAGCTAGTGTTATGCTGTTTTCCATTTGTACCATCTGTTCTTTGTTTACTTTTGCTTGTTACTTCTGAGTCTTTCATGATAAGGGAAGATTTCCTTTGTTCTTCTTCATCTGTTTATGAATTCATCCATAATTTTAGTGGCTGGTTGTGTAAGGAATACAATGTATATCCTTAACCTTTTGCATTCTACTTTTAAGTAATATACCAAATTACTTGTGGCACAAAAATCTTAACATTTATCTTTTCTTTTCCCTTATTCCAGCTTTTATGCTACTATTTTCATACATTTTATTTCTACTTATATTATAAGCTGTATAAAAATGCTATCAATGTATTTTATTTTGAGCAATCAGTTAAAATATTATAAAATTTGGGGAAAAAATTCTTGGTTTTCGGCCCCAAAAATTTGGAAAAAATACATTGTGCATATACTCTTGGGATTCTTTGTTATATTGTGAGTATTCAGCCCTCCATCTGGGGCTCTAACCCTTGTATCTAAAGGATTTTGTTTAACATTTCTTATAGTGAGGGTTTGTTGCCGACAAATTGTCTCAGTTCTCCTTGGTTTGAAAATTTCTGCAATTTTTTAAAGTATGTTTTAATTGGGTATATAATTCTGGCTTGGTGGTAGTTTTCTTTCTTTACCTTAAAAATATGATTCTAGTAGAGTGTGGTGGTGCACTCCTGTGATCCCAGCATTCAGGATTTGAAGCAGAAGGATTACCAACAGGAGTTCGAGTTTAATCTGGGCTTATAGTGAGTTAAAGCGAAAATGTGATGCACAGTGTGACCCTGAAAACAAAAAAGGTGATTCTATTGTCTTCGGGTCTTATGATTTCTGAAAAACAGATCTATACCTTTTCACTGTCTATAGTCAAGAGTTCAAAATCACTAAAAAAGGAGTCATGGAATCTTTAATAGAGTTGTTCATTCTCATGGAGTAGATTATTCAACAGGGTCGCAAAGAGGGTGTGGAACATAAGCACTTGACATACAATTGACACTGACGTGAATGCTGTCCAATAGACAGACCTTTGTGCAAACTTGATTAGACTTCGTGTTTCTACCTTTAACATTATAAGACAAACAGGGAGATACAAGAAAAACATACGGTTAAATAACTTTAAATTTATCATCTAAGACATGCTGTAGCATTAAAATTAATTTAGGATTTCCTCACCTTTTTCATGTTCAACTATGGTACCTTAGGAAAAAAAAATTAAGGGCTTTTTGGCAAAAACAGAAGTCTTAGTGGCACACATGATATTATACCCCCATCAATAAAAATGTCCTAAAAACCTGCTCTTTATACTCCTAAATGGTATATAAAATTGCATCTACAATTGTTATGGTTTGTGTCTACTTGTCCCACCAAAGCCTCATGCAATCATGGGGTGAGGACT
>NW_004524713.1:3778273-3779287 GCF_000260255.1 Octodon degus | reverse complement strand
CCGCTGGGGCAGGGTAGCAGGAATCTCTCCACACACTCACCGGACCTGGGCTAGGACTGGGTCTGGGGGTTCTATCTTTCAGTTTCTAAGGTACATGTTTACCCAATCTTGGAGACCCCTACTCTCAAGTATAAATCCTATAAGTAAAGAGACTTACTGAGCTGATATGACAACATAACGATGTACATGTTTTATGTATAAGGACATGGAGACTTGGATAGGTGAGAGACACCTGCAACTGCATGTAAGGAAAGTGCAAGACTGTAATAGTCAGGCAAGTCTCCTCATTAGGAATTCAACTAGCTGTCCTTTGCCTACATGTGTACCAGCTTGTGAAAAGCAATAATTCACCTGAAACATATTTAAACAACACATACAGGTAGTTTACCACCACTAACAAAAAATCCTCATTACTGATTATAATGTTAGTTTCTACAAGAAATCACTTGCATACATTGTACAGTGATAGAGGTGGCCCTATTAGAATATTAAAGACACTACACTTATTCCCATGTTCTCAATTACTTGATCTTATTTCTTTCCCTCATTTCAGATATGGGAAGTCAGTGGAAATTAAGGTTTTATTTTCCTACTAAGGAGAGGAGGCCTGTGGAGAGAAGTAGGCCTACAGGAATTGTACAGAAGTGGGAGACAAGAGTGGAGGAGGAGAACAGTTGGAAAACAGAAATATTTGGGAAAAAATTCAAATCTCTTCTCTTATCCACTAATCATACAGAGGAAACAGTGAATGACTGGACTAGATACAGGGAGTGACCTGGAGATGAAATTCTCCATTTCCCATTATCAACTCGGCCAGAAACGTACACTCCCTGGAGCCATACTTAGCCAACTTGCTATCTCTCTCCACCCTGCCTGGTTCATAAACACAGATACAGACGTAGAGGTTCACAGACCCAACACTCTCTTCCCAAAGGGCAAACTATTTTTGAACTGCATCAAGCAGAGTGCAGGAGCCAAAAACGGTTGTAGTAAATAAAATAACAATATTAAATC
>NW_004524713.1:3774799-3777503 GCF_000260255.1 Octodon degus | reverse complement strand
CTCATGTATCAAAACCACAATCAGTTCACTACATGACTACATGTGTCTAACCACTATTCCCTCCAACAACTAGGAAAAAGAAGGGCATAACTTCTTTTCAGTTATCCAGAGCTTTTGCGGATACTCTTGGTTCACAATGGCGATGAAGAGGCTGGGGTAATACTCTTTAATCGTGATACAAGTTCAGTGTTTTAATGCTTATTTTTCCTAATGTGTGAGGCTCAGACACCAGATTGAAAATGAGATGGGATAGAATGTAAGGCTTGCCCTTTAAAAGATGTCTTTTCTTTTTTCAACGGACCATGGATACTTTCAAGGTTATCCCCTGCCATTCAGATTTAAAAAAATAATGAAAGCTAAAAACAGAAGTTTCAGAGCAGATTAGAACTCCTGGGCCTTTTGCTCCCCATTCCAAACTGTTCATGAGTTAGAATGCCTTCAGAGTTCAAGGGATTCTGATCGTGCAGCATGAATGCAGATGTGCCCAAGAGCGAAAGACCTTCGCTCAGTCTCCCATAACCTGAAATTGGCAGGCTCACTAAGGCATGGAGGATTATGCACTCTAAATTGGATGGGAATGGTGATGGTTGTTAAAAAATAGCATCAACAGCAAAATATCAAAATTAAAACAGAGACTACTTTTTCCTCTATTGAGATAAAATTGTATCCCAAGTCTCTCAACCAAACTAAAGATTTCTTAGAACCAGATGGTCTTAACTGAATCTGCTGTTCTTGAAAGTGTAATTATTAATATGTGGAAAGATAGGCTTGATTTCCTAAGAGTATACATCCCTTAGAAGGGTCTGGATTCCCCCATGTGTGTGCACAAGGCTTTTGTGAAAGTGTTTAGAAGTCTGTAAACATTTAGTAGCCAGGAAGTTGACCCAGTGACCTTGCATAGGGTAGAGAACAACTTGCAAGGACACAGGTGTTTGTGCAATCAATTCTGAACACGTTCATATGGGCTCCTCCTTAGAGAAGCATTTGACTGCTGAGGAAAAGCGCAGCTCACGATTCACTGGAGAACTAGAGTTTAGGGAGTATTACTGCAGCTCTTCAGGAGTGTATTCAACTGAGCTTGAGCTTATAGCGAATGGGAATAATTACTTCTAGTCTGTTCTTAGTTCACAAGTTGAGTTTTGTGAGATCGGCAAGAGGAGCAAGGTGCCCAGTCTGATTCTAGCCATCGATCAAGGAACTTGGCAGTATGTCTGGTCTGCAGAATATCAATGGGAAGTGGTGAGTCCCTTGCTCAGGAAACCTGTTCACTGTCTGCAAAGAAGCTTTGAAAATCAGGAAAGACATATGTTGGACTACCCTGTGTGGCTTCTTGGGGATTTGAGGAACCAGTCAGAACTGGAATATGTGTTAGACCTTTTTCCAGCTCTCAAGTGCATTTCACTTTAAAAGTATTGAAAAAAAAGAACGAATTTTTAAAATTCCTTCTCTTTCTCATACACATTCGTGACATTAGCCACTGGATAACATAAGAAGTGTAACTCTGTATATAATTTATGTATTTCTCATTTTGACTAGTTGACTAATTTGCCTAGTTGTCCCATTCCAGGTTAAGGTACAAAACTGGAAATGTGTTATGGTTGTTCACCACAGGGCAAAGTATTATGATGACTTTTTGTGCAGAAATAAAGAGGGGGAGAAAAGTAAATTGGGATAAACATTGGTGAAATCAGGTGTGTGAATTTTTTCATTCACTCACTCACCCATCATATGCCAGATGCTTGCTGTGCACCAGACCACAGAGTAGGATATGAGGTGCTATCCTGAATTTATGATCTATGAACTCCAAGGTTCAGGACACTTTCTTAGTTTCCTTGATCCACAACCTGATTTGTTCACTTTTTAGATTGTGAATAAGTGTGTGAGGCATACGTGCCTGTAAGATTTATTCCTGATTTCTCTAATTAAGTACAAGTGAGCTAATTTTGCATGTGAGAACAGCAAGACGCATAGAGGTGAAGCAACATATATGAATTCAATTAATGGCAAAGGTAGGATTTGAACAGGACTGTCCTGCTACAGTTAGATTTCTAAATTTCTGTGTAAAAATTTGTAATTGCTTATGTCTATTTTTTTACAATCTTTCTAATTTTTATTTTTCACATTCTGGATGGATTTAAAGTTTAGCATATCAATAATTGATGGAAAATACCTGTTCCATGTTATATCTAAGATGTTTGATATTCAGACAGATACTGATGTTAAGCTCAACAGTCTATGTTTTAGGGAAATAATACCATTAAGTCTATGTCCTGAAGAATTAAAAACTTAAGTTTAGAGACCAAAAATTAGAGAAAAATAAGGGCTACAAGTATAATCAACATTTTGACCCTATCCCTTTAAGGTCAGTGAGGACTCAGGACATAAGAGAACTTGTACTGTAGCATTATGTAACTCAGTGGTGTCCCAAATTTTCTGTTCAAGGAGATTATGGGACCACAGAGGAAAGTGATCGATGATGTAGTATGTGCCTAAGGAGAGTCACAGGAGAGAAAAAATTCTCTCAGGCTTTCACAAAGAGCAAATTGGTCAAGCAATGGCCATGACTCATCCACATGGCTGGCACTGACAAAGGATCTACGAACTGCTGTACAGGGCTTCAGGGTAAATCTTGAGAGGATTTGACTGACCTTGTCAGATACAGAAGTTACTTTTTTGTTATATAGGTCTTGCTTAATCTTGGTAT
>NW_004524713.1:3753951-3774652 GCF_000260255.1 Octodon degus | reverse complement strand
ATATATATATATATCTGTGTATACAAAATAGCATAGATATACAGCTACTTTCTCTTAGTTCAATGAGAAGAAAGTTTTTAATAGTGTTTAGACAAGATATCATGTCTGCATCTTGTACTATGAATATCTACTACAAAGACAACAATATGCAATGTATTAATTATTGTAACTGTCCTACTAGCCTGTTTTGAAACTGTCTCATTACTACTTCTTTCTCAATAAAATTAATATATTAAAAAAGGTAAGATTTGAACAATGTTCATCTTGCTGCAAAGTTTATGCTCTTATGTCTCTATGTAAATCCCTACAATAGCATGGAACTGTTGCCGTGTAATGTTCTAGAATGATATATAATTAATCTTATATGTCAATTTTAAAAATCTCTGTGGAAAGGTAGGAATTTCAGGACTGCTATCATGAGCTGTCCTTCAGAAGGCTGGTAATGACATGCTAGAGTAGAAAGTGAGCTGCTCTGTCACTCAGGCCCAATCATTCAGATGGGAATCTCCAGCAATCCAGCTGAGATTTTGGCAGCAGGTTTTGCACCACACCTGGGGTTCTTGGATGGATGTGAGGTGACAGGCTACCATAGGTTCTGAGCACAGGCCACAGCATGCAGATGTACCACCTGGCAGAGGAAGAGCTGTCTTCACTTCTTTTTCTCAGAACTGAGGTCCATAGAGATGAAATAATATTCTTAGGGTCTGTATTAAAGTGCTATAGATGTTTTAGATTGCTTTCTTGTGACTGGTCAAAGTACCCTGAAACCCAAAGGTGACAATACAATGCCCATCACCACACCTGATACCCAAGTTTGGCTTACTGTGGCAGAGATCCAATTCATGGTCAGCAGACTCCAGGGGAGAAACATGGTTAGAAAAGAGGTGCTCACTCATGGCAGTGAGGAAGCACAGCAAGCAACAGCACTAGAGAGAAAAAAACAGGGTCAGAAAGACGCTAAGCTATGCCTCTATTACCCAGTCAAGCACACCCCAGGGAGCCCTGTTGGCAGTTCTCAAAGCAACTAACTTGATCTCCGTCCTGAATGCTACCCCAGGGAAGTAGAGTTCCTTAGGGACATGATAGATCAATATGTAGGGAAAGGTGATTTGGTGGAGTCTGACAAGCATCATGATATTTCATGGCCATTGGTCAAGCTGGAGGTCCCTGATAGAGGTGTGTCATTCAAATCTGAGCCCAAAGGTTGAGGTGTAGGAGATCTGATGTTTTACATCTAGAAGTGCGAAATAGCCAAGATCCACACTGGAAGGTACACCGACAGACAGACTTCTTTATCACTGAAAAGAAGCAAAACAAAATGGTCAGCTTGTGGTATGAATGTCTCCAACAGACTGGGGAGAGGTCCATTTACATTATGGAAGAGGATCTTCTTTACTCCATCTAGTGACTTGAATGTTATTCTTGTAAAACTCTCATTACTGAGATATTAAAAATGTTTTACCAAATTCTATACATTAAATCAAATTGATGTATAAAATTAATAACCACTGTTGAATGAGAGAGAAAAAGACAAAGAAAAAAAAAGCCCTCTAAGGCTCTAGATTCAATTTTTTCCTTCTTTGTACACACGGCTTCATAGATCCCTTAACATACTTAATTGAAATATATGCATGAAATA
Source organism: Octodon degus (assembly GCF_000260255.1). Classification (NCBI taxonomy): domain Eukaryota; kingdom Metazoa; phylum Chordata; class Mammalia; order Rodentia; family Octodontidae; genus Octodon; species Octodon degus. The sequence goes on along the minus strand of NW_004524713.1, from coordinate 3,773,013 downwards.
AATCAGTATTTTGAAGTTCTTGATAGAGATCGAGCAGTAGGAAAAATGTTATAAATAGGTTACTGGTAAGAAGTTCATTCGTATTTTCAGTATGTAGATACTGAGTTACACTCTAGTTCACTTGATCTGTGGGGAAAGCAATTAAAAATTATATTTGTAGGTTCCAATTCCTAATCACATTCACTTTCTTCTGTTCTGTCTGATGTTTGTGAGTTTGGGCATGTACAGTTAAAAAAAGAATAATTTTTTTATCCATGGTAATGTTTAATAATATTGAAATATTTCGGTATTAGCTGTGACTACTGAATTGCGAAATCTGTAAGGTTCAGCAGTCTGTAAGAATGTTTCTGAGAAAGCATTCTTGATTTCTCAAGCCATCTTGAAAGAGATGTAAGGAAAATCTTACATCTCCATGTATTGATAGAGCTATCGGAGGTGGCAGAGGGTCATTCAGCTTCATTCAGGTAATAAAGTTAACCACCACAAGCTTTACTCAGAACTTTTTCTTGAAAGTATTTATTTTATTTGTTATTATTATTTTTATGTTTTTGGTACAGGATCTCACTATGCAGCTCAGGCTGGTCTTGAGCTCATTTTGTAGCCTAGGGTGGTCTTGATTTATTATTTATTTAATGTATTTGGTAAAAGATCTCACTACATAGCCTGGACACATAGTGGTCCTCCTGTCTCAGCCTTCCCAGCCCTGGAATTATAGGCATTGAGCCACCATGCTGGGTTTTGGTGGCTCAGCACACGCAGGGATAGAGCTGGCAATGCACGTGGTACCAGGAGAACTCATTCCCTATGCTTGCCTAAGCTGGTGCTTAGCCCATTGAGCTGTCTCACTGGCCCTTGTGAAAGCCTTCAAGATGGCTTTATAATTTGAGAGTATCTGTGTTTCCTTAGGTGGAATAAGGTTTGATTAGGTTCACAAGAGCTGGCAATGTAGATTTCTTTGATTCGGTAGCCCTTATTTCTACTTGATGTTTTTGATAGCAGTCCATTAAGCACTAGCTATTTGCAAGGCAGCCATCTCCTAACTTTAATCCATCTGAGTGGCTGTGTCTCACTGTGGACTCAGAATGACAGGGGATTATATGGAGACCCTGTGGTCAGAATACAGTTTATCACCATCAAGTGTACAAATGCTTAAGACTTTGGTTGGGACAGTTAGGGCTCCCTAGTAGGCTGCTTAAGCTACATTTGGGAAAACTTTGCCCAAAAGCCAATCCAACCCAGACAGACAAACAGCTGAGAGCTCCAAGGAATATCTTGTGGAAGCAAAGTCAAAACTGAGGTACTTTGGAACTTTGAAACTAGGGGCTGTGGATATAGCTCAACAGTGTAAGCACCTGCCTTGCAAGTGCGAGGTCCTGAGTTCGAACCCTGGTACCTAAATAAATAAATAAAGCCACACTATGAAACTTTTAGTTACATGAATGAACACATTTTTCATTTTCTGTCTCTGCCTCTCTCCCCTTCTCTCTCTTTCCCTCCAGTTAGTTTCATGGAGTGTTAATTGATATATGAGGTTTGATGGTCCCCTCTCAACATCTGTTTGAAGTTATTGTAATCACCTGAATGGTGCAGTGATCTTGTAACATGATGGTTTTGGAAAACTATATGGCTTTGGTGGCATCATGGTGTGATTATTTAATAGCGTTACCATCAGAAAGATCTAAAGTGGACCAAGATCTAGTACAGGATGATGACTTAATTTGTTCACCATGGCTTTGTTTACCCTCTTGTTAAATCAGACAGCCATTGATTTGTTTCTAGAAATACCTGTCTCCATTAAAGCCTGAAGTGTCTCTATATGAGTGAAAGTGTTCTGTATTCACAAATATCTCTGAGTTTCATAAATATATTTTTCACAAGCAGTGGCGGCAGCAGCTGGGCCTCAGGCTTTGTACAAAAGTCTGTGCTCATCCTTATAATAAGATACAAAAGCAAACTGTTTAGCACTTGACATAGAGGGCAGCAAGGGGGAGACATGCTTGTATCACCATGTAGGCAATGCCGTGTAATGTTGTCATTGTCTCACATGCTTTTATTTCTAGAATTGAAAGATTGCCTTCATCATCCTCAGGGACAGAAAACGCAGGGCTGACACTTAGGTTTCCCCGACTGTGTCAGTCCTAACTGAGCAGCAGTATTTGCTTGAGGACTGCATTAGGAAACGTCTTGTACTTTGAGGGAAAGAGATCCACCGTCGATTAGTAATGGCTGCCATAGACAAGAGATGGGCAAGATGCAACGGGGGAGGCGTCGAGACACACTGAACATGTACACATGTGTGATGATACAACAAAAGAGTAGCCAGCTGAACTCAAGCTAATTTCAATAAAAGTCAAGCATAAAAAGTGAAAAAAAGATACATTTATGTTACATATTACCAAGCCAACCACAGTTCCTGAAAAAACTGGCCTTGAAATTGAAAAGGAGAAAAAACATGTTTATGTGCCCCCTAGGATGTCACTTGGGATTCAAGCAGAAGGGGCTTGACTGGTCTCTGTCAAAAGGTATAGTTTGGAGAAGTACAAGCAGGCAGAGCAAGAAAAAACATAACAATTATAAACAAAGACCACAGTGCTGGGTTTCAAGCTGAGATTTAGCTCTTGCTGGCTGTGTGTTCTCAAGCAAATTATCTTAACTCCCAGTGTCTTCATCCACGATAGTGGAATAATCCGTGATTCACAGCTTTGTGAAGTTTATTTTAACTTACTCAGTTTATTAAGTTAAACAATATTGGTGACACATTTTTCAAACTTTCTGGAATATTCTCAGCATGAAATAAAGGGCAAGGAAAAGCGTCAGAGAATAGCAGTTCTGGTAATCCTGTTCTATCTAACCCTGGATCAGTGTAGTCCCATGGTCTGAAGACATCATGTGTGGGTTCTCTTCATATGCAAATGGCATATGCAACGCAATATGAAGAAAGATTCACTGTTCAACAACCAATCAAGCGAACAAAAATCTACCATTTCATGTCTTTTGCTTTAAAAATGTGTAAGGAGAGATGGAAGGGAATTGTGGTTATAAAAACATTGACTTGTGAACCCAATTATCTGAATTTCGATTCTTAATAAGTTTTTTCTTACTAGCTATGAGGATCTTAGCATCTATCTCTTGATATTCTCATGAAAATTATATGGACTAGTATGTGGAGATCACTTTGTGAAAAGCTTGACCCATTTATAGTGCTAAATAAATGCTGTTGTTATGTAACAGTTCTATAATTCCTAGAGGTTAGCATATTATCTATAATCATGACTCCAATTGATTGATCCATATGTCCAGCTCCAGGCTAAATGTTTATTTCATTTAATCATTGCAACAATCTTGTAAAGCATCACTTCTTTTTTGGAACCAGGGATTGAATTTATGGCCTTGTGCTAGTCAGGCAGGCACTTATGACACTAAGCTATCTCCCTGTTATAGTTTGTGTCTTGTTGTCCCCCAAAGCCTCATGTAGTCATGGGGCAGGGACCTCTAGAATTTGGGATTATGTATGATCCAAGGCTGGGATTATGGGTTTTAGTACTGCTGGTGTTATGGGTGTGAGTACTTTCCCCAGCTGGGAGCAGAGAACCTGAAGGTAATATAAGAGAGACAGAAAGATAGACTTTCTCTCTGTAGCCATTGCTCTCTGTTGCTGTTGGCATTGTTGCTGTTAGGCTGTCACAAACTGCTGCCCTCTGCTACATGTCCCTCTGTCTTGGAGTCAACTGAATAAGGACTGAACCCTCCAGTAACTGTGAGCTAAATAAACCTTTCCTTCCTTCATTTTGAGTGCCGGGTATTTGTTCCAGCAATGAGAGAAGAGTATCTGAGCCACTCTCCAGCTAAGTATTACTTTCTAATAAGATTATGTATCCAAAAAGGGAGTGTTTTTTTTCTCTAGTGCTATATGCCAGATATTTTGCTCAGATAGGACATTCTAAATATAAGTTATCAATAAATTATTGGATCAACACATGTCAAACAGCACTGAGGATTGGCAGGGTTATGCACCATGGACAGTGGCAGATATGCATGTTAGATGTTTGGTAAGGCTGACTCTGTGTTTTCCTCCAACATCTTGAGGCCAGGTTTGGTCTCCCACCCATTTGACTCCAAAGTCTGTTTCTCATACCTATTATGCTCATTGATTTGAAAATAATTAGTGTCTATTCACACCTCATAAAGTAGGATGTCAATGGATTGGAACACCATTTTACTGGGATCAAAGTGTGGGGGCAAATACACTCAGTTTTATATCCCCTCACCCCAATAATTATGCTTACTTGGGTGGGATTAACTTTGCAATTAAACATCAGTAGTACAGGGCTTTCTATAGAAAAGGAAAGCATTGACTTAAGTAGTTACATAATTTGAGTGGGGCTATGTTTTATAGTTGACAGCCTGGAGGATATTTACGAATGGGTATGTGGGTGGAATTTACATAGAAATCGACAGATAGATTACCACCAGATTATATACTGGCAGATCTGAGTGTGAAGACTATGGAGTTAATTTGATCCTGCTTCTTTATTCATAGATTATATTAATTATATATTGCTGTGCAATAAATTGCTACAAATGTAGTGGCTTAGAATGTGTATATGTACTGATATGCACTGTATCAGATTTCTGTAGATTACAAGTTTAGTTATAGTGGATTCTTCACTTAGAGACTCAACAGGTTGAAATTAAGAGGTCATTTGGTTGTTACCTGGAACTTCCAAGTTTAGTGGTTATAGTCAGAAATCATTTCCCTGTCATTGTAGGAGAGAGATTTGTCTATCCCTGCTAGCTATCAGCTGGGGACACATAGCAGCACCTAGATCCCCCTCATTCTTCCTGGCATAGTGGCCCTTATAGGCACTTCACAACCCAGAGGCTGTTTTCTTATAGCCTTGACGGGGTGGGTCGCTCTGACTTCCTCTTCCCACGTATGACCAGAGAAAACGCTCTGCTTTCAAAGTTGCCACAATTTAACTGGTCCATCCAGCACACCTTCATTTCTAATGTATAATATACAACTGCATGAGTGATATCTCATTGCACTCACAGGCTCCACTTCCTCTGAGAGGGCAGGGATTAGCGAGGTCAGAGGTGAAGGGGAATTCTCGTAAATTTTTGCCTATCTCATAGGTTGAGGACACTGGCAAGATTGGCCCAGAAAGGTAGACTTTACTTGTTTGGGGTCCAGGGTTTACCAGAAGCAGAACTGGATCAATAACTACTCAGTTGGGTCTAAATTCATTATTCTACTGGAAGTGATACTTCTGCTTCTCTAGTGATTCAAATGTCCATATCTAAATCCCAATCACTCTGATTTACAGTACTCTATAAGGATACTGTCTTAGCTACTCTTCTCTATTTGCTAGGACAAATGCTCAGCACCCAGAATGAAGGAAAGAAAGGTTGATTTAGCTCACACTTACTGGAGGTTTCAGTCCATACTCAGCTGGCTCCAAGGCAAAGGGGCACAGGACAGAGAACAGCCATTCACTGCAGCAGCAAAGAACAGAGAGCAAAACGAGTGGCAACAGCTCAGGCAGCTAGCTAGCCTCCCTCCCCTCCTTACACTGCAAAGCAAATTACCTGCCCCAGTGCAGGTTTAGCACCCACAACTGTAATCAGTCACAAATTCCAGAAGCTGCCCAGTGACTGCATGAGGTTTTTTCTTGGGGTGGGGACACCTATACAAAACCATAACAGATAAACTTGGAAGAAAGTGACAAGAATCCTGATCAACCTTGTTTAAACAGAAATTATTGGCTTATAGAGTCAAGCATCTATCAATAACTTCAGGAAGATCTGGATCTCTTACATGGCTTTTCCATTCTCCCTCCATTGTCATTCAGATTCCTTCATTGTGATGGTAAAGTTAATCATCAAAACTCCAGAGTTGGATCCTACCCAGTAAGAATGTCCATTGTAGTTATTTCATCTTAGCGGGACTTTTAAATAAAGATCTCAGCAAATGTTCTGGAGCTAACTATCTGTAGAGGCCTATGTCTAAATCAATGATAGCAAGCAAGGGGATAGAGAGCTCTGAATAGCCAGCCCTATTCATATGCCTTCGAACTAACATGCAGGGTCAACCCCTCTAGAACCATATTGAAACCACTCAAAAGGGTAGTTTCCCAAAGGAAAATAAAGGTGCTGTTAGCAGAAGAGAAAACCATGGATGAGGTAGGCAAAAGCTAAAAATAGCCTATGTAGGGTTCCCCCTGGTGGACGATGGCAGAAAGTGAGACCTGACAGGGCTTTTTAGAAAAGGGGAGGATCTCGGAGTAACAGGAATGTCACAGCCAAAATCACCTAGAACAGCATTAAACAAAGAAATAAAAAAACAAACAAACAAACAACAACAACAACAACAAAAAAAAACAGTACATAGGCCTCGAGGAGTCTGAATATCAGCTTCAAGTTACAGGTCCTTTACCACAAAATGTTATCCTCTTGTAAATCATCGGGGGCACCCTGAGCTAATGCTTCCTGGTCTGTAAAGTGCAGCCACCTACTGGCACTACCTCATCTTTAAGTTATTGTGGAAATGAAAGATTGCAAGAGAAACCGAGCAAAACAAGGGATGAAGTCTGTGAGATTTCAGAAAGGCTTACATATGTTGAATTATTAACTCAAGTTGAATATTGAAGAGGTTGGTAATAGAGAAATCTGTTGAGCTTAAGACAGCAGGATAATGTTTTCCTAGGCTCTTCTTAGGATTATAGATCACCATGATAAATGTTTGGCCACTTTTAAAGTTAAGGAAGCTGAAACTTTACCAACATGGACAAAGAGCCAGAAAAGAGAACACTGGGCATGTTTAACAAAATCATTTTTCATGTATTCATGTAAACATATATCCATTCTCGCAGTGAGGGATTCAGATGAACCTGATCCCAGTAGGTCCAAGTACCTGTCAAAATGTTAAGTGGTAACAAACTACTATACTTGCTACTGTTCATAGAGTGCAACACTAAGAATAGGACAGACCCTTGGGCTGGGGAGATGGCTCAGTGGAATAAGTGCCTCCCTGGGAAGCGCAAGAGCCTGAGTTCAATCCCTGGTTCTGCCAGAAAAAAAAAAAAAAAAGGACAGATCCATGCAAATAAGCATCAGCAAATGAAGGCAATTTCAGACTCAGAAGAGGCTGAATAAATTAAAGGATTGAAAGGATTATTTGTTTCTTGCATAAATATATGCTAGATTGCTACCAAATAAAGAGCTAAGGAGCATAATGGTCATAGTTTGGTTTCTTTAGCTGGGTAGGCCAAGTTTGATTCCAGAGTCCATTATGGGATGTAATTATATGACCTCTTTATTCTCTCCATGCCTCAGTTTCTATCATCTGACAATGGGGTATGCACACACTAATAATGGTGACACCACAAAAGTGTTTGAAGGATTAAATTAAACATGTGTGAAGCACATGGAGTGGTTATTGAGCCAAAGGGGCTAATCAATGTTCATTTTATATTCATGTACCAAGTTCTCATCATGAATATATATTTTATGCCTTGTGTTTTAGTTCTATCTGAAGGAACATATTAAGCAAACAATAGCACCCACAATTATTTCATTACTATGATGATACACATTCTGAAAGAGACACTAAGTCTTGTGCAAAATCTGACAGCCTTGGTCTAGGAGCCAGGGAGATGACACTCACACCACTATAGTGGTAGAAGGACTAGGCAAAGAGTAGAATGCTAGCATGAAGGCCTAGAGACAGAGGCAGACTTGCTCAACTCTAGTAAGTGGAAGAGGGCCACTTTGTTTGGAGTTGAAGGGGTAGGGAACAAGACTGAAGAGGAAATTAGGATCAGATTATGCATAGGGTCAGAACTTGAACCTTGTAAATTTTGTAGACATGTACTTTATCTTAGCCAAACTACAGGAACTAAATATTAAAGGAAAGGTCAGATTTAGTCCTGTAGACATAAAGAGGTAGGGGGAGGAAAAGCCATCAAAGGAGAAGGAGCAGAATAAGTAAGGGCACAAAGAGAGGAGCTAAGAGCCAGTGAGTAGTTAACTTTTGCTGACAGAGGAAGCACATGGGATAGGCAGACATAGAAACAATTTGGAAAGAACAAAGAAGTCAGGAAAGCAAGGACATTGAACTCTGGACACAAGAGTTCTGACTTTGGCAAGCAGTTTAAAGGTCACCAACCCATGAACAAGTTTAATGACAGGTCAGAATTTTGTTAACATACTCTCCCAGCATAGTTTGCATGGGGTGCATATGGGAAGCAGGGGAGGAGCAGGGAAAAGAGAAAAAGAGGCAGGGTGGGTGCTATATAGCATGTTCACTCAATAAAAAGATGCTCATGTCATCCTTAGGGAAATGGGAGGCTTGAATGCTGTGGGTGCATAATGATCACTCACTAACTATTCATTTTAATTCAACTGCACTCAAAACCAAATAAAACTAGTTGTTCATAGGTTCAATATGGTAGGCCTATACAGGTGCAAACATTTTTTTGCCCTTTTAGATTCTCCAGTATTTTCCAAAGTCTGTGAATATACCAGCCACATTCAGTGATGCATTGTGATTATTTGAGTGTGAGCCCAGCTCTAGTGCAGACCTCAGACTCACAATACAGAGATCGGCACGGGCATTCATCTTCAAGCCTTTCATGCAGCCTCACATACAGTAAGCACTTGAGAAGTGCAGCCTTCTTTCTGCAGTTGCTCAGCTTGTTTGGAACACAAAGCACTGCAGATTAAGGGATTCTAACTCCTTTGGGACTTGACAGGAGTTGTAAACATAAGATTTTGAGGCAATAGCGCTGGCTCAGAGTCCTGCACAAATCGACCAAAAATTTTATTTTCATTTAAGGAAGGGGAAGAAGAATCTTCATGTCATTATAAAAACATTTATCTAGTTTTCCTGTCTGTTTCAAGATAACAGAAAGGACTCTTTACCTGCTTCTCTGTTTCCCAGTCAGCTTCTCTTTTCCAATTTCTTTAACTCAGATTTAAGTGGAGTAACATACAAAACTAAAGTGAGATGATAGGCCAGAAAAGTTGCCTACTCTAAAGGTCCTGAAGCTGGCATCCAGGGATAAGAATGCAATATTGAGATTGGCAAAGAAGGATTCAGTAAGATTCTATAGAAAATTTTGTGGACAATTTTTAATGCAGGGCCTTAGTGGTTATGAGATTCTTTCTCATGCCCCTTAGATCATCCACATTGAATTATATGCCAAGTTATTTTTAATTTTCTTGGGGGGAGGGAATCTAATGGATTGACATAGCCAATCAGCCCAGGTGCAAATCAAACTTGTTCTCCTGCCTCAGCTCTCCACAGTGGTAGCATTACAGTGTGTGCCACCATGCCCACCCAACTTGTGAAATTCTTAAAGTGAACTGTGATCCTAAAAATAGTGTTCATTTTTTCATTGAATTCATTGGTAAGTTGTAAAACACTCCATTTTTAAAAAAATAAATGCTCTTTATAAAGGTCCTACCTGAGTATCATCCCAAGATCTACAGACAGGAAATTGTTTCTTAAATCTACCCTAATATGCTGGCAGCTCCTCCCTATGCAAGCCCTTGATAAATTCAGTACAAATAGTTAACATCTGCTCACCACACCCACCCCAAAGAAAGAACAAGACATTTCTCACATATCTCAAGCTGCCTTAAATGTTCTTTCTTTGGCAAAGAAAAAAAAAACCAAATATATTTTTGGCCTCTAAACCTTTTCCCATCCATGTGTATTTCTGCAGAAATGTTACCCATATGCTTCTGATTGCTTTCACCATAAATGATTAAGAATGCTTTGCACTAGGCACTTTTCTGATGACCAAGGAGTCTTTGGAGACAGTTTAAAATGGCTCTTTTAGCCTTTCTTCATAGAAACGGGCAAGCTAAATAGAGCCAAATGCAAATGAATGAAGTCCTAGAAAGGTTGGAGTTTTATTCAAAACTCAGGAGCCATAAGGCTCTAGTGAGCCTTAAATCTGCCTGTGCAAAGCTATCACCACCTTCTCCAGGGGAAACAGCTACTAAATCCTCCATTGGGGTAGATTATGCAATGGTCCAGACATTTAAGTTTATATGCAGTGACTCCATTAGATTCCAAGACCTTTCACTAGCTTCCCAGTTACTATGGGGAAATGTGGCGGTATTATCCAATACATATTTTATAGCATTTGAGACATATAAACAGTAATATAGGGAATAGCCAAGGGAAATACTTGGTCCATGGTAGAAGTTCAACAATTCTCTCTACTTCTCATTCTAACAGTATTTGGAAACAGAAAGATTCTGTTTCCTGGGAGAAACACTGCTTGTGTTGTGTGAAGGAGGGGTAAACACAGGAATATATTCCATAGAGTTAATTTACTTCCTTCTAAGGGAGCCAGAGCACAACCTATCCTGGAAGACCAATTGCAAGGAAGCCAAATCAATCAGTCTTGATCCTCATCTGAAGGTGCCTGAATAAGATGTCAGACTGATTTTAGGATTGTAATACCAGGTAGGCTGCTTGCTGCCTGCGATGGCTCAAGGAAACAGTTTTGAGCTGGGGGATGATGAAGAAACAGAGAGAATGGGATAGTGAAATGAGGGAAGGTATGGGGTACTAGTAGATAAAGAATGGGAGAGAAAAAGGAAATGGGAGGAATGGATAAGTGATAGCAACCGGGGCTGCATTCCAGCCTGGATGGGGAATGAAGGTGTGTGGGGAGCTATTCAAAGTCAGAATTTCCTCCGTAGCTGCTGGCTAAGACCTGAACCTGGACCAGAAGTCAAGTAAAGGAGACTGTCCAAGCAGAAAGGAAGTTTCCAACAGGCAGAAAGAGAAGTCTCTAGGCTGGTCAGTGGCTGGAGGGCTATCCATGGTGCTGATTTCTTTCTCCTTTAGCGTGAGGACGTAAAGGACCTCGGAATTGGGTGTTGCACCTTTCTGCTCTCTCTTCTTCCTCCTGCTTCTTGGCTCCTTCTAGGTGGCTCTGCCTCCCTCCTTCCTGCTCAGTTACATTAGTTTTTCCAAGCTCCCAGTCCACTATGCAAGTATTTCTTTCCTATTTGTCTCTAAGACTCTTTCAACTATTTCACTATCTTCTATGTCCGCCTAGGTCTTCCTTCTGGTCCTCTCTCATATCACACTTTGTATAGTGAAAACATTAACCCCAATAGGAATCACAGCAACATATAACAAGCTGAACATTCACTAGATGGGGAGTATCACCTTAAGTGCCTTTAGACATTAAATCACTTAAATTTCATATCAACCTTATTAAACAGGTGGTAACTTTATCCTATGGCACGGATTAAAAAGTGAAGTTTAGGGGTAAGTAATGTTACCAACCTCATCGACCAAGATGCTAGCCCCTTCGGAGAGCATGCACATTTTCTGTGTTCCTTTAAATTTCCCAACACTGTTTTTCAGGCCCCCTGCCGCTTAGCAGGTGCTTCCTATCCTGGCCTTTTCTTTAAGAGACTAGGAGTCTGCATTACTGATGTGGTTTAAATCACGAGGGAACCAGAGTACTTAGGCACGGAGAATTTGCAAAATGTGGGAATTTTGATCTCGCGAGGGCCTGCTCCTCCGAGTCAGTGAGGCCCCGTGCCAGTAGCTCCAAGCTACACCTCAGGTTGAACGCAGAGATTCTGGCTCTGTATTCACGTCTTATTGCGTCTTCTCCTCCTGGTTGGTCTCTGGTGGTCTCCAGAGAACTTTGCATGCTTCTCAGCTTCTCGCTCCTACCTCCCGCCCACGTAGAGAAGCTTTTGCTTAATTCTGGGAGGGTGTGTGGGCTCCCGCCCACACAGAGAGAAACAGTCTCAGACACCCACAGAGACACAGACACAACGGGACGCACACGGGTACCTCCCCAGACAAAACGCACACTCGGGCAGACACACGCAGCCACAGAAACACCGCATACTCAGAAAGACTAAGATCCTGGTTACGCACGAGCTCCAGACACGCAAAACACCGCGATCCGGAAGGCGCGCACACACAGGGTCCCGGGGGAGGCTCAGACTCTCGGACACGCACCGCCCCGGCCCCGCCCCGAGGGACCCCCAAAGGCTGGTCCTCGCCCACCCAGGCCGCCCCACCCTCAGGCGGCCTCTCTCAGCTCCTCTCGCTTCTCTTCCTCCTCCGCCTAAAGCTCTACAAAACACTCCTCAGAATAAACCCTCGGCTCTGCTCCTCCCTCCCCGCCCCCGGCAGCCGCTCCCCCATTCATTTTCGCCAGTCGCCGGCGAAGTCCCTCCCCCTGCCTGGCCCGGCCCCCGCGGCTCCCGCCCGTCCGCCCGCCCGCCCGCCGGAGACCGCGGCGCACTCGGGCTCGCCTCGCCATTCGCCGGCCGCCGCGCTCAGGGCCCCACGGCTGCGAACTGATCCGGCGCGGGGGGAGGCGGAGGAGGAGAGCGCAGGCGGGCGCCGGAGCGAGAGCCCGAGAGCCGGAGGCAGAGGGAGTGAGGACGCCTTCCAGAACCGGGATTCATGCCTGTCCTCGGGACCAGGGAAGGGGACTTGACGGCTGAGTATGAGCCAGGCTGCTAGGAGCCAGGTACCCCCACGCCTGCAGTCCGCGCGCCATCCCCGGAATGCGAGCTGCACGCAGGGCTCTCCCAAGTTCCTACCAAGCCGAATAAAAAGCGTCCGCCCGGAGCTCTCCGCCAAAGACGGACGTTGACTCCAGGTAAGGCGGCGCCGGGTGCAGCTCCCCGCAGCCCCGCTGCCCTTGGAGTCCGCCCGGACCGCATTCGGGGCGCCCTCCCCTCCCCCTCCCAACACCCTCGTCTGGTCTTCCTCGCCTGCCGCCTCCAAGTCCTCGCAGGTTCTAGGCAAAGGAGAGGGGGGTCCTTGGTCTCTAAGGCGCCAAGGGTTAAACGTGGGTTTTAGTAAGTGGTACGCGTGCCGGTGCGTGTGTCCCCGCGCGCTCCCGACGTGTGTACCATGGTAGGAACTTGATGTGGTGGTGTGTGTCTGTGTGTGCGGTGCCCCTGGCGTTTGATGCATGTTTGTGGCGTGCGTGCATGTGTGTGTGTGTGTGTGTGGGTGTGTGTGTGTTGGAGGGGGGTAAAGAGAGAGGTCCTATAACCTACTTACTGCGCGGTGTGTATGCATGTTTGTACGTATGTATTTGTATGTGTGCGCTTGTGTGTGTTTTTAATTAGGTCTCTCCCGCTTACACGGAACGGGATCCTTACTATAGAATCACGTAGCCATCGGGAAACCCGCTGTGGACTTTCTCTCGGGGCTGGGGGTTTGGGTTTGGGCTTGGGGAAGATGAAGAGGATATGGATGGCATCTTATTTACCCGGTGTTGGTACCCTTGGAGAAAAATTCCTCCAAACCATGGAGTCCTGCTACACTCTTGGACCCAGCGTTTAATACGAAAGGGAAATGACCAAACCCCGAGGCAAAGGAGATGGTGCTGTCACTTTAAATTCCACACTGGGCAGACTCCAGGATTCTGATGGGAATTGGGAGACACTGGGTAGCCCTTGACAGGGAAAGGAGGAAGTGGCCTGTGGGCTGCTTTATGGGGGACTGGCAAGTCTGGATGGAGATTGCCCTGGCTCTTGATTTGTAATCCCAGCAGCGCTGCCTGCTTCTGACGCTTTTGGGGAGAATCTGGCAAGTTTGCACACGGATCCCTCTTGGGGAAAGGAGGAAGCCTCATCTGGGATTTGCTGGCCCTCCACAGCTGCCTAGGCTCTCGGAGACATTCTTCTCTCTCTTGGGCAGTGCTGGGTGATATGGGAGAAGACAAATGAAGCCCTTCCATAAGACAGTCAGTCCTTGTTTCCTCCCTATCTGAGTCAGCTTTGGGAACAACCCCCCCCAAAAAAAATCTCTTCCAAAACTGTGTTTCCTCATGGCCTCACTGGAGTTTGGAGGATACTAGTAGAAGCCAGAGAGGAGAAATGAGTGTGTGTGTGTGTGTGTGTGTGTGTGTGTGTGTGTGTGTACGCGCTTCAGTTCTACAAATCATGAAGGGACCGTGGGTCAGGGACATATGACAGAATGTGGTGATAATTAACTTAACTGCTGTGTGATTTGCATGTTGGATCTCTTGCTTGGCTCCAAAATGCTGCCAAGGGCAGAGGGGCCATGGGAAAAATCACAGACAGCTTAGGTCGAGGCCCTCTTTTCCAACACCTTTTCAGAGCCTGAGATTTTTGCCCTTTTCTATACTGTTTGGGCATCTTTAGAGGTAAATCCATTGGCCATCCTGGCTAGGTGCTGTTGGGATTGGGCTCTCCGGCCAGCCATTGATTTGATTTCCGGCTGCCTGTTAAAGGCTTGTCCTACTCAGCAAAAATGCTGAGTTTTACTGCTGTTAGCATGGCTTCCAGACTCAGCAGCTGGTACTTTCTCAAGGTAAGCGGCAGCCGTCTTCCCAGGCAGTGAAGCTAGGGCAGGACAGTGCTGAGATGGTGGGACATGGCTTCTTGCCTACCTTGGCTTAAAGGAACCACGTAAAAGGCCTCTTGTGAAGGAAGACATATACTTAACTTGGAATTATTTACTTATGCACATGTGTGTCTTCCGGGGAGAGAAAAAAGCAAACGTGTTTGCAGGAACCTGCCCTGGCTGGTGGGTGAGGTTCTACCTGCAGGTACTTGCAGACATACCAGCCTCTGGCCAGAAGCTGACGCCTCTGGCTGGAGCCTTGACACAGCTGGCTACTGAGAGTCCACTTCAGGCAGCTTTGGCTAGAGCAAGACCCCTAGTTCATTTTGGGTAAGGGGTGCAAAGGCAGAGGGGACCTCATGTTGAGCCCTGTTCTCATTTTTGCTCTTTCCTGATGATTGAGGCCAGAGGGAATGTTAAAGAGCAGACAGGCAACACCCTGGGACCTGGAGAGGACGTGAGAATTGCCCAACACTCTAGCGAACTGGTGGCACTCGGGCCCAGGACTCAGCCCACATCTCTTGTCAGTCAGCTCAGTGTGCTTTTGCTCCACACCTTGTCCAGGAACCATGCAGTTCACTCCCTGCCCTGCCTCCCCGCATGCTCCCACGCAAGACCACCATCTGCTTTCCCTTATCAAACTTCACATTTCAAGGATGCATTTCAGGCCTTTTTCATCTGGAAACCTGGCCCCAGAGAGAAAGATCCGAGTCTCAGTTACTCTCCTGGCCACATACACACACACACACACACACACACACACACACACCATAGATTCTTTCTCTAATGTCTGATTATTCTGCACAAACCAATACTGAAATACTCAGTGTTGTCTATGACTGGTGGAGAGAACCCAACAAAGCAGCTGGACTGTACCTGAAGTTCTTTAAAAAAAAAAATCTTTGCTTTTTAGAGAGCAAAGCATATTCCCATAGATGGACACAGATAGATACTTTAGACAATTTAATTTCTTCATATTAATTAGAATCTCACCCCTGTAAATGTATTTACACTTCAGGCACAAAGTTCATTGAAGCACAATACACTCCTATGCACACGTGTACCTGCTGATGAAGAAACCTCTTCTACTGGCTGTGGTTCCCCAAAGAGGATTGGATCCTTGGAGCCACATTGAGCCCTCTCATAGAAAGTCATTATCCATAAGAGGCCGGGAAATAGAAAGCCCTCCGGGTCAGAGGCCCTCGAGAAGTCCGAGTGGGGATCACTCCAAAGTGTGCCTCCAGTCTTCTAGATGCTCTTTTTCTAGCGCAGGCTGCTACTGAGAAGCTTGGGGTTTTAGGCCCACTTTCTATAAAGCCTTTTCCACACAGGCTTTTCCAGGACTGGCTGCCACTTCAGCTCCCAGAAGGGGGAGCTGTGACTCCATTCCAACTGAGGAGAAGCAGCTCAGAGATTCCAAACCAGCCGTGGGGCCCCTGTTGAGTTTAGAAGGCCTAGCTCAGACTGCAGTGAATGTATTTGTAGCAGTACAGTAGGTGTGCTAAAAATGTCCTCTCCTGTTCAGTTCAAGTATGGCATTTCCTTCTTAGTGCTTTTGAAAGTTTGTTCATTGACCAAAAAGTCCTCTGTCTCCCTGAAAAGAGCTTTTGCTCAAAGTCCCTTCCATTGTATGGTTAGACATTTCCTGGCTGTGTCTTCTCTCTTCTCTGCCTCAGTTCCTGAGATGAAGCCACCAGTGTGTGTCACCTACACAGCCCACTGAGGCCAGGCATACCTAGCCCTTCCGCTTTCCCTAACTTCCCCTTTGGTAAAATCCACAGTTTCACAAAGCCATCCTGAATTACTGGTAAGCATATTAAAGACAAGTGTGGGCCAAGTGATTAGGACACTGTCAGATGTCATTCCTCTGCACCCTACTCCTACGGTATTATTTTCAATTCTAATCCTTCTTTATTAACGATAATGATGGTCTTTGTCGCTTTCTGTCATCTCTTACCTTTGTTTTGTAAAACCTTACCCATATTTTAACATCCAGCTCAAGTAACCCTTCCAAAAAGTCTTTGCAAATACCGCATGGTAGAATTAATCTCTCTCTGTCCTGTATTTCTGTATAACTTTATCTGAAGTGCTGTTTAGCTCTGTTCCATAGCTCCATGGGTATTGTTCTCTCTTGTTCCCAGGTACATGTTTATGTCTCCAGGGACTGACACATAGTATTTGTTCTATAAAGATTTCATGCCTACTCTTAACAACAGTCATCATTTCTCTGTCTTCTACTGGCTCTGATTCTTTCTTTGACAGTGGCTTCAATTTTAGTCAGGGCAATATTATTATAGTTTCAAATTTACACCATTTATACCTGAAATGTAAGGATGTTGATGATACATGCAGCTGAGTACAGTTACACCCTCCCCTGAAGTGAAGACTGCCCCAGCTGAGTTCTAGGATCTTGCCTTGAAGTGAACTCTGCCCATCTCTGTTCCAATATCTTTAATTGTGTTCTCTCCATTTATCTGTCTTCCCACCTAGCAGGGCAGTTCCAGTCACTGTTACAGAAGAAGAATGTGAGATTCCTGTTGGTTAGGTCCCTTGCCCAAGTTCACACCACCAGCGGAGCACAGATTCGAGCCTAAATACTCCTTATGTAAACATCTCTGCTCATTCCTGTGTGTGACTGAGTTAATGCATGATCTGGCTGGGCACTGGACGGTGGAAACAGCCAGGCCTCTTTGAAGTTGCTGGTATGAGGGTATCATGCAGCCATTTCAAAGTAGCTCTGGAGAATTTTCTTTTTTTTTTTTTTTAATTTATTTTATTATTGTGTGTGTGTGTGTGTGTGTGTGTGTGTGTGTGTGTGGCCAGCTCAGCCCACCTGGGGGCGAGGCTGGCTGGCATGTGGTGCTGGGGGATTGAACCGTGGTCCCTGCGCTTTGCTAAGCTTGTTCTAAGTAGGTGCTTTAGACCACTGAGCCATCTCACCAGCCCCTGGAGATTTTTCAATAGCTAAACCTTCTCTTTTTTTTTTTTTTTTTTAGCATTTTTTTAAATCATTTATTTATTTATTTATTTATTTATTTATTTATTTGATACCAGGTCTTGCTATGCACCTCAGACTGGTAGTGATCTTCCTGTCTCAGCCTCCTCAGCACTGGGATTATAGGCGTACACCACCACCATGTCTAGTTTTGGTGGCCAGATTAACATGCCTGGGAGCAGCATAGCATGAAGTACTTGGGACCTTGTGCTTGCCAGACAGATGCTTAAGCCATTGAGCTACTGCCCCAGCCCCAAATTTTTCTTCTTACTTAAGAATTAAAAGTCTGTTGGGTACCATACCTACTACATGGCTATTCAGGCTCAGAGTTAGTACTTTTACTGACTGTATGTCTTACCACACAAATTCATCCATATTACATTTGGAAAGCTGTAGTGAGACATTTTCTTACTTTGACCCTAAATTTACTTTCTATCTGTAAGTCCCTGAAATCATATAATAGAATGCTCTTTCAGTTCTTCAGTCATTATGAAAATATAATCCTATCACCATAAGTATTCTGTGTATCCATGTATTGCGTACCGTTTGTTTGGAGGCCCTTTATCCTGTTCTACATTGTGCCCCTGGTATTCTCCAGTTTCTGTCATTTTCACAGTTTAGAAAGAACTGTGGTGGGGGGGAGAGAGAGAATATCTGAAATTGAAGTGAGGATTAAAAGAAAGCATTTGGCCACTCAGTTATTCTACAAATATCTAAACATTGCTTGGTTTAGTGCTATCAAACAGAACTTTCTGGAATGTTCACTGTGCTCTCCAAAGTGTTAGCCACTAACTGCATGCAGTTCCTGAGCACTTGCAATGTGGCTGGTACTACTGATAAACTGAATTTTTTGTATTTAACTTCCTTCCTTCCTTCTTTCTTTTCTTCCTTCCTTTTTTTGTTGGTACTAAAGACTAAACCACTCGAGCCTAGGGCATGCCACAGTAGTGTTCTACCACTGAGCTATATACCCTTAGCTGTTTTTTATTTTCATCTTGGGGCAAGTTTCCAAAAGATTGCAAAGTAGACACCATCATGTTATTCTTCTTCTCTGGCCGCTGCAATTACAGTGGAAAAGGAGGACAGGGGCTAAATAGTCATGGACATAGTGCCTGAATCTCTTTAATTTATATCTCCCTGTGTTTCAAATTTTATGTCATGGAATCATGAGAACACAAGGCCCCTAACTAGAGGCCTGGTTCCCACTCCCCTAGACCTAGGTAGGCCTCCTTATGAGCCATTTTTTATCTCTGGCATTACCTTCTCTAAGTGGAGAAGAGCCACTATATCACTTGTCTCACTAAAGAAATATCGCCCACCATGTCTGGCTTAATTTCTATTGACTTTTCATTTTAACTTACATAGTTCTATATGTCTATTTGTTACCGTATTGAGCAGTAACGTTATGGACATCAGAAGTGTATATGAACATTGCCCGCTTTCCCATGGGGCTCACACTTAGTGGAGAGATTGATGGCCAATAAGGAAGCATATAGATCAGTGCAAATACTGAATGTCATATTGGGGAGTAATATGTAATTTCATGTAACTGGGAAAAATGCTAGAGGGAAGTGTGGATGGTATACCCTTGGATGGGTGAGACAAGGAAATCCTTTTCTGAGGATACGAGTTTATAAATGAGAGAGAACTAGCCGTGTGTGTGTGTGTGTGTGTGTGTGTGTGAGAG
>NW_004524713.1:3728311-3753851 GCF_000260255.1 Octodon degus | reverse complement strand
GAGAGAGAGAGAGAGAGAGAGAGAGAGAGAGAGAGAGAGAGAGAGTGTTAGAAGCAGAGGGAAAGATGGAGTCATTATAGAGGCGAAGAGTTAGGAAGTCTGAAGAATGGACCGAAATCCAGTGTGACCACAGGTGTTTTTTTTTTTTTTTATGAGAAGAATAATAACATAAGAATTTTGATAGGGGATAAGTAACAGCAGACTTGTGTGTGGGAGAGAAAGGTCTCCAGTGGGCAGGAAACCAGGATGCTGAGGACCAGACCATGCCTGGAAATTGGAAGGTTGGAAGGTGCTCCTCATGAGGTGCTTCGAATGGAGATTTTTTTTTTCTGTGGTACTGGGGATTGAACTCAGGCCTTGCCCTTGCCAGGAAAGCGCTTATTCTACTGAGCTATCTCCCTGGCCCTGGATGGAGTTTTATCTTGTCTATTTTTAACCATTCAACAAGCTCTTTTAATCAAAATTTCTAGCTCTGTATTGAGTGCCACACCTTGGAAATGTCCAAGTGTAAAACCAGGGGAAAATGTAGGAATAAAAAAAATAGAAAAGGAAGAACAGAATGCATATCTTAGAAGAAGGTAATTATCATGTCATCCATTAAAACAATAAAAGGAAACTAGAATTAGTTTCAATGAGTAAATACTTAGTGTATATTCTGTCTGAACAGCCTTGAGTATAGTGACTCGGGATGGATGTTGATAAATGCTGCTCCCTGTTAGCAATATGATAGGCTCGATCTGCAAGTCTGTAAGTTGACTCACAGTTGTCATTTCAGAATTTGGGGATTGTGAAGACAAGAGAGACATGTGTGTAGATGCTGAGGAGGAAAAGGAGGACAGGGACTGTGTGCTCTTGGAGACAGTGACCAGATCTCTTCAGGTTATCTCTCCTTTAGGCCCAAATATTATGCCCTAGAACCCTGAGGACACAAGGCCCCCGACTATAGTCCTGATTCCTGCCACCCTAAGCCTAGGCCTCCTTAAGAGCTCTTTTTTCTCTCCTGCATTGCCTTCTCTAAGTGAGGAAGAGCACTCTCCAACTTGTCTCTCTGAAGAAATATTGTCCAGCTCTATGGACATGCTATATGACAAAATTTTTATAAAAGCAAGGGGACCCACACCAGGTGGCCATACTTCCTCCTGAGGCTCAGGTGCACTCCCAAAGTGAGAAGATCTAAAAGAAGTCACACCTCAGGGTGCAGGCTGTTTCAAGTCAGGGTGGCAGAGTGAAATGGATGGTGATTCAAGCCCCAGCGTGACTCTTAATATCAGAGTCATTAAGAACAGGAACCTAGTCAGGCATGGTGGTGCACACCTATAGTCCCTTCATTGGGAGGCTGAGGCAGGAGGATCATTGTGAGGTCAAGACCAGCCTGGGCTACAAAGTGGGCTCAAGGCCAAGCTGAACTGCATAGCAAGAGCCTGTCTCAAAAAAAAAAAAAGAAAAGAAAACCAAAAAGCACAAACCCCTCTGTCCTCTAGCACACAAGTGCCTGCAAAGGCTGCCTAGAAATCCGTGGATAGGCCTTGCATGGCGGGGAGGACAAAGAAGACTAATAAGATAATGAAGCTGAGAAAAGTGAAATTAATTTTTTTCACGTGACAGTGAAGGGGAATGCTGTTTCCCCAGGACAGTACCTTTTGGAGATTGTACATGACCTTAAGCAGAATAGACTGAGTAAGACTGGATGTGAGAAAGTTAAGAGGTAAATGAGCAGACAGGCCTGCAGTCCTCACACCTAAATAGGGAGTGATGAGTTCACATACTGTGTATCATTCCAAATGAGCTCTGCTCTCCATGTGTGGGGTTTCTCAGCAGGGGCAGAGCTGTGTTCAAGGATGTTGGGGCCATCTTGGGAATAGCTAAGCAACTGTGTACCCCCAAGGCTGGGAGATAGATTCATAAGGCAATTAACAAAAGCAAGATGCAGTCGGTTTTGTGTAAACTGCAAAGGTCACAACAGCAGGGCTCCGAGGAAATGGCTTATCTGAACAGCTAGAAACCTTTGTAAGGGTTAACCTAAAACTGTCCCCAAAGAGTTTCTGAGATATAATTTACCCAACCTTTTGAAGGCCCTGTAAATAAGCCAGAGAGAATTTCTATGAGAAGGAACAGGTCCTGGGTGGGGGTGGTGGGAGGTAAAGTGGAACAACTGAGTTATAGATTACAGACTGATCCAGACAGAGGATGTGTAGAGACACCCAGGACATGGTTACATTTTGCTGTTCCCTATTAAACAGCGAGTTCTCAGTTCTCCATACTAAGAATTCAGCAATCTGCAGAACCTGGTGGACAGTAGAATTCCCAGAGTAACCGGAAGCCCCAAGGTAAACCTGTTATTGAGGATTCTGAGAACTATGCCAGACACAGCCACTTTTAGTGAGTACATTTCTATTTACAGGGTACTGGATGAGCTAAATTCCTCTTGGAGTTTGATGAGTTCTGAGTTTATAGGTGCTTTGTCGGGGAAGGACCCACACGGAGGCTTGCTGATGCTACGAAAACATCTGCACGGGCACAGCGGCCATTAAAAAAAAGAAATCAGCACTTTGGTGTGTTTAGGAGTGTAGGGGAAAGATTGAAAAATAGATTACCTGGCCAGGGTTGGCAATACAGTTCTGCTGCTGGGACACATTTTGGAGACAGGCTCTGTTTAGATGAAGCAGTCCTTATCAGATGCCATTTCCAGAGATGGCCAAGGCTGGGGAAGGCTGAGAGGGGCCATAAAGAATTTTTTTCTGTGTGCATATCAATAGGACAGCATCATTCAGAGTCCATTGAAGCTGCACAAATGCTACCTGAAAATATTACCAGGTCTCCTCCCTTTCCTGACAATGGACATTATACTTATATGCAGAATGTTCCATCTTCACCTAGAGTACTTAGAGCTGCCTGAAATGCTACTATTACAAAAACCATTCTTGGGACCGGAGAAATGGCTCAGTAGAATAAATGCTTCCTTGGCAAGTGCAAGGCCATGGGTTTAATCCCTGGTTCTGCCAAAAAAGCAAAAACAAAAACAATAACATTCTTGCAGTGGAAAAGTGTATATCCATATACATAAATGAATATGTCACACATTCTTTGTACTGTAACAGCTCTTAATGTAGAATCTTTTATGTATTTGGTACAGGGTCAATAGGGTCTACAGGGTCTCACTATGTAGATCAGACACCTAGGGATTTCCCTGTTTGTACTGGGGTTACAGGTGCGCACCACCACGCCTAGTCTCAGTCTCCATCTCAGTGCACCTGAGGGCGGGGCTGGTGCAGCACACCAGCGATTGAACCCCGGCCACTGCACTCTGTCTAGGCAGGTGCTTTAGTCCTCTGAGCTACCTGGCCAGACTTTAGTATAGATTTTTTGGTTGAATGTTCTCCACAAAGTTCTAGGTAGGATTGTGTCCCATCTTAGACATGAGGAAACCGAGGCACAGGGCTGTGCCTCATGTAGCTCATATGTAGATTCTGTTCTCCTTAAGACCAAACAGTGCATGGGTTGGTTAGAGAGCTCCAATCCTGTATGAGGCACTTCACTGTGCTCCTTGGTTTCCTAATGCTACCTTGCTAAGGTCATTCATAGACTGGATACGTATTGTGTTATTTAAGATTTCAATGTGTTTTTGTCTGATTTCTAGTAGAGTGGTTGCAGGCTGTTGGAGTTGAATACCTGCTCTTCTCCTTATTAGTGATCTGACCTTGGCCTGGTTACCTGATGTTCCCATGTCAGTTTCCTCATCTGTAAAATGAGGATGACAACAGCAACTGCACACAGAGATAACATGGGCATCTAATGAGTTTGTATTGTAGGTGATTCAAGCAATGCCAGACACGCTGAGCATCAGACCTCCATTAGCATTAACCATTACTGCTTTTTATTACTCTAGCCCCTTGTTGTGTCAGATTAGGCATGGGCTGTACACCGACATGTTTCTAAAATTGGGAACATCATGTGTGAAAGAAACTATTCCTAATTTTGAGGCCCAGCTTCCCAAAAGAGTTCACTCTCAGTCACTTTTACAACTGTCCCCCTCTTCCCACCCATCTCCAAATGTAGAGGTGTGGTAGCAATGATTAGAGGAGCCACTGAGAAAGTGGAAAAGGAATGGAGATATGAAAACTGACCAAGATAATATCTGCATGTCCGTGGGTCGGAGAGCAGATGTAGATGTGAGATTGTCTTCTGGAAAAGCTGCAAGTCATCTTCTAGGAACCCCCCCTCCCCTCTTCCCTCCCCTCCCCTCCTTTCCCCTCCCCTGTCTTTACTTCCTTTTCTTTCCCTTTCTCCTCTTCCATTCTTTTCTTTTCCCTTTTCTTTCACATACAGATTCATCTCTCTTTAAGACCAAACAGTAAATGCGCTGGTTGGAGAGCCCTGACTCTGTGCGACCTACTTCCCGGTGCCCCTCTGTTTCCTAATCTGTATGGCCAATGTATTCAACAGGGGTAGATGAAGGACTAATGTGTAACATGCTGGGTGCTCTTCAGTGATAAGGTTTATTCTTCTGTTTGTAGTTCCTTTCCGCATCATCATTATTGTTTAATTTGTAGTGTGCTCTGTAGCTTGACATGTCTTATCTCATTCACATGTTAAAATCATTCTCTAAAGTTGGAATTATTCTTTCCATTTTCCTGATGAGGATCTCGTGTCTCAAAGATGAAGGAACTTGTGTTGTGATATCTAGTAGATGACAGCACCATGTCTCAAGTTTACGTGTGTTGTGGGACATCAACATCCTGTGAGTGCGTTGCCTTCCCTCCTTCCCATTAACAGCTTGCAGCATCTCACAATCCAGGCTGATGATTGCTGCTTGGTGTCTGCTGTCTTGGATCTGGTCAGCCACTCTAAATGCCCAGCCATTCTGCCACACACACGTTGCCCTCCACTCGGAACTTGCACACCCGTAAATGGGAAAGACATCCATCTTGCCATAAATGGAACCACTGGAAGGAGTTTCCTTAAATCTCCTTAACAATCTGCATTTTACTTTCTCTCCTTTAACAGTCAGAATCGTGAATATCTTCCACTATTCCGGTACTTTGTGGCTGCCAACTCCATAGTCTCTTAAAATAGTACCTTAATTTCATAATGCTCAGCAGGAAGTCTTAGCTTAGCCTATTTATTTGGGATCTTAAGTTGTGGAAGTTCAAGTGCTGCTGAGACCAGGGCCAGTGGTCATAGAAAGAACTACTTTCTAACTCGGAGTCAGAGACAAGTGCTGTGAGGTTATTTTGCTTGAGATTTCAAACACCAAAGCAAACTGTGACAACCATAAAGCCCTTAAATGCAGCTCAAGAAATACCATGACTTGTGAAAGCCAGGTGCCACAAAATAATATGGAGATTCATCTCTTTGTGCCTCTGTCTTTCTCTCTTTCCCCTTCTCTTCTCATTTGCATTCACCATGGCATGTAGAGAAAAAGACTATTGAATGTTGTTGCATACAGGAAGGAGAAGAACAGTAGGTGTAGGGAAACATGTCTGCAACAAGCTTCTCCAGCTCCAATAAAGAAACATGAAGCAAAGTACACTCTGGAGGACATTTGCTATCAGAAGGTGAACTACAGGGAGAAATCCCAGTGAAGATCAAACGGTGAACACGTGTGACCAGTCAGTGTACAAAGCCTCACATTCTTGTGGTCATCTAAAAATCGGTAGCAATGTGATACCAAGTTGCATCATCGGTTTTCTTCCGCAATGGCAGATTCAGCCTGGACAGCGATGTCGAGCAAAGACCCTCTTCATAGATTTGTAGAAGTACGTATTGAGCTTGGAGTCTTTTAGTAAATGCAACTTGATTTTTTTTTAAATGGAAAGGAACAAAAGCAAGTCATGTTTATTGAGTATTTATTCTTTTCCAGACACTGTTTTAAGAGCTGTGAATACAGCAGTGAGCAAAACTGACTGAGACCCCCTTCCTCATTTTTGTGCTAATATTCTATTTGAGGGAGAAGATAATATATAAATAGACAAATAAAAATATTATGTGTCAGATGATGTTAAGTGTAATAGAGAAAAATAGAACATGGTTTGGGAAGAAAAGCATGTGGGACAGATGGTACAGTGGAGAGGGCTTGCTGTTTTGTGTGGAAAGCAAGGGGAAGCCCGCCTGGAGACCCTGACAGCAGAGCAGAGAGCTGGGGGAGGCCAGGAGGAGAGCCCGGTGCACACCTGGGAGGGGCACAGCAGTGACAGGTGGTGAGAACAAGGTTCTGAGGTTGCATTGTGGGCAGCAGGGACAGGGCCGAGCTGGGATTGGGAAAAGGAGACCCCTGCGATTTGGAAGTAGAAAATGAGGGAGGATGTGCATTAGGAAAAAGACAGACATTGTACCTTGATACCACTCTTCGCTCTTGCTCTCACTATCCCTCCCTTCCTCAGTCCCTCCCTCCCTCCCTCCCTCCCCATCACTAGCTCTATCTCTCTCTATGGGTGTCTCTATTCCAATTCTTATTTTTAATAAGAAGGTGCAAATTCTTCTATTTAAAGACATTCTCCATTTCCAGAAGTCAGCTAATTAGATGTGCACAAGTTTGTCAAGAACGGGATGTTAGGGCCAGGAAGATGGCTCAGTAGAATAAGCGCTTCCCTGGTGAGCACAAAGGCCTGAGTTCAATCCCCGGTTCCAGAAAAAAAAAAAAAAAAAAAAAAAAAAAGAATGGGATGTTATCAGAATGGGGGAAAACGGAAAACAGGACAAAACAAAGCATACAGTAGAAAGTTTAACTGACCTGAAGAATGACATTCACCGAGCACATTTACATAATTAGAAGAAAGAAGGAAGATAGAGATGTCATCTCTAAAACAAGCTAGCAACAAGACCCCTCTTACAATTTTGCAGTGAGAATGAATATTACATATATAAGGAAATCTGTGACCTGCCTACCTCTTCTGGCCAGTGCTCCATAAACAGCACTTATGACATTCATTGTCATTGACCTATTCAGTTATAGAAGCATGCAGTAAAAAAAAAAAAAAAAATGGTGGACACAATTGTTTTATAAGTTGCACCACTTTAAAGGTGGCATTCTTTGGGTCGTGAGTTATGTCTTAACTTCATCCTTTCTGCTGTGCATACCTGTATTTCCTAATATTTGGGAATGCATGTGCATTATTGAGTAATCACCATTTTAATTACTTGAATGCAAGAGAAAAGTAAGCAATTCTAGTCAGAAAAAGAACCCATACAGAAGAGCACGTTTGAATGCAGAATTTTCTACACTTCTGAGTTGCGCATCCTAAATCAAATTTAAATAGATTCTGTATTTTTTTACTTGACCTTGAATTGAGCAGTAATATTCACAAAAACCCTAAAGATTTTTGAAGTAGCTTCTAGGGCTGGCGAGATAGCTCAGTGGACTAAGCACCTGCTTAGGCAAGTGCAGGGATTGGGGTTTCCCATTCCTAGCACCACATGCTGTGCTGGCCTCACCCTTAGGCACACTGAGCCAGCCACTGAGTCTGGGCATGTGGGCTCATGCCTGTAATCCCAGCTCTAGGGAGGATGAATATAGGAGGGTCATTACCAGTCGGAGCTGCTTAGTGAGGTCCTTTACCAAATACATTAAAAAATAAAGTAGCTGCTTGTTTTCCATACATATTAAAATAATTATAATGCCTGCACTAGTAAAGGTATTACCTGGAAGTGTTTCTGCTCTTGGTTAAACTGGACATCATAATTTAGGAGACGTTCATGTAATGGCTCCTTGTCCTTCATGTGGGGAGCCTTTTGCTCTCTACCTCTCTTCATTTTGTATTCTGGGTGAATTATCTCCTTTGTCTGGACCTCAGTTTCCTCACATGTGAAAAAAAAAGGTTTGAGATTTAGTCTCAACTCTAAGGGGTCCCCTGAAGTCGCCAAGAGAGCTGCAGGAGGCTGATCAGGTCCCGTGTACCTGGATCCGAGACCATCCTTGCCCTGCCACCTGCATCAGAGCAGCTCCGCTTTATCTGCTTTGCTTTATTACACTTTTGTATGATTTGAATGAAAGGGTCCAAGGTTTTAGAATAAAAAGACTTGAAATCATTTGGTCTTTAAAAGTGGACTCCTGAGTGACAGATTCTGTCCTAGATTAAGTCATTGTGCTGAACTCTTTGCAGACCGAATATGACTTAGGTGCCTTCTCAAGGGCTACGTGGGAAGAGAAGGCAGATGTAAGACTGTGCGTTCATCACCTCTGTCATCACAATGCATGGCATATAATTGCTAAGAACAGATGAAATGAATTCAAGAAAGTGTGTGCTATATTTAAGACAGCCTCTTATAGAAATGAGATGTTTGCTCAGGAAACCTCAGGAGTGAAAGCCTGCTCGTTCAAGCTGTCCCGGAAAGGCTTCAGGCATGTGTCAGAGGGGAGTGGAGCGATCTACACCCCTGATGCTGAAAAAGAGGAAACTTAAGGTAAATGAAATGGTAGACTTAAAGATGCAAACCCAAGTTGTATCTGTCTTTGATCATAGAACCATAGTATGTTAGACCTAGGCTGGAAAGCATCTTCAGATACATCATACTCATCTCCCTGCTTTGATGGCTAAAGAAATTAAGGCTGACAAGGATGACTAGTCTCAATAAGGGTCACATTCATTCCTAATATGGTAAACCTAGAACTCCAGACTTCTGACTCTTAGACAAAAGTCATTTCATTGGACTTGATTTTGCTAAAAAATCATTTTCTTTTTTTTTTTTAAGACAGCATTTTCTTATTGCATTGTGCAGCGCTCTTGTTCTTCAAAAACTGAGAAAAATGTGATATATGATCAAATAAATTTGAGAGAAGCTTCATGCTTTAACTGCTGCTAAAAATTTTCATGTATATAAGGACATTCAAGACCCTGACAGGTCCTGCAATAAAGGGAAATTTTGTGATCATTACAGCAAGCTTTCTCACAATTATTTGCTCTCAATTTTCTATGTACTTTTGAGTAATTATGGTTTATAGGACTCTGTAAGCTAGAAGAATTTGTCCTTTCTGAACAAATCAGAATGTTGTATCTATGTGATTTTTTTGTATAAGCAATTCTGATGATCTGTATTATTTCATAAGTGGTAGCTGTATTAACAAAATCATCAAACAAACAATCAGAAGGATAGCTTTCCAGATGTGATACAAATTTCACTTTTTTCTCTTCTTCCTTTCCTTTCTTTCCTTTTCTCCTTCCTTTGTTCCTTCATTTCCTTCTTTCTTCCTTCCTTCCTTTCTTCCTGCTTCCTTAATTTATTATTCTACTTTGCTGCTTTTACTTTCCTTCTTTCTTTTCCTGTATTCTTTAAAAAATTTATTCCCATTCTCTTTTCCTTCTTATGGGGACATAAAAAGAATTAAACTGTATTGTATAAATGTACCAATTCCCCAAATATTCATTTTGTATTACAAACCTGTGCTAATAAAAATGTAAATGAAAAGTAAAGTTAAACAGAAAGTATATTTAAGGCATTACTGGGGCCGACCAGATAGCTCAGCAGACTAAAGCACCAGTTTAGACAGACACAAGGACTAGGGGTTCGATCCCCAGCCTGTCATGGCGGCCCTGCCCCTGGGGTGCACTAAGACAGCAACTGAAATGGGTGTGTTGGTAAGCCCTGTAATCTCAGCACTTAGTAGGTTGAAAAAAAAAAAAAAAACAAAAGAAAAAAACAGGAAGGATCACTATGAGTCCAATGTGCGTAGTGAGAGCCTATGGACCCTGTACTAAAAACATTAAAAAAAACCAAAAAACAAAAAACAACGGACTAAGGAATTACTGTATTCCAGATGATACTTGAAATTCTTCCAGAAGTAGAAGATTTTCCTGATCTAAAGTGACTGTCAATCTGATAGGGAAAGACAGGTGTCCAACTGGAGATAATAAGAAGTCACTTTACAGGAATTGGAGCATGTGCAGCACAGTGTAGCGCAGAGAGGACTTCTCTCTGGGAGGGCCCTGGAGGTTCAGTAGGCCTAGGGGTGCTTGGAGGAGGCCACTTCAGGAGATTAATGGTGGGAGATTAAGCGATTCACTGTGCCTGCAGAGAAAGCTTGGTGGTAAGGCTCCTGAAGCAGTATAAAGGTGAAGTCTCAGGAGTCATATGAGGTTGTCTCTGGAAAATTACTGATAGGTTTTACGACAAGCATTGGTTTGATTAGATCTGGGATTGGGAGAAGCAAGAAGGTGGGTGGGAGAGGGAGAGCAGAAGCTTTGTGGTGCTTTAGTAGGCTATGGTCATAGTTTTGATGACAGGTAGAAGGTATTCTTCTTGACCAAGACAGGGCAACAGAAGTAGGTGGAATCCAGAAACACTGGCAGCGGAAGAGGGGAGGCAGGGGTTAAGCGTGGCCTGCTCCAAAGTCCTGCCGGATCTAGGCCTGCTTGCTCGAAATAGTGCTTCCAGAACCAGCAGGGTCTCAATTATCTCACCGTGGGCTGTGAAATTCTAAAAAAAGTTCTCAAAACAAAATTAAGTTTAATTTGCTTTAATTGAAAAATAAACACATGCCATGTACAGCACTCTCAAGAGGAGAAAAAAGGGCTAGAAAATGAAATGAACAGTTGGGTGTGGAAGGCCCAATAATTGCATATCCTGAAATGAGCCTGGGTATTGATTGAGAAAATGAATTTAGAATTACATTAAGGAACAGAAAACACAGGCCTCCTCTTTTAGCTAATTTTTTCATGTTATGATGATTTTTACTGTTATCAAGGACATTATAAGGCAGTTGAGTTATTACAGAAAGCTCTGCACTTGGAGTCAGACAATTTGAGTTTGGTCATTTTTCTATTACTTTAATTAAGTGACTTTTGGTAAATTGTTACTTTTATTAGCTTCAGGCTCATCTTCTTTAAAATGGGAATAATCACATATCATTGGATTTTCGAGAGGATTGAGAGAGAATTGATATAAAAAGTTCTAAATAGTTAAGACATGATGGAGCAGGAGAGTGAGAGGAAAAGGTAGAGGAAGGGGTAAGCGGTGACTCCGAAGAGGAAAGAAGAATGGTGCTACAGCGGGTCCAGCTATTGGCTCAGTTGCACAATATTTATTCAGAGCCTTCTGTGTTCAGTATTTTTTTGCTAAATATTGGAGATAAAATGGTGAGAAACAGATGAACCTGGCTGCGGCAGCACCCATGTTCTAGCAAAGAATATTCTCAATTTGTAGGACACAGGATGGAACTGAGTAAGATCAGACAGAGGCGGGTATCTGGAAACCCTGTCCTCTAGCCACTCCTGTCTTGGTGGAACATTCTGACCTTGCATGCGGTTCTGTCTGCCCTGATCCAAAGCAGCTACTCTGACCATGGCTCAAGGTTCTCCCACCTCAGAGAGAACTGTGCAGCCTGCTTGTCCTCCTGGGTGATGACCACTTGGAATGGAAAGCTCTAAGTGTCAGATTCTTAGAGTATTTGCATTTTAGAGACACAATTGGAAAATTTAAGAATCTATCAAATCTTGCAATTAGAGTAATAAAAATTCAGAATCGGAATCTCATAGACTCATTAATTGGCATATTCATGGAATTTTTATGTGTTCTATCCAATTTTAGTACCATCAAATCTTAAAAATCATAAAATCACAAAATTAAGTTGTTTTGTTTTTAAAGGAGGGTGTCATTTTGTGGTCATCTGGTCCACCTCTTTTGCAGTTCAGGGAAGGTACTAACATAGCTTTAAATCTAAATATTCTTGAAAATGAGTACACACACAAGATTTATGGGAACAATATAGCGTTTAATAATTCTGATGGTAAGCATGTTGGCACCAGTGGTGGGACAGATAAAGCTTCTGGATATTACAAAATTTCTTGACAGGGTGATTGTTGGCTTTATTGACACCTAAGACTAACACTTATCTTAAGTAATAGAAAGCTTGAAGCAAAATAGGATTAATGCCTTTGTTCACTGACCATCCCTGCTATATATTTCACGTTGGCTAAATCTACCCTTGCTGTCACTTTAGAAAATATTTCATTGAAGATCAGTCTTCTCCCTGTAAACTCCAGGAAGGTAGGAACCACGTGGGGGTCTATGATTTCAGAACTTGCTCTTGGATTTACATGGGACCCTATTCTTATCTGGGTCCATACTAATGTTTTTCTCTAAAACATTGGTTTGCATTTTCAAGACTTCTTTTTAAGAACTTGGCATTGTTGTTTCTTCCACATTGGCATCCTCTCACTGGACCTGATATCCAAAGGTGTATTTTGCCTGGTATAAGAGAAGAATCTCATTTGGAGAAATGAGTACAGTGAGGAAGGAAAGGTGTTTGTTTCATACCATGGAATCTGTGTGCATGTGCGCACGCGCGTGTGTGTGTGTTACATGTGTATATAATACTCACATGTACTGCATTTATGAGTATATGTGAATGTGCACTTTATAGTTGAATGTTTTTATGGGTTTTGAAGTGCATTCACATGTGCCTAAGTTGATGTGGAAAGGAAGACTTATTAATAGGTAAATACATGTGTTTTTTGGTTGATACACATTGC
Organism: Octodon degus; assembly: GCF_000260255.1. Lineage (NCBI taxonomy): Eukaryota > Metazoa > Chordata > Mammalia > Rodentia > Octodontidae > Octodon > Octodon degus. Next base: position 3,741,387 of record NW_004524713.1, on the reverse strand, counting down.
TTGAGCATGTCCTATATTTCTGACAATGTAAGTGCTTGCTTACATGAATATTAAAATGTTTGTTCTTACAAATATGAAGTAAGCATTGCAGTTTTTGTTTAGAGGATGTGTCAATTGCAGCTTTTAGAAGTGAAGTGACTGATTCTGATATTTAAAATGTAGTCATACTGGACCAGTTAGGTAGCTCAGTGGACTAAGTGCCTGCTTAGGCAAGTGCAGGGACCAGGGTTTGAATCCTGGCACCACATGCCTTGCCAGTCCTGCCCCTGGGCACCCTGATCTGGCCACCAAGAATGAGCGTGGTAGCACACACCTGTAATACTAGCCCTGGAGAAGCTGAAAATGGGAGGATCACTGTGAGTCCAAGCTGCATAGTGAGACCCTGTACCAAGTACATTAAACAAACAAACAAATAAAATGTACTCATATACTTGAGTGTTCAAGGTGTGCATGTGTGTGTGTGTGTGTGTGTGTGAGAGAGAGAGAGAGAGAGAGAGAGAGAGAGAGAGAGAGAGAGAAATGCTCATGCACAGAAAGGCATATAGTCCTTTTCATATGTACTTCGTGTGTGTAGACGCCAGCTAAAACATTCATCCTCCAGCAAAGCAAACGTTTGGTTGGTGTTTAGGGTCCAGCAGAGGACGGACTGGGTGAACTGTACTGGGAAAGCATCCAAGAGACAGAGGATGGTGGTTTAGTACAAATCTGACAGCATTACTGACAAGCTACGTGCTTTTCAGCTATCTTAAACTGTACGTTGTTAGGGTCTAAGATTATTTTTTAAATTATGCATATCCATTTGGAGCCAGACCTATAGAATCAGCTGTTCCATGGTAGGGCTTGGATTCAGTGTTTCTTACATGTTACCCCAGCAGCTCCAAAGAGCATCTCTGTGGGAGAGCTCTGTTCTGGCAGCTTGCGCTGAAAACAGCAGTTCCAAAGGCTGATTTATGCCCCTAGTTTTGGGCACACTGGTTGACCAGCCTCCAAGGTGCTCAGAGCCTCTATGTTCAGGATCCTCAAATAATTTCTGTGGCTCCCAAGTGTCCTCATTTCAGGTGTTCCTGAGACTGCAGCTTGCACGTTCTTTGTGGAGACGTTTGTGCAGGGTTTAAAGATGTTAGAAGCAGCAGCAAAGGGAAGCAAATAGCAGAGGGTGTCCATGATAGGGCAGCTGTAAAGAGAAAAAGATAGAGAGTTGAAGGAAGAATGTGTAGCACCAGCAAGGTCACCTGGGACTGAGGAGAAGTAATTTTGCATTGTGGAGCAGGAATAAAACCCTTCAGGAATCATTTCATCAGTCCTCCACTGACTTTCTTACCAGGAATCTGTAGGTATCTGAGAGAGACCCTACTTTTCTATTTTACCAGTGGAACCTGATGAAGTGATTTTCTACTTATGTAGCTGCAAGATAAGTTGGAATACATGTTTTTCTGCATCTGGGCCTCCCTGCTCTTCACAGTTTCCCATACAGAGGGTTTCTCGGGCTTTCCCCTGAACCCACATAAATCTTGGCCAGTCTCACACTCAGCCAAGCCCCATAAACATTCTGTACTCACTGAGCCGACACTCGGAGGGGCTGAAATAGAACTTTCAAATTCTCCTTCACTTTTAATTAAAAAAAAGATTTAGGCCAACCCTGGGTTTCCAGTTCTATTTAACGGAGACTGCTTTCAGCTGTTGTTGTATTTTTATTGTTGCAAATGTGACACACCGATCCATCTTCCTGGTAACACTTCTCTGTTTCTGCTCCATCTGTTGAAGAGAAAACATTTGCAGAAGTCTCTCAGGTCAAAACTTCACTTCTAGCAGGATATGCAGTGCGAGAAATGGGCTGGACAGTGGAGAAATCAGGAAATTGTTAAAATCTGCTTTCAATGTCTTTCTGATTGATTTCCTCACAGTACCAGTGCCCCTCCTGTGTACCCAGCTGTTGCCTTCATTTTCCTTAGTGTGTGAGATGGGGTGTGCTAATCAGGCTGAGGGTATTTTTCTTTCCAGTGGAACCACCAGTTCTCTTCTCACTTATTTGGGTCCTCTATTTTTATACTGGGATTTTCTAATAAACTACCATGATTTCTTAACAACAAGGACTATCTATTGATATGTGCGAGAGATATTCAGAGACTTGGGTTCAAGCTCCTGCTTTGCTATGTTATAACTTGGTAAATTGCTGAAACTGTTCCTGAATTTTCTGTATAAGCCCCAGGAGGTTGTGAGAATCAAATGGATTAACTGAAGGACCAAAATACTCTGCAAATTGTGAGGTGTTATACTGGCACTGTGTCCACCCAGCCAAGCCATTCATTTGCCCGCTTGTTTGCTTGTGTACTTATTTATTAATGTATCTTTTGCTGGATGAATGCTCTGTACCAGGCCCTGTTTTTGTGTGATACCAAGATAAGTAATGCAAAATCCATATCCTTTAATATCCTTAGCATATGACAGCGTCATGTGTTGATTTGTCATCGTGAACAGGCATTGGTTCCTTTTCCTGTGGGACTGTGATTCATTATAAAGAGAATGATTTTGAGCAGAACAGTAAAAAATACCAGTTCTAGAATGCAGAGGTAACATGCTCTTGAATTAGGTATCGAGAGATCCATGAGCCAATCACTTTCCAAAAGCCCCACCTGCGAATGGAGCATTTAAACTTTTGGGGGGAACATTCTAGATTTAAACTATAACAAATTCTAAGCATAATTGAGCCTTTTCAGGGAGATGGGGGGGCATTTCTAAGAAGTGGGTAAGTTCCTGCTACACCTGGGGAGGAGATGGGGGCCTGCAGGGAGCTGGGCCCTCTGGCTCTGCTAATTAACATAGTTCTTGTTGAGTCTAGTGGCTTCTGGGAGATACCTAACATTTTTTGAGAATGTCATGAAAACTGCCTTCCTTGGCACTTCACCAGAAACAGAACCCCAAAGTGAAAAGGCCATAAAACAATTCCTAACCTTTATTTTTTCCCACTATAATTAGATTTCATAGCATTTTAAGTTCCTTGAAGGAAAAGTCGTTGAAGCACAGACTCTGAGGTCTGAAATGTCAAGATTTTCAGCGTCTTTCTCAGTCTGTGAATATGACCATACCCAGCCCGTAGCTCAGCCCACCTCCTCATATTGCTGGAAGCTCAGCCTTAGACTTTTCTTTCCTGTATTTATATTTGCGTGCTATCTTTCTTTGGCTAGAACAGGTAGGACCACGGCTCTTAAATGTTGGTCCAAAATATGTTGCCAAAATTTGGGGTGCTATCTTTTATTTTGAAATTTTGCCCTCTGTGTTACATGTATGTGGGATTCTGGTACTAGTAATTGTGACTTTGTATAGTTCAACACAAGAAAATCTTTACAATTTCAGTTTGCTTCAAAATATCGATTTTATAAATTGCATTTCATCATGGAGTCTAGAGGACTAATGTTGATACTGTAGGTAACACAGATTAAGTCTCTTACTCCAAACTTATCTGGAGAATAACATCATATTTTTGTGTATTTCATTCTGTTATTTAATATTGTGGTAATGTCTTGACCATAGCAGGTCCTCACTAAATGGGAGATAAGTAGGCAAATTGCTTATTTAAAATTATGTGGAGTATCTTTTCTTTATTTGGGTCAGTTTGATGTGGTAAAAGATGCACATAACTTTCAGTCTGGTATTGATGTAGAGAGAAAATGATCTCTGTGGGTGACCTCCAAATGATACTGGTGAAAAAAAAATGAAGCTCCCAACCTGAAAGGTACCTGGGATGAGTTTGTGTTTTCTAAAACCAAAGAATGAATTTTAGAAAAAAATGGAGATTATGAGCAGAATATATTTATTTTGGGGAAAGAAAGCTCCTGTCTAAGAGAGGGACAGAAGGGAGCCCTGAGCTGGTGGTCTCTGGGGAGCTGTCTCTTCCAGGTACTTTTATAGTGTAAAACCATGTGGCTCTAAGGTGGAGAACATGGGAACTCGCTTAGGTGGGCATAAGGTGGGACCAAACTGTGGTCAATGAATGAGATTACAGGCACCATTGCTCAGGTAAAATTGATGAAGTCCGGGACCAAATGGGGAAGCGAGTCATGTAGCAAGCGGGCATGAATATAGAACAGGGCTTTGTCCAGTAACCAGCCAATAGTAGTCCGATTAGTGACTCTTCCTGACTTCCTCAAGGTGATGATCAATCTCGGATGCTTATCTTTAGGGAGGTCAGCATTTGTTCCATCTTTGGTCTTCAGGTCTGGCCCACAGAAAGAGCATCTCTCCCACTTACAGTTGTAAAGTGTCTTGTCTTCTGTGTTATCACCTTCGAGGGCCTGGCCCTGTCTGACTGCCTATAATATTTCTATCTAATTCAGCTGCCTGCAACAGTATGACCCTTATACCGTACTAAAAGTTCTGATTTTGGGCACAAAGTCATTAAAAGCTGAGATCCTGGATACAGCGTATCTAGAACAAGAATTTCCTAGAGTTGATATGAAGATCTTGTCTGGGATAACATCTTGGAAAAGTTCCTATGCATAGTCAGTAGCTACTGGGTGCTGACCTTGTTATTTAGACTTAAACATCAGAAATGGATGAATGAGGAGTCCTGGCTGACTTGGAGCATACATTGTGAGTATACATTTCTACTTTGTCACTTACTAATTGAGTTGACAAGTAAGAATCAGTTAATGTGCTTGAACAAAACCAGCTTCAGAATGAGGGGAGCGAGACTTAAAGAAGGCATAGGATGGAGGTGTTGGGAAAGCCTGTGTGAAAAAGGATGTTATAGGCTGAGTAAGGTATTTCTATAAAAAAGGAAATATAGTGGGCAACAGAAATAGGTGAAAGCATTTGTAGGAAAGGTTTGGAACCACCTATTTTCCCCTTTCTGGAAAGTGTATTGAGGACTTAGTAAGATCATTCTTTCCTTTTGGGATGACAAGCATTGAAAGTATAGCTGATAGGGCCTCCTCTCAAATAAAAACACCCAGAAATAGATTTTCCAATATCCCATGAAGTTATTGCTATTATGAATAGGTTCTTATCACAAAGAAGTTAAGGAAAAGATGAAACTAAATTTAAACATAGGGATTAAGTGAATTTAAATCATTGCAATGAAGTTGTACAGAGTCTGGAATTGTTATCAAGCATACTTAAGCTATGATCAATCTGAAAAAGGTTACTGAATGATGTAATGTAATTAGACCTGTGTGTGTGTGTGTGTGTGTGTGTGTGTGTGTGTGTGTGTGTGTGTGAATATTCAGTGGGAAAGGGGCTGCAGGCTCTGGCAGCTCTATGTATTTTTTATTGTTGTCAGAGATTAGGTTGCTATCTGGAAACAACCTGCAGGCAAGATGTTTCATGGATTCTTGCTGATTTTCTGAAGTTTTTCAACAATGCCTTTATTTATCTTCACGTGTGCAAGAAGTGAGCATTGGAACATTAATGTTATAAAATGTTCCTGGTCATAGAGATGTGGGGAAAGAAATTATTATTGTTTTATCTGCTTGGAAAATTATGGTAAGACATTGCAGGTCAGGAGTTAGAAACACATTAGGTGTGAGCTGGTTGTGCTGAATGGACGATGTAGTTGGGTGTGCTCCTCTTAGCAAAATAAAGACCCTTGCACAACTGATGGTAATTGTGGCATATGAAGTTGGTTGTGTGTGTTTTCAGAAGCTAAAGGCTGCAGGTAGGTTTATAACTTCAGCAGTGGGAATTAGGTGAGCTTTTTCAGAATGGCATCTTGGAAATCCACCTATCAACCCACATGTTCATCTATTCGCATGCTTATCTAGCACAAAAGAAAGGACTTTCTGCACAAGCACATCAACAGATGCACATGTGCAAAAGGTCTTTTGTGCAAGGCACTGGGGTTAACATGGGTAAATAGACACAGCACTGTTCTGGGGTTCTTCAGTCAGTTGATAAATATAGCTGGTGTATCTACTATATGCTAAGAGCTGATGATATAAATGTGAACAACAGAGGCCGGGGAGATGGCTCAGTAGAATAAGCACTTCCCTGGCCAGTGCAAGGGCCTGAGTTCAATCCCCGGTTCCACAAAAAAAAAAAAAAAAAAAAGCAAGGTAAAAAATATGAACAACATAGAATGCCTCTTACTTTTAAGGAACTTATAAGTCAGAAGAAACATTCACAATTCTTTGCCTTTTGGCTAAGATCCAGTGTAGAAGAATTCTGATTAATTAAGTAGATCCTGACAGTGTTACAATATGTGTATGCATATATCATATATATTCATATAAATGGACATATATATGATATTTACTATGTACAAGATGCTCTACCAAAATGTTTTATATGTATTTCTTTCTTTGTCATCATCCACAGTAGGAAGAATACAGTTCCTATTCAAATTTTTAAGTTAGGAAACTGATTCGAGGTGTTCAGAAGGATGTAATTTGAGGAAACAACAAAGATATCATCAGCACAGCAGGTACCAGGCTGAGGTCCTCTCACTGCAGACCCCTTACCCTTGGCTTCTCCCCACTCATCATCTTCTCTCCAGGCCATAGAGGCTCTAGAGCAAAAAGCAACTCACAGCTCACATGGTTGTGATTGGGAATCAGAAGGAACTGGAAAAATGCTTAAGCTGAGTCCCTTACTGGAGGGTGAGTAAATTCATTAAGAGAATGCACTAGGGAAAAGCATTTCAAGCTATGGGCACAGCATGCGCAAACACATGGAGGTCTGAACAATTACACACTGTTGAGGAAGAATAATTAGCTCTGAGTAGGTGGGTTGGGACGGTCAGGGAATTGGGGACATCTTAATCCCTCTGTATATCACTGCCTCAGGCAGATAACAGAATCTCAGATTGCAGTATCTGCAAAGGATCACTTCTCTGGGACTGAGAGATGGAGGAATGATTCACTGACCTGATTAGGAAATGTCCTACAGAAACGGAGATAAAGAAGAGGAAGCAAGAATTCAGTGCAGAAAGATGGGCTTCCGGATCTGAGGAGTCCTTTGTTGAAAAGCAGCAGCTTTCAGAAGGAGTGCCATGCAGGAGGATCAGAAAGGTAGTAGAAGCCAGGTCCATAAAGCTAGATGTAAATGCAGTGAATGTGGTAAGTGGCAGTCGGTGCGTGGCGGGTAGGGCTGTCTAGTGCCAGGCAGGGAATGGAGCAGTTGTTAAGTTCAGGGTTTATGGCTTGAGGAACGTGACCCATATAGCCAGCTTTCTCTTACTGATGTGTTTTTAATCGGATGTTCTTCTAAAATTCACCCTCCGCTAACTCCATATCTCATTCCCCGGAGGCGGTGCAGAGCAATCTGTTTGCATCTGCACTTTATACAGCTGTGGGTCCTTCTCCCGTCACACCTGGTGGCTCACATCTTGGACACGGCACTGCAGCTGAGGTACTGGTGTGCTGAATGGCCTGGAGGAAACTCACTGCATGCTGTTTCTTAGCAATGGAAACATGTGATGAGCATTTCTATCATTGGAGAACTCTGCTAACTGCTTCACAAGCATTAGGTAGTTTGATCCTGGCAACAGCACAGTGTATGCCAGTAATCTCTCTTTTTAGCTATGTAAACTGAGGCAGAGAGGAGTGAAGTGACTTGTCAAAGTCAAGTAGTTAATTAGAGACAAAGTTAGCATGTTTCTGGGGACCAAATAGATACCTTGTATGTGCCCAGCAAACTTTTTACTACTGAGTTACCTATCCAGCTCCAAAATTTAGAATTTAAACTGGGGAATGTCTTAGTTCTAAAGCTTTCTGTTGAATTTCTTTGGTATATTGATTATTTGTTGCTGTGTGTGGATTTTCCAGCTCAAGTGTAGGTAAGGAAGGGATGGGGAAATGTTTTAATAGTTATGTTATCTTAGGAACAGCAATGAAAATAATATCTGTCTATAACAAATACTATTGAGTTAACTTTGCTTGTAAATCTCCAGTTGTCCATAAGGAGGATCTCACTGATCTCTCTTGTAGAGGTCTTCCAGATCTGGATATACTAAATTTGGGTGTAGCTCCAGGCAATGAAATAAATGTGTGAAGTTTTCCAATTTTGTGGAGATGTACATGGAGATTTAATCATGCGACATGATACTCCCATGGTGATTGTGGTAGTTGGTGGACTTGGGCTTCAAAGCAAGGCTGCCCTGGCTCTACATTACTTGTTCTTCTATAAGACACTGGGAAGGCCTCTGTTTTACTGTCCATAAAATAAAATTACTGTTTCTAAAATGTCGATTTTTTACACTTTAACAGTTTCTGCTCTTTTCAAAATTTCACCAGTAATACTCAAAAATTTTTTTGAATCCATCACATACTAAAATTTCTATAGGGAACTTCTACCCTTATAACAAATTAAAAGTAGGTAGTAAGTGTACAAATGAATGCAGTGGAAAAAAGACTGAGCACTGATCTTCTTATTTGCATTATAGTTTGCGTATTGAGGGATACACTTGAAGCGCCATGTCTCTGATTTGGCCTATTGATGTTAAAAGTCATACTTATAAAGCTGAGAGGGATGCTAACGACATAAGAAGAGAGCTCTATTCTAGGAATAGAAGATGCTCTGAAGTTGGTCTTTTTTCTTGGTAAAATCAGGACTGGGAGAGAATTGGAAAGTGTGTGTGTACCGTGTGTGTGTGTGTGTGTGTGAGTGTGTGTGTGTGTGTGCCTGTTAATTTGTGAATTAAAGTGACTATATATATAGATATATCTATATACCTATATCTATATCTATATATCTATATATCTATATCTATATCTATATCTATATCTATATCTATATCTATATCTATATCTATATCTATATAGATATATAAATCAGGTCTCCATTTAAGAGCTCAGTCCCTTCCAATCAGTGTGGGTAGCTCTCTTTTTGTGAAATGATGGGTGTGGGAATCTGTTGCATCAGCTTTCACTTTCTGTAACACTGTTTTCAGGACTTCTACTGGCTTAGGGATCCGACTTGGGAGAAGTAAACTTGGTTCGATGTAGTCTAGTGACTTCTAGAGGTTTAGGTTAAGATAGGGAAGATGTAAAAGGACTGCTGTTGCTTAATTCTAGCTAGCTTGACATTTCTAGGTGAGGGGCAGCCTAGGCAGCATTAAGAGTCTCTCATGTGTTTTGAGAGGCACATGCTGTAGCCTACTGTAGCCTCTTCCCTCTTACCATTTGCCCTTTGGTACCCATTAACTCCTTATCTTCTTAACCTTCACTTGGAAAACACCTATGTGTCCCTCTCATGTTCACCAAGGATGGCCTTCAATTGAAAATCTATGTATGGTGAGATTTACCCTTCAGCGTGAGCGTGGGAAGAGTGACCATGAACCTTGAGTTTTGTGTCTCTCCATCATTGGTTGGGCATTTGGCATCTTATCTTCCTTCTCTCAACAACTCAACAAACTAAGCAGCCATTAGTGTCTCATTTTCACTTCAGAAAGCGAGGTAAGGAAAACACAGTAGCTCAGAGATGTCCCACAGCTTTGAGGCCTGCAGAGAGTAACCATGTCCATGATCCTGTTTTTTATTTTTCTTGTGATGTACTGAAGATTGGTCTGGGTTTGGCAAGAGGAGAATTTGGGTTGGGGGCAGTTTCTAGATCTTTTCCTGTACCCCTGCATCGGGGAACACTGTTCCATGTCTCAGCTCAGCCTGTCTTTGTGTAGTGCTTGGAGTACGATGCTAATGAGACCCTACGCATGGATTTTAGCCCCTTGGGGGCCAATTATCTTTACTTTGCTTCAGCTGCCAGGAATGTCAGAACTAAATCCAGATCAATTAGTTCATCCCAGGTGCCTGATAACATCTATTCCTTCACTCATTTTATCTATTCTTTGTTCCATTTTTATTTTTAATTGTCCTGATTTATATCTTATTTAAATTTGTAATGCCACATTAAATGTGTCTTGGGGGTAGGTGGGATATGAATTCCAGATAAATGGGCCCAATATCTAGGTGTCATCTCTGGAGAGGGAGAGTAGTTCATGAGTCCTCTTTCGGATGGAAGCCGGGGATGCTTATGAACCAGTGGCTGGGGGAGGTGAATTCTTCCTGGAACACAAGGACACTTGAGCAGGGCAAGCAGAGAAAATAAGTCCTTCTGGGATAGTGAGGATAGCTGTTCATAATACTCACGGGGGACCAGAGCTCAACCTTTGTACTGGGGCCATATAAGAGGTAGCCTGGAAAGAGGATGGTACAGAGCAAGTTCTTTTGCCATGATGTGGTAAGACACCCTTGAGTTTAAAAATTTCTCTGTAATGAATGAGTTGTGAGGGATGGAAATCTCTTTGAGTTTGTTTTGTTATCTGGAAGGAGGGAGCCAGAATTTCCTGCAGATAATTAAAAAAAGAGACAACAGAATCCTGTACCTGACGTATGCTGGTGATACTTCATGGCATTCATTCATTCATCCCAAGAATATGGACTGAGGTTATTCCATACTACTGTGGGAAATAAGGGTATACAATTTGTCCAAATGGATAACTTCTCTACCTTTTGGTAATGATATTCTAGTAGAAAAGTCCAGTAAGTAATCACATATTACCTGGCATGGGGTAATTGTAAGTTCTATTTAGGAAAAAACAAAAGTATTATCTAGGTTAGTAGTAAGCAAACTATGGTCCATGGGTCAAATCTGGTTCCACTTCTTGTTTTTGCAATAAATTTTATTTTTGGCTCTGTTCAAATAAAGTACAAAGTAAATAAAGTACTTATTTACCTCATCCTTGATGACACCTTTGCTATAGTGATAGAGCTGAGAAGTCAAGACCATGTGACAACCTAAAATACTTACTACATGCACCTTTACAGAACAGATCTCTATTCTAGGAATAGAAGAAAGCAGTTCTAGGCACTGTTGTGGAGGTTAAGAGATGCTAAAATTTATTCTATTTCACCCCTTAGCACCTCTTTTTTCTTACTTCTTCTACCTTTTATTTTATTCTGCTTCTCTTTGCTTTCTACTTCTCCTTTCCTTTCCAAAGTAAGAAGAAGAAAGGAAAGGAGGGAGACAGGGAGAGAGAGAGGGAAGGAAGGGAAGGAAGGAAAGATTAGAGAGAGGAAGGGAGCATCCTTCTTTGTCCTTTTTGTGTTTTGGGGCTAAAAGATTCCTTCCTTCTAGTCTAATTTTCTTAATTTATGTACAGAATAAAAAAAAAATTCAGTGTCCCAGAAAAGGCAAGCGACACCGAAACAGGGTGGCTGGAGGGTCGCTATGAAGGGCCAGTGAATCCCTGATTACTGGTCCTCTCCTGAGTCTCCCATTTTGGTAAAGCCTAAGAGGAGAACAGACTTAAAATACAGGAGAAGTACTTAATACAGGGACTGGCATATGAAATAGGGTCAGTGGAATTAACTATGTTCAGATAGGTTCAGCTGACTTGCAGAGTCAAAATATAAGTACTTACTCTTTCAATGCCAGAAACTAATGAGATCTTTAGAGGTTGATGTTTTTCAGACAGCAGGGGAGCTGTCATGGGGAACCCTTCTGCATGCCAGCACTGCCATCCTGCATCATAGCCACCTCTGAGCCTGCAATTAAAACTGCTGACCTAAACCAATGCCTTGACTTCAAAAGTATTGAAAATCAAGTCTTAGAAAGAGTAGATTGCTTGCCCAAGACTGCAGAGCAAAATGGGAGGAAGACTAGGATTAGGGTCCAGGCATCCAAGGTTCTTAGCCAAATATTCTTTCCATTGTAGGTCGCTGCTAAGCAACCAAGAAATGGCAGCACATGTTCTAAAGGGCAAAGAACAGTCAGTTGTATTCCCTCCAAGCTTTAGAGTTTGAGCAAAAATATGATCCAGTGAGAGAATTCTTACTAGAAGAAGGTGGGCTGAGCTGGGATTTCTCTATTGAATTCCAAATGGAGAACAGGCAAGTATGCTCTGTACCTGTGCAGGTGCGAATGAATCTTCCAAAGTGTGCTAATGACAGTGACCATAGTCATGGGACCAGTTTTGCATAGAAAGCAAAGGCAGGATTTGGGAAGTAGGTTAGGTCTATCTAAAAGAGAAACCTGGGTTTTTCCATGAAGACATGTGAACTTGGTCCAGTAAGCCTGGAGTCACTGATCTACCTGTCCACACATGCATTACTTAAACTTGATGCTCACAGAGCTGGGGAAGGGGAGAGATCATGTTAGATCTTAAAAAATGGGAGAATACTTCTCCTGAGAATGCTGGAGTCCTGATGGCCTGCAGAACTCATTGTTACATGGAAGTGTTCTGCTGTCCTTGTGGCCTGGGATGGGTGTTTGCTGTAAGTCACCAAATCTCTTTTGAAAACTCCACCAATGGACATTTCATTCATTTCTGCTTACTACCTGGCAGGACTCTTATCTACCTGGACTCTGACAGGTTTTGACTTGGTATTCCATGCATAAATTGTGATGCACTTAGAATTCGTCATCACTGACATGATGAAATCAATGTTTGAGGGTGTTTATTTGCCCCTTAAACATTTATTGAGCATCTGTTTTGCTACAAGGCCTGTTTGGTACAGAGTGAAGGACTGAGCTGAAGAGGTGAATTGGAAGGCAGGTCTAGTGAGAGGAGAGGATAGAATCTACTCAGGACTGGAAGTAGGACATTAGCACCCAGGTTGGATCCTGCTGCCTCAATCCTTGTAGCCGTCCTTCTAATGGGAAAGCTGCCTTACTCTTTTCCATAGAATCAGGTATCTGTTCTTTATACTTTTTACTCTGACCTGCTTTTAACATTACAATAAAATGTTGTTATACATTCTTGGATTATTCACATCTAAGAGGGATCCATCCTCTTTCATTCTCAAAGTCCCTCTTCCCATCTTTTTCTCTCATCTTGTCAAGTGAATACATCTCTTCCTGTCACTATGCCCCATGACTCACCCCCTGCACACTAGGAGAGGGTTATGTTCTGAGGATGAGAGGGACCCTTCACAGAGCTACCCAGCGTGACTCTCTAAGTTGCCTTTTCCAATCAACACAAGCGCTTTGTTTCCTTCTCTTCATTTGACTGCAGTGTTCCTGCTCTTTCTGCTCCCTAGCACACATACACTCTCTCCTGCATGTCACTCCCACCCTTGCAGCCCACTCTTTCCATCACTTCTTCAGTGAATCCCCAGAGGCCTAAATGTCTCTTCATCCCTCAC
>NW_004524713.1:3724990-3728036 GCF_000260255.1 Octodon degus | reverse complement strand
TTTTTTTTTTCTAAAATAGAGCAGCTGTATTTGATTCTCTTCAAGGACCACTCAACTTAAAATATTCCAGAGCAGAAGGAAGCAGTGCCTTGGCATTTCTGATAGGTTTTCTTTTCAGTCTATGCCCCTAAGTTATGAAATGTCAACCAGGGAAATTTTGCCTCTATGCATTAGCTATGGTGAGACCACCTCCTTGGAGAGCAGGCAAGGCTCAGTGACACTGCAAAAAAGGGTTTCCTGGCACCACGGGATCATAGCAATTCTTAAAGTAAACCCTTTTCTTGGTATGTAGATAATCACAAAGATGTTAGCTATCAAGACACAGTGTGGAAGGTGCTATAGTTTCTGAGTATGGAAGCCTAGGTTGGATCACCTGGGGCCATTCCCTACATTAGCTAACCTTATTGAAAGCAGATTTGGTAAATGAGATGCAGCTTACTTCATTCTCTAGCACACTGCCTGGCTAGGAAAGGCACCCTACACATATGCATAGAGTGCGCCGCTGACGGTGAAGCAGTGAGGGAGTACAGCTTGAATGTAATTTATTAGTGATTGATTATAGTACACCCTACTGTTGGAGAGTTAAAGGATCCTTAGAGATCGTTTAGAACTTCCAACTATTTTCTACCCAGATAAACAGGTTTGTGGATGACCATTTGCCCATGAGCTTTCTAATAAGTCATAAAAGGAATTAGTTACTGAGTTGGGGCTTTAACCCTGAATTCCTGATAACAAAATCGCTGTTTATTTTTGTTGGTGTCGTTCATGTTTGTTTTTCTCCCCAATGGCCATTGCTCTTTGCATTCAGCATATGAACTAGCTCAAGCATCTTTAGAACAATGATGTCCTGAGGTATGTAACAATTTCTTGAGCCTTTGTAGGAGGTCTCAGCTGGAGTTGTTTCTTCCACTCCTGGGCTGGCACTTTCTGTTAGTCCCCATCAAGAAGAGATTGTAATGGTTCTCCCTGCTCTCCAGCAGTGCAGGGCCACCCCATCACTCACTCTAACAGACCCTGCTGGGCACCCACAGTATATCTGGAAGCCATTTTCTGTTTGGAAGTCAGTGGCAGTCAGCCAACACTTCAGTGATATTTGCTTTCCTAAGGCTTAGACAAATCAACTCCCTTCACTTCCTCAGACTTGCTCTCTTGGTTGGCACTACGTATCCCCAGCCAAGGCGAGCCAAGACTGAGCACTTTTTAATCACTCTTTCTCTCTTTTACAATGTGTAAGTTTCAGCTTCTTTGTTTTTCAAAGAAGTATAGAATCACAGCCTGAGACAAGGTTAAACTTGCAAGAAATCAAAATCACACCTAAGTCGGTCTTCCAGATAGAATGGAGTATCAGTTGCTCCCAATCTAGCGTCTACAGGAGCAGGAACAGGGCTGGGATTTGAGCAGTATTACTCAGTTTTCTTTGGCGTATGCTGTTTTATGTCACTTGCTGGTTTATTTTCTACAAATAACTATGCTTCAAATTTATCTGACCTTTGCTGCCTTTTCTGGGGCTGGGGGTCCAATTTAGGAAGCAGCATGACAGCATGTTGGGGTAATCTCAGGTGCGTGACCTTAGCTTTGTGGGCTCCATTTGATTTTCCTGTGAAGTGAGGTCTCAGTTTCCCTATTATGCTGGGAACATAGCATTGTTATGGGAATCAGATGAGGTAATGTGTCCCTTTAGTTCTAAGTTGTCAGATATATGATGTTTCCTGCTGCTTGGCTTTATTAGCAGTCTTCCTTGAGCAGGAACTTTCAATATTTCAAAGTTCTGTTTATTCTATAATGAGCATTTGGGACATCCTGGCAAGGAAGCAGGTATGATATTTTGGGGTAAAGGATCTCTTTTAGGAGCCCTTCCATTCATCTACTGCTTACTGTGTGGCAGTCCCAGCAGGGAAGCAGCCCAGTTCTCTGGCTGCATTCAGATCTGCCTCTTTCAGGGAGTGTATGGGCTAGAAATAGACCAGGCCTTTCCTTTGGAGTTTCACACACACACACACACAAAAAAAAATGGATCTTTTGGGTCAAAGGCACCTTAATCTGCAAAACACAAGCTGTTTGCTTGACTTGAGGCCTCAGCAGACCTGCTAGACTTGAAGGGGGTTTGGTATGGAAAATGGATTGTGTTTTGAAGATTAAGGGCCCTTTCATCCAAAAGATGCAATATTTTTTCTCTTTCCTCAAGCTCCCAATGAAACACCTTGTTCCTTTCTGGCTTAAAGCCTGCAAGCTTCCTTTCTTATGCATAGTGGATTAAATTCCACTATATACCCACAGTATATATCAGTGAATATTCAGTGCTCCCCTCCTCTGGGACTTCTCCAGATATGGACCAATCATCTTCCCCAGTGATGCACTAAAATAATTGGAGAGCATTTTAAAACTCTGTATTTTGGAACTTCAGTTCCAGAATTTCTCATAAAGCCTGGAGAGGGAATTTGGGACTCACATGTTGCATTAGCTTAAAGTCCTCTGAGGACCATAGTCCTCACCTCAGTAGTTAATCAAATAGTGTCAGTTGAGAGGACAGGCTTTTAATAGACTTAGCATCAAATCTCAGCTGTGACTCTTAGGACCCAAAAGGTGACTTTTAAGCAAGTTACCTAATTTCAGTGACTCAATTTCCTTATCTACAAAATGTGAATAAATAACATTGTCTGGGGTGTCTCTTAGTTACTACTACAACCTTGCTTTACAGTGACTTTTCTTTCCAGCATGCTCATATCAGTGGCTTGAAGAGAAGAAACAGGAACTTTGTATCATGCATATGTCAGCGTAGGGGACACTCAATCTAACCTATTTTCACTGATCTAGGCTGGCTCATCCTGGTCCTGTGGTTCAGTAAGGGATTCTATCCTAAGCCTGGTTGCAGCACTCAGGTAAATATGTAAATAGCCTACCCTACACATCCTTCAATGTCTTTCTGACATAGGAGGCACATCTGTGTGTGTGTGTGTGTGTGTGTGTGTGTGTGTATGTGTGTGTTCATACAGAGAGAGAGAGAGAGAGAGAGAGAGAGAGAGAGAGAGAGAGAGAGAGAGAGAGA
>NW_004524713.1:3688224-3724890 GCF_000260255.1 Octodon degus | reverse complement strand
CAATAGTGGCAACAACCTTCTCTCTATTTGGCACCAAATGAGAGGGCATCCAGAGCCCACAGTTGGTTAAGGGAAAGGCATGTTCATACAGAGAGAGAGAGAGAGAGAGAGAGAGAGAGAGAGAGAGAGAGAGAGAGAACCAGAAGCAAAGAGATTATGTAGAAAACTTCGAGTTCTGTATTGGCCAAATTTTCCATTCCTGGGACACAAACCTGAAACCCACAACTTAAAAGAAGGGAGACTTACTTGGATTAAGGTTTCACAGAGTTCATTCCATGATTGCTGGCTTCAAAGCGAATCTTGGAGGAAGGGCTTGGCAGAGGAATGATGTTCATGTCAGCAGTGAGGAGGCACAAGATGCTGAAATGAGCTCTAGAGAGGAAGTGGGCATGGGCCAAATGTAGAGCCTAAGGTCGTGCCTCTCTAACTCTCCCAGACATCCCCAGATGTGTTCCCTATTAATCCATTATGCAGATCCCACAGCAACTACATTCATAATTAGACGAGATCAAGCATATTTAATATGGTATGGCTATGAACCTGAGTGGATATTAAGGTGACTTGTCATAAGGTCTTCAAGATACAAACTCAGAACTAGCACCCCATCACTTCTGCATTGTTCCCAGCATCAAAGGATTTTTTTTTGGGGGGAGAACCAGGGATTGAACTCAGGCCCTTGCGCTTGCCAGGGAAGTGCTTATTCTACTGAGCCATCTCCCTGGCCCCGCTAGCATCAAAGAAGCAATAAGGATGAATTCAAAGTCAAGGATAGGGACACTAAAGACTCTACCTCTTTAGAAGAAAGGCTGAAAAATTACATGACAAAGTAGCTGATGGTAATGATGGGTGATGATGTGCAGGCTCTGAAGTACTCTATCGAAAACATAGTGAAGCTCCATTGAAATAAAGTTTCAATTTCTTGACATCACTCCTGTTGAATACTACATGTTTGTAAGGTATTTTCTTCACTTTCATTACATAGACTCACAACTGGTAAAGAAAATGATTCACTCCAGATTTCCTAAGTCTAGTGATACAGATGCTCAGAAAATTGACAGAATTTTCTCAGTATCACATAGATGGGTTTGGTTGAAAATCAGATCTTGCAGTCATTTTTATTTGATATTTAAAGAAGAGAAGGATGATCCTGGCTCAACCTCACAGTAATATGTGACACATCAACAATAGTGAAGCATTTCTAAGAGATAAGCAATGCTGTCAACTGACCTTGCCCTTTGTCCTTCCCCAGCTGGGACAGTCGTCTTACATTTTATTTTTCATAACATTAACTTGAAGCATTTCCCAAGGCTGTAACTTCTTATATTCATCTCACTAGAGATTGTCTTTCAGTAGGTTTGATGAGGTTGTCAAGCAGCTGAAAATATATTGAACATTGCTAGTGATCTTGACGGAGGTGGGTGGTCTGTGAATTACTCTTTGAGCAACCTGAGATATGATCCCAGTGAGGGAAATAGTGGATTGTTATAGCATTGGCTAGTTACACATTAATAGGCCTGGAGCCAGGGCCAGTTTCATAAACCTATAAACCCAGCCTAACCAGGAGCAGTTCAAGTTTGTGGTTAGCCTAGGTAAACTGGCCAATGTTTGACTAAAAATGAAAAGTAAGAAGGTTGGAATATATATCAGTTGTAGCATGGTTCTGGCACTCCCCTTGTTCTACTTCAAGGAAAGAAAGAAGAGAGAGAGAAACATGGAAGGAAGGAAGGAAGGAAGGAAGGAAGGAAGGAAGGAAGGAAGGAAGGAAGAAACAAACGAGCGAATGAAGGGAGGAAGCAAAATGGGATATCTGGGGCCGAAATGCAGCTCTGCCATCTGTGGGAGGTTTAGGTAGGGTTGGAAAGAGACAGTATTGGTAGAATTGCATACTTATGGTAGCTTGAACACCCCAAACTAATACCATGGGATGATCATTGAAGTAACATTAGACTAGCAGATTTCATATACATATGCTGATGTTTCTTAAGAAACTGCTATTATCTGTTTGGCTTTCTGTGTGGTTAGCACTAGGACACCAAACCCATATTGGATTAGGTTAAAAATTTTACCAAAATAAATTGAGGGCTAGGGATATAGCTCAGTGGTTTATATGACTGCCTGGCAAGCAAGCACAGGAATCTGGGTACATCATGCCGTGCAGACCCTGGAATCCTGAGTGTGCCATGCTGGCCACTGAAAATGGATGCAATGGTGTGTACCTGTAATCCCAGGGATGGGGAGGCTGAGACAGGAGGATCATTATGAGTCTGAGCTGTGTAGTAAACCCTGTACCAAATAAATGAATAAATAAATAAATAAATAAACTGAAACCACACTAATAAACCCATTTGATTAACTTTTAAAAATAATTTTATTGAGAAACAAATAGCAATGAGACAGTTTCACACCTGATTGCTAGCACAATTTCAGTAAGTAATGCATTGCATATTGTTGTCTTAGTGGTTATTCATTGTACAAGATACAGACATGATATCCTGTTTCAAACACTATTAGAACAAACCTCTCTATTCATTGAATTAAGAGAATGGAGCATATATCTAAGCTAACTATTTTGAGTGTACAGATACAAAATGTCCATTCATTTCTGTCCCTCTTTTTTGGTTAATTTTGTCAGAGAAGGGCATTCCATTGTTGTTTAAATACTGTAGGTACATGAATTCAGCAAAATATCCCAATATAATACGGTAGTCATAATAGTAGTGGCTTTTCTGTAAGACTGGCAATGTCCGAAGTTGTTGACCTGAGCCTTTTACAGCTCGGCATATTAATATGGCTTTACTTTTATACTTAGTTTTCATACCTTTCTGCTGGACGGTTAAGACCAAGATAAAGTAAGACCTATATAACAAGAAATGTAGCCTTTTTATTTGATAAGTTCAGTCAAATCCCCTCAGGATTTACCCTGAAACCCTGCACCGCAGTTTGTAGATCCTTTGTCAGTGTCAGTCATGTGGATGAGTCACGGCCATTGCTTGGCCAATGTGCTCTCTGTGAAAGCCTGAGAGAATGTTTTCTCTCCATGTGACTCTCCTTAGGCACACTCTACATCATCGATCACTTTTCTCTGTGGCCCCATAATCTCTTTTATCAGAAAATGTGGGGCACAACTGAGTTGTATGATGTTATAGTACAGGTTCTCCTATGTCTTGACCCCATTTGATTAACTTATATGTATCATGAGCCAAAGCTAGGGTAGAAATAAAATGTCTTACATCACAACTTGTATTCTCTCCTGCAGGCTGTGAATAGGGTTTAAAGGACCATTGTGAATAGGGAAATGATATAGCTTTAATGTAGCTAAAGGCAGAGAAGGTAAGTTGTGAACAATTTTAGCATCTTTCCAGATCCTTCAAACTGGAGAAAGGGTAGGAAAAAGTGACCTCTTCTTCACCATATCCCCCTCCCTAATTCATGATACTTGGCTAGGTTTCTGTGTTGGAAGTAACTGTTTTAGGGACTAAGTAAACTGTGAGTTTTACTACAATATTTTTTTGCTGTGTCTGCTTTCATTGACTTGTTTTGGAATGAGAAGTAAGTTCCTGTTTCATGTTTTTTAATGTGACTCTGAGGTAAACAGGAAGCTTGTTTTCTTAGCAGTGTGAAGTTTTGTTGGAATGCAAGGACAGTGTGAGGGGTATCTTGAGAGGGTAGGGTGAGGCAGAGCACTCATACTCTGCCAATGGGTCACATGTCCTGGACCTATGATTTCTGGTGTAGGTATGTCTAGCACTCTTTTAAGCTGTGTCTTCTGATTTCCTTGGATTCTGTAACTGTCACAGACAGGCAGCAGTGATAGCTTTCCTTTTAGTTTATTATGTAAAGCATACCCAGTAAAAGGAAGCATCATTGCATAAGAGCTAGCAGAGCTTAGGAAGCTTCTGTGCAAATAGATCTGAGAACGTTTCAGCCTTGTTTTCATTAGTGACTTGCTGTAAATATCAGGCTAAGGGACAGAGGTATTGATAGGTAAGTGTTGGAATTTAAATTTAAATGCAATCTTATGTGTTTTGTTTATTTGGCCCATTGAGTATTAGGAATAGATTAACCACAGGAAGAATTTAAAGTCATCAATAGTTTATTGAACAATGATACTTTGAGCACCTGTGTAGTAGTTTTTACTCCCTTCTTTGGCATCCTTTCTTGCCTCCAAGCTCTATGGTATTTCACTATGGCAAAATACCTTTTTTAATTTTTAACTCCTTCTGTACCCCTACAACATCTAGTTTACCAGATTACACATGGTAGGTGGATGGATTTTTATGATTTCATAGGTTTGCTCAAACTGGTCTTATGACCTGGAATGCCTTCTCTGATGTCCTTTCTGCTTTCAACTGGCTGATCTCTCCTTGAACCCTTAGAGCCCAAATCAAATTTGAGCTTTCTTGAAATATCATTTTTAACTCACTCTGTTTGATTTACCTTTGTGCTTTTTCTGTCAAACAGAATTTTTATTTTCAAGTCTCTGATAAAACTATCCATCCTGCAATTGGAGTTTTACAGACTTACCTCCCTATGGCACCCTAAAGCCATGGATATTTTCTTATCATTTTTGGAACCACTGATAATTTCCTTTTTCTCTCTCATATTTTTATCTTCTTAATAATAGGTCTGTCCTATAAATATAACTCTACTAAAACCGTGCAATATAGAAAAAATTCTTCATGTGACTGCTGGTCCCTCTATCTCTAGGAAGAAAGCAGAAGCATTGCCTACTGCTCTTTTACTCATCCTTTCTTAGCCAAGTGCTCTACACTGCATGTATCTATTTACTCATGTCCCATTCATGCTTTAATCTCTCTCAAAGAATCTTCAGTTCCCATCAAGTTGTTGAAAATTGTCTACCACTTCTGCATTCTTAAGTGCCATAGGCGTTTTGAGTCTTTAGTTTGTTGTATTACTTTACTGCTTTTGAAACTTGAGACCCTTCTCTTCTTAAATGTCTGTACTCTGATTTCCTTTTATACACTTTATACACTCTCTCCTCGGCCTACTCCTAGGGATTCTTGTCCTCTTCATATTTCCTAGATATAAGCATTGCTCATTCTTCATTCTGATCACTCTTGACTCACATATTTACTGGGTAGTCTCATCCACTCCAAGGTCTTCAACTTAGACTGTAATGATTGGCAAATCTTAACCTTTTTCCCTGCTTTCTCTTCTTATGTGATCTCAAAGATTCTTTTGACTACTGGAAGTCCTGACTTGACAATCTTACGGACAACTCAAGCTCAACATATCCAAGAAGGAACGTTTCATCATTAATTCTAATTCCATTTTTTAATATTGCTTATGGTCATGAAGCAACCATCATGAAACCTGTGACCAAACTAGAACTAAGAATCATCATAGACTTCCTTTCTTTGCCCCACCCAACCACCAACTATTGCTAACTTTGATCTTAAATTCCCTCTGCATTTGAAATATGATATAGTTTGTTGAGACTGTGTATAACCTCGTCTACTATAATATCCTACACTATTTTATTCTTATCACTCCTTAAATCACTCACTACACTCTGTGGTTGAAGCAATTTATTCAAAATGCAATTCTGATATAGAATTATACATTTGAAAGCCTTCATTTTTTTTCCTCTGTGATCCCATGATGCAGATATGAGCTGTTGAGGCATTATACATTTAGTATATGTAGATACACAGTATGATTGGCACTAGATACTGGACATATACCAGGTGGGGAAAAGAATCTCTCCACTCACAAAAATAGCAATTATTGGTAAAGGCATAACTATAAAACAAGAGACATGTGTAGTTTTTCCTTCAATTATGCAACTGCCTGCCTAAACATTTTCAATGCAGTAGCTATGAAATGTTTGTAGACCCTATATGTAGACCACACTCCTTCATCTGATATCACATGCTTCTTCTGGGCTGAGATACAGGGCCCATTTGCTATCACCTCAAAAGTTCCTTTTTTTCCTAAGACCTCATCTGGAAGTCATCTTTAAGAAGCATTGTCAGAGACCCCACTTGATGTGCTGTGACCTACAAAACACTGCACATTGTCTCTTTGTCTTGATATTACATTCATGCTGAAGTCACTTGTTTCTGTATCCATCTTGTACCTTCGACTTGGAGGCCAGTCAAAATTGTATGAACTCAGGGCTGGCAAGATAGATCAGTGGTCTAAAGCACCTGCTTAGGCAAGCTTAGGCAAAGCACAGGGACCTTGGTTTGAATGCTGGCACCACAGGCTACACAGGCTACCCCCAAGGTCAGCTGAGTGAGTGACAAACAAAAGAAAAGAAAAGAAAACAAACAAACAAAAAAACCTCAAAAGAGATTTGTTGAATTTTTACCAATCTGGATCGGAATAAACAGTCTGAAATACTCTTTTCACTTCTCCTTTTGAAAGTTCTCCTCCAAAGCCTGCTGATAATCTAGGGAGAAAGCTCAAAAGACAGGAATTTAGATTTTCACATTTCTCAATGTGACTCAAATAAAATATTTATGAAGAAAAGGATGCTACACACAACTTATGCTTATATTCTTAATTTTAAAATTCATACTTAGGATCACAAAATAAATATTGAACCTATTTCTATTTTCATTATTTCATGGCATACTCTAGATCAACATTTCTAGAAGTTTCATACTCTTTCTTTTCTTTTCTTCTTTCTTTCTTTCTTTCTTTCTTTCTTTCTTTCTTTCTTTTTGTGGTTTAGTAAGGATCTACAGTATCTCATTACATTGATTAGACTCATAATGATTCTCCTGTGTTCAGCCTCTCAAGAGCTGGGATTACAGGTGTGTTCCACCATGCCCAGTCTCATTTGCAGTCTCAGTGTGCCCCTGGGAAGGGGCCTGCTTGGCATGCTGGGGATAGAACCCCAGCCCCTGTGTCTGCCTAAGCAGGTGCTTTAATTCTCTGAGCTGTTTAGCCAGCCCTATATACTTCAAGCTTCTTATCAACCACTCTTCATGCTAACATCTTTCCTAACTAGTAGATTTGTGCTAGTTCATGATTATCAAAATAAGAAAACTACCACTAGGAATAATATGACTTTCTAACATAGGGTATTAAAGTTGTGAGTCATAGAATTTAGTGCTGGGTGAGCTCAAAGTTCAACTTTAACATATTTTGATAATGTGACACTGGGAAAGTAACTAGGTATTAAAGGAGGGCCTATATTTTGTCACCTGCAATGTAAAAATAATGCCATTTATCTCATAGAGTTGTTCTCTATATTTAATGTTGAAGGGTATGAGAAAGAGACTGGGAAAATATCCTTCCTAATGCAGTTAAAATCTAATGCAAGACTTGAAGAGTCTATGCTAAACACAGGAAAGAGGGGTGGGCAGTTCAAGAAATGAAGCACCATAAGCAAAGATACAGAAGCCTGGAGGCTTTTGCTGCTTTTCACCAGTGCAATTAGGGAGAAACTTCCGAGAATGGGATGAGTTGATGGGCTGTGGACAAGTGAGAGTAGGAAAGAGATCCAGGTTAGGAGGTCGGAAGATTCCTCCCTGACTAGTATCCTTTGAAGATCTGGCCTCCATGCTCTGTAGGTTTCACAGGCATTTCGTGCTGTCTTCCTTTTACAACTCTTTGAGGTGTCTTTGAACTTCTTTGGGATGTCTTTCTAGTGATTCTTTTGATGTAGGTAAACGCATCTCCTCTCAGCCACTTGCTTCCTACTTAGGCTCTTGGTCAATAGCAGGCCAACTCCACTTTCCCTTTGTTGAGACTCCTGGCCCTGTGGGTTGGGGTCTTGGGCAACCATACCTGCTTTCTCCTGTGTGTGACTCACTTGTTATCCATGGTGGCATGTTCCTTTTTCCCGTGAGTCAGGCAGTTAATTCCCAAGTTGCTGACCATGGTGTGTTGCCAGGCTTCGTCAGCCTTCTCTGGTCAAATTCCTCTTATTCTGCCTCAGCATTTCTCTTTTGTAAGCTAAGCAACAGTCTTCCGTGTTTTCCTCAGCTCTGTGGGACATGCACAGTGCTGTCTGAAAGGTCTTGTTGAAACTGGAGGCAGAGGACATCTATCCCCATCCCCTTGCTGGTGGAGTTTAGGGGTCGTGAGGGATCACTTAGCACACTCTCAGTTTCCATTCCAACTTCACTCTTAATCCCAGGGTCTTTTTTATGCTGTGGTATAAGTGAGAGATGAGGAACCCTCGAAGTACATCATGGTTACCTTTTAAAAGCTCTCTGTGGTGTGGGCCCACCTCTCTGCAGTGTGCTAGGTATTTGACGGCAAGAAACCAGTTGAGGACTAAACCAGCTGCATTTATGGTCTGGTTTAATACTCACCTGAGCCCACAGAGGTGCTCTTTCTTCTGTTGCTGGTCAAATCTTACCAGTGAAGAGGTTAGCTGGTGTGTCTGAAGCCTCTCATATTTACTGACCTGAATCTCAGTGAGGAGTCTTATTTGGATTCCAAATTTGACACCTGTGCCAGGTGAGAGCACAGGCTTGGCCAGGTTCTCTGTGCTACCTTCAGAAACACTCACCAGCTTTCCCTAGAATTCTGGGAGTCAGGGAGGGAGATAGCTTTTCCTTCTGTCGTCCTGCCCAGAATACAGGCCATGGTGCAGGAATCTGCAGAAATCTCCACATGATGAGCTTGATACCAGCTTCCAGGAAGCCATTCTCTTTCCTCTTCCTCCTCAGATGTAAATAATTTTCAATGGCAACATTAAAGAATGTGCTTGGTGTGGTATGAACCCATTTTCCTCGGTGGCACTGCAGATATATATATATATATATATATATATATATATATATATATATATTATATATATTATATATATTCATCATCTATGGGTCTCACATATGCTTTGTGCTACAGCCTGTGTACACAGCAAGGGCACCACCTAGCAAGAGGTCTGTGACTTACCAAACATCACAGGGGGGCAAGTGCAACTCTTGGAACAGAACCAGTCATGCGTGCCTAGGATCTAAAGCTTGGAGGCATACAACTCTTCTTAGGAAGCTTGTGGAAGAAGACTAGCTCTGAAATGCATAGTGCAGGGTATGAAGGGTCATTCCCAAGGCAAGAGGATTAGGAGCCACGGCTCTGGAGTAGTGGAGGTTTTATTTGTGTTCTATTCATCACTTGTTTATTGATTTTGGATGCTGAATTCTCAGCTAGGAAGTGGTAAGGGCGAGTTGGGATGGAAATGTGGAGACAGACTAGAGGGTTTGGCATGCAGTGTCCACGTGTTTAGAGAACCCCCAATCCCACCCCCACCCCAGAGAGATAGAACAGCCCTTACATAGTCAACTTTAAAATTTATAGTGACCCCAATAAAACATTGGAAACACATTTATTTCAATACCTTTTACTTTATCTGAAACAATATTTCAACACTAATCCAATATCAAACATTAAAGAGATATTTTGCATTGTAGTCACATGCAGCTTTTGAAATCCTGTGGGTGTGGACAGTATGTTATACTTCAGCATCTCTTCATTGAATCCAGGCACATTTGAAGTGCTTGACAGACGCATGTGGCCTGTTGTCCCAGAGTCAGACACCACAGCCTTTTTCGGCTTTGTTATTGCTGGGGTTGTGGTGTTAGGTCTATTCCTTAACCTTTATGAACCTGTTTTCTCTTTTTTGTATGTGTGAAATGGGCTATCATGTGCCACAATTCCTTTCTCAAAGTGATTTTTCCTGCAGTGAAACTATGAGCTTTGTATGAGAGATTGCAATGCAGCTCAGCCTCTAACTATTCTGAGCTGTCATAATCAAAATCCTCTCCTTCCCTTCTTCCCTTGACATGCAAGCCTTGAAACACCTTCTCTTCACAAGGAAGTTCCCGGCCTTCACTTTCTTCAGGTCTCTGCTCAGAATCCCCTTCATTAGAGGTTCTTTCCCCGAGCCCCCTGCATGGACATCCACACCCTTCCTCTCATGCTCTGTCTACCTGCTCTGATTTCCACAGAGTCCCCTTCACCAGCAGGGAGCAACTGGCCGTTCCTTTACTGCTTTCTTCCTCCAGGAAAAAAAACAGCTCTTCTAAGAATTCTTGATTGAAAATGATTCCTCTAACCTCTATGTTTCCATTGAGTTTTCTTCTTTCTTTGTGGCGTTTGTGGAGCATATTTTATATTAGAGTTGTTGGTGCATGTGAGTGGCTCCTCTATGACAAATTAAATCACTGGAGGGCAGAGATGTAGAAGTTGTACACCTTTATAATGAAATACATATAGGTTAGAAGTGTGTGTGTGTGTGTGTGTGTGTGTGTGTGTGTGTGTGTGTATTGCTGGGAATTAAATCTAGGGCCTTGCACTGAGCTATGTCCCTAGATCATTATTTTATCTCTTTTTGATTCTGAGATAGGGTCTCATTGAGTTGCCAAGTTGTCCAGGCTGGTTTTGAGCTTCCATGTCTCCTAACTCAGCCTCCCAGAATGCTGTGATTGCCCATGAGAACTATAGCATCTTGTGGAGCAGTGAGCCTAGGAAGGATATTCAATGCTTACCTGTTGGGGACATTTATGCCCACCTTGTGGAACACATCTTTATCAATGTCTGTTATGGACTGAATGTTTTGTCTTCTACTTAGGGTATGGATTGTTTTAAAGCCAAATACATAATAGATGCTCAATAAATACCAACTGTCTGAGCCAAATTCTTCCAAATTACCAATGTGCTTCACACTAATATTGTCAAATATATAAAATTCAGATCGCAGGGCATGTCATCATATCTCAGCTGACAACACTTAGGTAGTAATTGTACTCACCTATTTTCTATCTCACCAAACTATTTCTTTTAGGATACACTGAACTTTCTAACAATTTTAACTTTTTATTTTTTGCTGTATGGATTATTGAGGTTTTCTAAGTCAACAGAGATGTGCTCTGAATTCACCCCTATGTGCTGAAATGTACTTCTGTCACGGATTACCTCCAAAACAACTAGGGTCCAATGAAGCCACATACACCCGCGAGTACAACCTGGCAGAGTGAGAACTCTTACCAGGACCCAGGAGGCAGGAGTCGCACCTTACCACTCAGATCATGATGTACAAATGAACTGGATTGTAGGACAGTTTCTCAACTTTGCAGCCTGAGTGTGTTGCACCCAGCGTGCTTTGTTCTGGGGCAGCATTGTGTGCTGCAGGGTATTGCACATCCTCCTTGGCCTGTACTTCCCAGCTGCCAATAAGAATCCTTCCACTATTGGTCAGTCCTTGATATCCCCGTGGGATGAAATAGATTTTCCCTGGGAAACTCTGAGTGAGAGAGCTCAAAGTTTAACACAAACACACACACACACACACACACACACACACACACACACACGCCCAGGGACACAGTCCCACATGCATCCACACCACCACTACACATGCAACCTCCTCCCTGCTCCCCCTGGGAAAGCAGCGATGTTCCCTGTCCTGCTTCCTTGCAATAATGACAAGCATTTTCTCATGGGCTGCCCCTGCTCCCACTCACAACAGAAGCTTGGTGGAAGAGCTGTATGGGTGACATGCTGTGATTTCAGTGTGTCGTAGCTCACCACAGGGGTCTCTGCACAATTACTTCCACCCCCTGCTTGCTGCTCAGGTTCGCTCTGGCAGACACTCCTGGCAGCTGCAGTGGTTACAGTTTTGTGCTCAACATGTACAGCTTCGTTTTCGGCTCTGAACAAAACTTCAGGCGATAGCTTTTTCCAGCCTGCTCCTCTGCATATGTGCCTTTTCTTCCTTTGACCTGACAGCTGGGACTCACAGTGACAATCAGATTTTAGCAGCAACTCATAATAAAACTCTGCAGTTGGGCAGTAGAGAGGAATATACGGTTGGGTAGGAACTCTGCATCTCTTTCCTTTTCCTTTTTCTTTTTTCTTTTTCTTTCTTTCTTTTTTTTTTTTTTTTTTGTGGAACCGGGGATTGAACTCAGGTCCTTGTTCTTGCCAGGGAAGCACTTATTCCACTGAGCCATCTTTTCAGCCCTTTCCTTTTTCTTTTTGTTAGCTTTACTTTCCTCCCATATTCTTTTCCCTGGAAAAGTAGTCAAAAAGTATCGTATTTAGTTATGTATGTACATGGCTTTGCAGTTGGTAAAATGTTTGTGGTTTTTATTATATGTTTACATGATAGCCATAAAAATCTGAGATGAAGAGAGAACATGGCTGTTCAGTCACATGGTTAACCAAGAGAAGAAAGAGCTTTGAAAAGGCTCTTTTCAGTTAAAGCCTCACAGTCCAATGCACAAGACAGATATTGAAATAAAGATGTGTGATACAAGATAAGTGCTGAGATACAGGCATAGCTTATACGTAGAGAGAGCTGGGTGGAAGGAATGTTGTTCTTTTTAAAGAATAGGAAAGGGAGAGGACAAGTGAAGATACAACCTTAAGTGGCTGCTGAGGAATAAATCGGACTTGGCCAGACCAGGGAATGATAAAAATATGAACATTTCCCAGCAGAAAGTGGACACAATCAATATTCATGTCAATATGTTTGATTATTTGACTAATCTTGCATACCTATATCTGTTAATCTGAGCAACAGATTTGATTATAAAAATACATACTATAACAGCCATTGTTAATTTTTTATTCTTGTTTTGAGATTCTGTACCATGTGTATTGTTGTAAGTTACTCTGTTTCTGTCTTTGTTTTCACTTTTACTCTTTAAAATAAAAAAAATGGGGCCAGGGAGATGGCTCAGTGGAATAAGTGCTTCTCTGACAAGCGCAAGGGCCTGAGTTCAATCCCTGGTTCTGAAAAAAAAAAAAAAAAAAATATATATATACACACACACACACACACACACACACACATATATATATAACTATTATCTTCCTATATCATTTATGCTCTTTACTGAGCACATATTATATGTTAGTTATATATAATTTATATATAATAGCTGACCTATAATAAAAAGTACTCTTGGGAGTACTTTGATAAATTATATTATTTAATTATGTTATTTTTAAGCATAGGTATTATTATGAACTATATGTTACAGATGAGGAAACTAAGACTCTAAAGAAATTAAATAAATTGTCTGAAACAATACAGTTTAGAATTGAAGCAACCAGATTCACAACTTCCTTTCACTATGGAGAAAGATAAACCTTTTTAATAATAAGCAGGGTAGTAAGGACAAACAATACAGTGTTCAGTTAGTAGACAGATAATGAGGAGGTGAGGAAAAGAAAGATTGTTATCCCAAAGACGTGGCATGACCTTGTGATTTCTGTGCTGACCCCATGGGATCCCTAGCTAAACTGTTTCCCAGACTCAAGCATTTGAAGCTCATCACCACGCAGCAGAAGAGGTACACAAGAACCCCCTTAATCCATCACCCTTTAACTTCTCTTCTATATGCTGGGGTTCCTAGAGGGTCAGAGACAATGCCAGGCATCTTACCTGGTCACTGGTTACCTTGGGGTTTGGGAGACCTTGCACTCAGTTTTGTAGATGTGGAGTCCACCAAGGTCCAGGAGCTGCATCTCTAAGGTGTCCAGCCTTGGGAGCCAGAGCGATGATCCAAAGTGAGGTACTGTGGGTGCTGATCACATCAAAGCAAAGCTTGTATCCAGTGCATTCACATCTGTGTGAGAGGAGGAGATAGAGTGGCTCCTGCTCATTAAGGGCCCATCAGGAGAGGCATGTTGTTTGTGAGGATGGTGGGTGGGACTTGAGTTGTGTGTCTGTGCCCCTCTTTTGCTACATGAAACAGTGCCCTTGTTCATGCATTTCATTGCCTTTCACCACATGTCCCTTGTGTACATCACAAGGGACGTATGATGCGTCACATGCCAAGATACTGGCACCTAAGTATGTCCTCAGTTTGACAAATGAGGAAACTAACCCCTGAAGACTGAGCGGTTTGCATTCATTCACGCTTTTACAAACAGCAAAGAAAAACAAGAATGTGGGTGCACCTTGAGATAGAGTCTGTGCTTTTAATCAGAACCTGCACTGACTTTTGTAAATTTTAAAGCATTCTACTGATACAGGGCATTATTATGAAGACGTGTTAATGTTCTTTTTCTCTTTCATTGTCTTTCTCTCCCTTTCTCTTTCCCCTCTTCCTCCTTTCTTTTTGATTCCTTTCTCTACAGGACTCCACAGAATGGAGCAAGAATGAGAGGAAAAAGGCCGGCAGAAAAGCATGAACTGGAGGTTTGTTGAGCTCCTCTACTTCCTGTTTGTATGGGGCCGTATCTCAGTGCAGCCCTCCCACCAGGAGCCAGCTGGGACAGATCAACATGTCTCCAAGGAATTTGATTGGCTTATTTCAGACAGGGGGCCTTTCCACCACTCCAGGAGCTACCTATCCTTTGTGGAAAGACACCGTCAAGGATTTACAACCAGATATAAAATATACAGGTACGACCTAGGCTAAGACAGCCCTTGCCTTTCTTCCTGTTGTACTTTGTGCGGCCAGGCACCTCCAGAACCTTGCTGGGGAAGGTTCTGGGTCAAGTGCCCCTTTATTAGACTACTTTTAGCTTTTTATCCCTTTTTTAAACGTGGCATTAAATAAGAATGATGATGAAATGAAGAGAAAACAGCTAATACTCATGGAGCACCCCCTGTGTGCTAGCATGGTGCTTGCTATCTATTACATAAACTTTGTCTTATTTAAACCCTCTAATAATTATTGATTATAGATTTTGGTTGTTTTCTTTACTTTGTAACGTTGGTGATTGAGTTTCAGCTGTGTTAAATAATGTACCAATGGTGACATGGTGACACAGTAAGTGGTAAGGCTCTAATCCTAGTTTATCTGTGTCTGTAGTCCTGATAATTCTCAACCACATCAGGTAAGGGTGGTATTATTTTACTAATGCTATTAATGTGCCCAGGTTCTTAGCTAAATATATTTATGTATTTGGAAAGAACACAGAGACTTAATGAACAACTGTTTTTTATCAAGTCTGGGCTGACTGTTGGCTTATTGTAATTCTACCTAACCAAAAAGGACTTAACTCTATATGAGCAAGAGCCTTTTCCTACCCACTGAAGGTGCAGTAAGGGAGTCCATGTAGTATACTGACAATAAACATGTGAACAAGAGAAAAGTCATTTTAGTCATGCACATGCACAAGGGAATCCTGCAGATTCTGAGACATAATGAAAGGCCAGGCGATTTAAGTGTGCATGGCAGCCAGAGCTATAGAGAGGAGTTGGGTTTGGATTTTCTGACGTGTGATGTTGACACAAATTATGGGTGTGAGAGTGGGACATGCATGGAGAAACACTTCCCACTGAGATACCATTAAATCGTGTCTGATGATGGAGACTGTCTCTTGGAGCAACCCACCGCAACCCTAGGTGATGGCTGGGATATAGTCCATCTCAGCTGGTGCCTCCTGTCTTAGACTTCCTTGGTCGATGTCATGTGGTGTCATGTCAGTTGAGTTTCCTTTTGGAGAGTCAATGCACAGGCACATAAAGGAACTTCAACAGAAATCCCCCTTGTGCTTTTAAAGCAACGTTGGTGGTACGTGTTCCCAGTACATAATGATTACACTGATTGTGAGGCGCTGTACATGAACAAAACACATTATATTTCTTTTTTTCCCCTTCCTTTCCCATCCCCTCCATGCTGCTTCTCTCCATCTTTTGGTCCCCTTCCCATCTTCAAAAGCTCCATCTTTCTGTTTCCTATCCTCTGTGTTTTATTTTCCTGTTTAATTCACTTATACCTTGGGTTTCTCATGTAAGGGAAACCATGCAATATTTAAGCTCATGTGTCTGATTTATTTCCCTTGTGCTTTAAAAGAGAAAGAAGCAGCAGAGGAAGGAGGGCAGGAGGAGGTCAGAGGGATTTTAATTCAGAGAACTGAGCATGGAAAAGTACCGTATTTGGGGGGTATTATTTTCTGAGCCCCATAAGCCTAAAGTCCTTTATTATTATTTGAAGCTGTCTTTCCACATTCCACTTAATCATGGTCTCCTTGACATATTCACATCTCTCTATATTTGTTTCATTTTAATTATAAAGCATTTGAAGTTGTAGTATATTATTATATTTCCTTCTACCTCGCATAAAACTCTCTGAGGGAAAGCTACTCATATGCATGCATGCAAACATGAACACACACACACACACACACACACACTGTATTTATTTCTGGATCTCAGGGAGATTTTTGCTCTGGTATTGTTATCATAAATACACAATAAATATTGTGGACTTGAATTGCAGGATGCAAAAAAATGCTCTGGAGCTTTTGTCTTAATGTCAAGGAAGAAAGGGCAAGCCCTACCATTTCTGTGCCAATTAGAAGAGAAGAGACAAAACACAGTGCAGGAAGGAACTCTGGCCTTCAGCTAAGGAGACTTGAATTAGTTGATCTGAAAAGTAAGAATGTCTTATTTGCACAGTTTTAGTATTGTGCAGTGGAGATGCCTGATTTGTGAAATATTCTACCAGCTTTAAATAGCTATATTTTTCTACTGAGTCTGGAAATTTTCCTGGTGACTGAGGGCTTACAATGGTTTTGTCTATGTAGGAGTTTATGGAGGAATTTCCATGGGATTTGAACAGTGATAAAAACAAATAGAGAGTTAGATTTCTCTGGGCATTATGGAATGTAAGAACACAAGTAAAATGAATGTAGAGTTGGTAAAAGAAAGAAAAAAATAGAAGAATGGAAGACATGGGGGAATTTCTTCTTCCAAAAGAAAACAGGACAGGATATTAGAATTTTCAATGGTTAGCTCAAAGGTTTCCCCTTGGAAGAACTATTTCAAAGTCACCTAAACACAATAGTTTTATTCTTCATAATCTGTTTTATTTTATTTTATTTTGTCTTTTTGAAAGAAGTGTGTTTCACACATGTTGTCTAGGCTGGCCTTGAACTCACAGCAATCCTCCTACTTAAGCCTCCTTAGTACTGGGATTATAGCCATGAACCACCATGCCCAGCTAATAGTTTTCTTCTTAATTTCAATTTTGGGTCTTTAAAATACTTTTGCAGATTATATCCATTACTGTTTGTGATTATGCACAAGGCAACTAAAGGTATTCTTTGATTATTCATAAGCAACTTCTATTACCTGAAATTCTTGATGATGAGAGCGTATAGCTTTGAGATGCTGGGTTTGGTGAATAGAAGAAGTTGGAGAAACCTAGATTCACTACTCTGTGTTTTGTAAAGTAATAACAACCTCTTATGTGCCTATCTGATTTTTTATTCCCTTTGAGCCTCTCAAGTACATGCAAAGACTGGAATGATTAGAATTTATATTTTCATTTTAAAGTTGCCTTTATGAGTAACTTAAAAAAGGATAAGTAGGAGACTGGCTTAAAACAAAGTATAGATATGCATCCCTAACCTCACAAGTGAATGCTCTAGGATTATAGGCATCTGTTTCTTCTTTACTAATATTTCTTCTGTGTGAGAGAAGGAGAGTTAGTTGCCCCAAGGATATGTACTCAGTGAATGTCCTGGTTTTGGCTATAGTGTGATGTTTTTAAGGGGAGTGAAACCCATTAGAGATGATCAACCCATTTAAGCTATTGCTGTCATCTAGACTTACGTTTATATAAGACCCTAAATGGAGCCATATGTGCAGAATCCTGAATGTGGTATCTTTTTATTTAGCATTTATAATGTGCCAGGCAGTTCCTCCTTACTGTATTCTCTCAGAGTTGGAGAGTGTCTTGTTCATTTACAGATGGAGAAACAGGACTACTGGAGGATTGTTGTGCGAGGTCACCCACGCAGAAGGGCATAGCGCTAAGGTCTAAACCCTGACCTACCTAACTTTGAAGCCTTCCTTTCAAAGTACCAGATGGTACTTTCTTCTTAATTTCAATTTTGAGTCTTTAAAATACTTTTGCAGATGATAGCCATTACTGTTTGTGATTCTGCATAAGGCAACTAAAGGTATTCATCGATTATTTATAAGCAAATTCCATCACCTCAATACCTACTGTTGGCTTCAAACTCAAGCTGAAGTTTGAAGGTAGCTTTGGGAATGTTGAGAGGTGCAAAGTTGCTAGTAAGATTAGGCATCAGGACATCTGAATACTAATTCCACTTCTCCATGCGGGGGTCTTCTTACAGTAGGCAGAATCCCCTCCTTTCTTAAATCCCACTTTCCTTATTGACCAGATGATCCAGTTGATTTAGTTCAGTCATTTTCAACCTATGAGATGCTAGTTGAAATGCTGAGGACTGATGAGAATAACCATAGAAACCTTTGCAGGGTGAGGATAGAGGCAGGAGGAGGGTTCATCAGGCAGGACTGCTAGCGCTCCACTTCTCCTGTGAAGAAAAGATTTGTGTCTGCTCTGAGTTTAGTTTTTAAATATGCTTTATTTTAGATTCTCCTGCTTTCAAGATTTGCAATTATCTAATGAGTTCATTTCCAAGAGCCTTTTTAGTTCCAAAATTAAGTATAAAATTTAACAAAGGTCCCATGGTTAATTAAATGATGGAGCTCAACCTAAGAAGACAGGCTTTTGGACATCCAGTTATTTCTTCCTTTCTTTACTTAATCCTTAAATAATTATTAGAACCTATTTACAAGCCTAGCACTGTATTTGGGGCCAATGATAAATAGAATAAACATGACACTTCCTCTCAGAGAAGAAACTTACATTAAACATGAGCACTTGCACATGCATGCAGACACATTTACATGCATAATAAGTTCTACTAAAAAAAAAGTGCAACATACAAGCCAGCTAAATTGCTCAGTGGACTAAAGGACCTGCAGGGACTGGGGTTCAATCCCCAGTTGCTGTGCTGGCCCCTCCCCCAGGGTGCACTGAGAAGGTGGATGAGACTGGACATGGTGGCACTCTTCTGTAATCCCAGCGCTTGTAAGGCTGTAAACAGGAGGACCTTGAATCTGATCTCTGTAGTGAGACCACAAACATTCAATTGGAATTTAACAATATGCAAAGATAAGGTGAGACTCTTTATATTCTGCACATGGAAACATTTGCATCTAGAGCTCCAGAGACAAGTATTCATTGAGATGCAGACATTGAAAAAAGCCAACTGAGAGATGTTCACTGGGAGAGTTGTCAGTGAATAATTTTTCCTCCCTTAGTGTCACTTTGCTGAAACTAAAACATTTGCTGAATCTACCTTGATATATACTGTTGTGGACAAAGAACATGAGGGACTTGACTTCATCATGAAACAAAGGCCTTCCTTCCAGCCAGTGGCCCCTTCTGATGCTGAGAGCTGGCTTTCCTGAGTTATCTTAGACCTCGTGTCTCAGCCAGTTCCCTCCTCACCAGTATCCACATTAAAGCTTTGGGTGATGGGAAGCTTATGAAAGCAGTGAGAAGGAAGAGTTCTCTCCTTACTAACATAAGTTAAGAGCATCACCTGTATCTTTCGTATGCATATAGAGGCTGCCCTGAGCTGAGGGAGTCAGGGTCCATAGGCATTGCCAGTGTTAATGTTGAAAAACTTTCAGCCTAAAGCCCTGCAGAAGTTCCTTCTCCTGCTGCTTCACAATCCAAGTGATGACATGTGTAGTGGTGGGTGCTCAAGTTTATACTCTGTCACTTGATACAGCTTGAGCTAAAGGAGGAAACAAGGAGCCAAGGTGGCTTTTTGCTTTTGAATATGCCAGGGTACAATGGAAGCCTCACTGGCCTTGGAGTCAGGGAATCCAGCTCACTGGCTTCTTTCCACATGATGTTGGCCAAACAATGGAACTTCTTTGAACATCTATTTCCTCCTCCGTGAAATGGAAGAGCTAGCTGAGAGGTGGCCTCGTAGATCTTTTCATTCTCTGAAATTACATGAGTGCACAAAGAATGCCACTTTGAAGTGCAGTTTATCCAGGTTATGGGTTGTCTTTGGGTTTGGGGTCTGGAGACTTTGGGGCAGTTCATTCATGCAACATTCATCCGGTCATAAATTTGTTGATTTCGAATTTAACACCAAGTATATGCTGTACACTCTGAAGTGATTTTTGTGGTACAGATGACCAAAAGTAAACAATAAGGCACACACACACACACACCCCTACCACCACCAATACCACCACTACCACCACCACCATTGCCACCACCACCATTGCTACCACCAGCACCATCCATCTTTTCCTGCTGAACCCAGAATTAGGAACAAAAGGAAAAGAGAGTGAAAAGGCAACAAAACGAGTAATTATTGTATGTATAGGAATGCCGCTCAGATACTCGGTTTTCTCTTCTTTAGAAAAGGATAGCCACGTCTGTCCTAAGTATCAGGTCGAATGACATACAATTTCTGTGAGAACACTTCATAAAAATTTAAATTATCTTATGTGTAAAAGATTTCATTAGAGTTCTAATTCATCATTCAGATAAAATAATTCATCATGATTTTTTGTCCTTTCTGATAAGAGCACACGTCTATTAGTCATTAGTGACTTATAGCAATTACGTGAGGGAACTACTGCTGTTGACTTAGATTATGAATGAAAAATTATGGCACTCAGAAGCTAAGCAAATCACCCATGTTCTGTACCTAAGGCATGGCAGAACTGGAAAGCAAAGGTAAGCACCTCAAACTACCACATATGCTATTATGATTCTTCCTAGTTCTTAGCTCCCTCAATTATTGCTAAATATTGAGACTGCTTTGACCATAGACAGGGTGCTACATCTCCTGGGCTCAGGTTTTTCACTGAAAGACCAAGATGATATTAAGGTGTGGTGTAGTTGTGGAGAGAAATAACCTGAGTATTAAGTATATGGACCTGGGACTTTATATTACCTTCATAAATCTGAGTTTCATCCTCTATTCCAGAAGCTGAGTGTATTACTAGAACTGATTTCTTCTCTTTTTTTTATCAGAATTTAAAGGTCAGTTTGGTCTTGTTTCATCCAATTTTTTTTTTGTTTTATTTTCTGTCAATTTTTTTTCTGACTTGGAGACCACCAAGAGTTGTTCTAAATGGAGCAGTTATTTCAGTGGTGGCTTTAGAGAAGAATTCTGGTGTCATTTTTAGGTTTGTCTAGAGAAGCAGGGCATGGGAGAGAAAATGGTACATAGTGTCACTATTTCACAATAGGTGGCTTTTTCTTGAGTGGTTTTCCCTATGGATTGTAAAGCGAGTGATTTATGGCTTATGTGGTGCCTCCCTTTCAAGTATAAATAGGTACTTGAAAGTTGAACGTAAAACACATCTTGGTAAACCAATTATAATTGCCCAGCTGTCTTACATGTTTATTTCAGGCTTGAATGAATTTCAATTCTAATGTACTATCCAGATATTTTTTCACATGTTTCTCAAAAAGTATCTACCACAGATTCTGCGGTAAAGTCAAATCCTTGGGCCAATCGAGGCTGGGAGATTTGTAGATGTTTCTACTGAGATGAATGAGATGTGGGCCTTTCCAGGCACTCACACTGTGTACATTGGCATCTTGATATCCCAGGTGCTGTACACGGGAGGACTCATGATGTGGTAGACAGATGTGGACTCTGCCCTCCAGGAGCTTAGAAGGGTGAGGAGTGATAGGGAAATCCACCACTGAGATTGGTAGTTGAAGGTCTCCAGCCTCGTGATTTCACATATAATCTTGACATCATGAGAAGTGAAGTCTATATTTTGATTAGTGGGGCTAAAATTAGTAGCTGGAATTTCCAAACATATATTGTGTGGATTTCTCTCTGACTCTAAGTGATGCTAAAAGATGCTTTCTTGGCGGGGGGGGGGGGGGAGACCAACACCTATAGTCTAATAATAGTAATAATAATAATAATAATGCCAAATGCTATCATTGAAATCTTAAGTGCTTAGCATTGTGCTGTTTCCAATGTAGAAATAATTCTGATATATTTATAATAACCTTGTGCAGTAGGTATTGCCATTATCTCCATTTACATTTTTGTACCGAATAAGAGTTAATTCCTAGTGGCGTAGATTCCATCAGGGCAAGTTTGATTCCAGAACCTACATCCTTGACTGTGTAATGCTACTTCTCAAACTATATAGATGCATGTATGGGAAACCTAAAGCTCATACAGGCCTCCTTATCATAGAACTTTGATTAGTAGACTATTGAGCAGGGCTGGTAATTGGGGTTCTGCCTGGCTTTTTTTAAAAAAAAAAATATTTTTTATGTATTTCAGTACAGGGTCTACAAGGTCTCACTACACATATTGGACTCCTAGTGATTCTGTTTTCAGTCTCCCAAGCTCTGGGATTACAGGAGTACGCCACTACACCCAGTCTCAATTGCTGTCTCAGTGCAATCCCGGTGCCTGTGTGTGCCTAAGCAGGAGCTTTAATCCACTGCTGAGCTATCTGGCCCATCTTTCTGCCTGGCTTTGATGGCTTGAAATTTCTTCTTTGGGCTGCAACCTGTATCAAAGCACTGTAAAGCAGATACTTCTTTGGTCAGGGTCCCTGGCTAGGAAGCCAGTCATTCTGTGGAGCTTCAACCATGAGTACTTTGGTCTAAATCTGCTTTGTGGTTGACAGTGATAGAATCAGTATTTTCCATGTTCCTTTCCCAAGCATTATCTTTTTTTATTTATTTACTTTTAAAATAAATTTCCCTTTACATTTCCTATTTGTAAACTTGGTTAGAAATTCCACCCAGTGGTTTAGCATATGAAATTAACAGAGGGCAGAGCCACAGTTGGGTATTTAAGGAAAATTTTGGTTTAATATACCCTTAAAAAATGGTTAGACATTAGATCAGAACTCTTAGAAATCCTAGGTGCATTGGTCTTTTCTCTACATACTTTGACTTAATCATCTAGGATGGACAAAAGGTAGAGACATGTCTGTGGTTAGTGATGATTCTACTCTCTACATGGATAGTTAGCATAGTCCAGTGACGTCATTGGTGTCCAAATGGAGGGAGAGCTGGGGTTGCTACTTGCATCTAGTGGGCAGAAGCTAGGCATGAGGGATGGTGATAGCACCCTACAGTGCAGAGGACAGTCCTCTCCACAGAGGAATATCTAGAATACAAAGTCAGTTGTGCAGAGTTTCAGATACTCAGCTCTTGTATTTTTGAAAAAATAAGAGACATAATGGGGAAAAATGGTAGAATAAATTATCTTAGAATCTGGTCTTCATGAAATTCAGAATTCAGGGGAGGGGATTTTCTAATTTCAGACATGGCTTCAGCCCGGTTGGCAATCGATGTATCAAAGGAATGGGTTCATGTTTATTTCTGCCATAGAGACAGATGGTTTAGAGGAAATGAGCACTCCATGCCGGAAAGTTTCTCTTTTTGTGTGAATTCTGTGGTGTGGGAGGATCTACTCTTATTCTAGGAAGGAAAATATTTACGTTTCCTTATGAGGGCTATAGATGTGTGTCCTATGTCATTAATAACCAGCTTAGACCAACTGTAGGAACAAACACTGTCTTCTCTTAGAGCATGCCCA
Source organism: Octodon degus (assembly GCF_000260255.1). NCBI lineage: Eukaryota > Metazoa > Chordata > Mammalia > Rodentia > Octodontidae > Octodon > Octodon degus. Next base: position 3,701,568 of record NW_004524713.1, on the reverse strand, counting down.
GTTGGCTCACAAGAAGGTAAGAGCGGGACCCTATCCCATATTCCTATTTGTCAGTTTCAATCAACTTGAAGATTGGCAGTGAACAACTCTCCCCACCATATTATGTCTCACTTAATTTAAATTTCACCTCAGAGTCTCCCTGAATAGAGAGGAGTGAAGAAGCATAACACATTTCTCTCAAGCTGCATGGTGTCAATTCAAACATAATCCTCAATGTTGATTATTTAAAATTGATCTCCCATTTCCAAGAATGATAGCTTTATTGCGGCCAAATTGGTACATTTGTGATATTTTATCTCTTCCCTCCCATGCAATGATAGAGCTGACTTTTGTGAGTTGCTAACCATAGTTTACTGCAATCTCTGCAGAGCAATTGTCCATTTAGTTAGGAGCAGTATCTGAAAATGGACCAGCCTATCCAACCCTTCCCTGAGACAGAATGACACAGGGGCTTTCAAGTGACACCAAGGATGCTACTGCTCTGACAGGACACTAGGAGGAAGAATAGAAACAAGAACTTAAGACTTCTGACTGTGCAGACCAAATCCTCACCAAGGAAGGAAGAGGGGTTGGATCTGTTATCTGGAGTGCCTGTAGCTTACTCATTCTTTGAAAAGTTCATTGCTGATCTCTGCACCCTTGCTGGCCAGGCCTTGCATTGTTTTGGGGAGATGGAGGGACAAAAACATTGCCTCTGGGAGCAAAGGGTATCTTGGAAGAAATCTGACTGAAAGACAAATTTTCATAGTGCCCCGTGCTGTTTCCTGTTCCATCAATGCCGTGGTGTCATGTTTGGTTGGGTGAGGATATTCCATAGCACTGGAGTAGTGAGGGTGGGAAGGATGGAGGAAAAGACCAGTCTGAAGAGGCGTGCTAGAGGGAGATGTGCTGAATGTAGGCTTGAAGGGGATTGGGATTCCAAGGGAAGGCCGTGGGGAGAGTGGCATCTCATACAGATGAAGTACCACCTGCCAAGACTGTGACAGCAGAAAGCCTGGCACTGGATGTGCTGAAGAGTTGTATACTTTGAATAATACTGACAATAGATCAGAAGGCTGGAGGGCAGTGTGGAGCCAGCCATGACAGGCATGTGAGATGACAAGTTTATTTCAACCAACCTTCAAATTGTAGTTAATTAGCAGATTGTGACTGGATAGTTATTAATAGTGGTGGACTGTTGTTGTTTTTATATTTTGGAACCTAAACCATATGAAGGAATACATTTTACTTTCACTTTCAATAAAGATAGCCAGAGATATGCATAAGTGAAAGTTTTCCAAAGAAAACCTAACCTTGTTACCTTATTACATGAGATGCATTTTGATATTTTGTATTCTGTTCCACACAAATGCAATCTATTCCTTTCTGATGCATTTAAATACATAAAAAAGAAACCTGGTGCCTGCCAACAAAATTGATTTCAGCCTCTATTAATGAGAAAAGGTCCTGCAGTTTGAAAAACACTGCTTTTGAGTTTATCTGGTGGTCACATTCTAGCCCAGGGGAAAATTGTGCCAGGCTTGATGAAAACAGAGTTTTCAGGGAGTTCAGGGTATGTAAGTTAGAATCTGTGCCTTGCCCAATGTACACAGCAGGAAAAGAGCAAAGAGTTTGAGAGGTGAAACTGATAGACAGTTAGATATATTGTTCTGACTGCAGCGTGAAGAACCAGGGAGACAGAAGAGAGAAGGGTTAGGAAGCTGTGGCTGTAATTCAGGGAGGAAGGAGATGTGGGAACTAAGACAAAGATAGTGGAGACAGAGTTCATTAAAGCTCAGGTAGCATGCAGTGTCTGTCACCAAACCATGCTGTAGAACTCCTGCTCAGGCAGCTTGTTCCTGTGCTGCATCTGGACTCCCTGGTCCCAGTTCCCTGCTCTGAATCCTTGGCAGGATGCACTCTTTTATGCTGCCTTCTACTGCTGCTTGATGCCTTTGTGCAGAGAATGAAGGGCCCAGAAAGCCCAGGCTTCTACCTCCAGGCACTTTCTTTATCTCTCAAGGCCTTCCTTCTGGGCACAAGAATTACTGGGTCTCATTAGCAGTGGATTTTCAGGCAGCCTCAGAGAAACGTTTTAAATTCCACCCTTTATCTCTGCTTGACTCATCTTTGCTCACCTTGAAGGAAACTTCCAGCTGCAAGTCAGTATCTTAAGCTTATGTGAGCCCTGAAATGGGTCTCTGTAGCTTAGTAAGTATTTAGACTTAGGCCAATCTTGATTTCAATACTAGCTCTACCACTTCCACCCAATGCAGTCCTAAACACATGGCTTAAGTTCTTTGAGACTTGATTTCTTCATCCACAAAACAGGTTAAGTCCCAAGTCTGTTACAAAGTATTAAGAAGAAGAGTGTGTGAAAGCATTTGTCACAGATCAAATGTTTAAAGACTAGTAGCTAAAATAAACATTCAAAGCACCAATCCCTGGAAATTCAGCTGCAGGAATTCTGAGGAGTTTTACAGGAACCTTCAACCAGAAGAGTGCAGATCGGCCTGTGTGTATTGACTCTATGCTACTGGATGGTTTGGAAAGCATTCTGTGAAAGTGGCATTTGCTTAGTTCTTAGTCCAAGAGGAGATTTCTAAGAGGAAGCTAGAGGAAGAGGACCAGGGAGAGGAAGGGTTTTGATACACTAAGGCACATGTGGCAGGAATCCAGAGGCCAGAATACTGGCAATGTGTTAAGCTATCAGCATGCAAGGATTCGTGTATACAGTACACGTCCCATGATTTGCAGGCTTCTAATTTATTAATCAACCCAGGTGATGGGAGCAGTCTGCGGTGTCTTATCTTCCAGTTCTTGCTACACAGTGCCTGCAAGGTTGTCTTTGATGTGCATTATTCAGGTGACATTGGTTCTTGAGGGATAGCTTCTCACCCAAGTGCCTTCATAGCAATCAGCAGCACATCTGTGTGTGTGTGTGTGTGTGTGTGTGTCTGTGTGTGTAGGGGGTGGATGGAGGTGTGCACAAAATGGGGTATAACAGAGACATTCAGAAAGGTGTAGCCACCATCCCTGAGCACTTGCAACATTTGATTTGTGGCTCCAACATGACACTTGCTAAATATATGAGAGAAAAGTGAATACAAATGATATCAAAATCTTAGCTATATGATTTGAGGTTGTCTGGCACTTTGGAAAGAAGGGTATATATGAGGACTCCTTCCATCTATATTTGTTGAGTCCCCAACATGGTAGTCACTATACCAGTCTTTGGTAACACCAAAGCTTTATTGATCTTGGCTCTTCATGAGCCCTGGTGGGTAACTAGGAAGTGACTAAAGCCGCCAGATTGAAACGTATCTGAAGGAGTACAGGAAAGAAGTATAAATCGACATTAATGCAAAGGATGGACATTAAAATTAGTCTTGCAAAATTAAAGGAAGCTTTTAAGAAGAGATTTATGCTTGTATATGTTGTGTGTGTGTGTGTGTGTGTGTGTGTGTGTGTGTGTGCAGACATCATGTGTATTTTGATATAATGCCTAGAGTAACAGAGAATTTATCTGGAACCTGCATGTGCTGCTGAATGGTAATAGGCAGAAAAATGTAAGCAAGTGAGCCGGAGAAACCACAGCAGGGCCAGGTCATCAAGCCCTGTGAATGTTCTATAAAAGGCTTTGAACCTTATCTTAAAGCAGCAGCTCCCACACTTTATTATTTCAAGGTATGTTCAGTGTTTCAGTGATTTTGTCATGGTTCCCTAAGCCAAAGAAAAACTAATAATTCTATGTGTTTATTGGCTAGATTCAAACAACTTAATGAAATATTTATGCCCTAACAAGCTTAGTGACCATTTGAAAGAATGTAACGCATGCAAATCTAAAACAAAATAATTATTTTTATTTTGTTTATAATTATAGTTACCGACTCCTTCTCAAATTTGTGCTTGGATGCCTATAACATCATTTCCTCTTCCTCATTAATGTTGTATAGTACTTTGTAATGGTACCGAGTGTGAAAAATCCAAGTTTACAAAGATGTTCCATGCCTGAGCAGAATGCAGTGTGTTCTCATGTTGAGACTGTGCATGTCCTCAAAGTAGTAGTTCTTATGCTCCCCAGTGAAGCACAAATAACCCTGTATTCTGCTGAACCCTTGAAATATCCTGCTGTGTTCTGGCACATTTGCTCTGGCTCTCCTTAGCATCTTGTGAGCACCATTTGCAAACCATGTCTTAGAAACAATAGGTAGCTCTTTGGAGGATTTTGACCAGGTGTGAAGCATGTTTCCCTTGTCATCTGAGATCATTCTTACTAAATCCAGGAAATAGTTTGACAGTGGGAAGTTGAGAGTAGATGAAAAACATATGGCAGAAAACTCAAATGCTGTCATAAAGATCCTGCCTAGAGGGTAGATAGAGCATCTTGGCGAAAAATAGCATCAATCAAGATTTGAGATATACATTTTTTAAGATTTTATTTTGGAATAATGATAGATTCACAAAAAGTCACAAAAATCATACAGATGACTTTCACCTAACCTTTACCAAGTTTCCCTCAATGTTTACATTTGACATAGCTACAGTAAATTTCAAGCCAAGAGATTAACATTGATATATGCGTGTGTTTTCTATGGCATTTCATCATATAGGTCAACTTTTGAAACTACCACCATCATTGAGAAAACAGAATATATCATCACTATACAAATATCCTATGGATAAAACTCTTTCTTATCCCATATCTCTAAACCTTGGCAACCACTGCTGTTTCGTTCACCATCTCTTTGATTTTGTTATTTCGAGAATGGTACATAAATAGTATGGCGACATGAAATACTTTAAGGTGGTAGTGTTTGGTGAGTATTTGACTAGGAAGATTAAAAGGAAAGAAAAAGTCAGGAAGGGAAAGGGCAAGTTATGAATCACTGATTGTAGGTTAAATGAGAAAAAGAGAAGATGAATATTTTTGATTTGGTCAACTGAGTGGGTCAAGGTGTTTGTGGTGGAGGCAGAAGGTTCTGGAAGGCAAAGCAACTGTTTGAAGTTATATGTGTTTGAAATGATGACTCAGCTTTGAAAATGTTGATTTTACACCACATAAATCATCTAAATAGAAATTGGGTGGGCAGTTGTATAAATGGTTCTGGCCCATAAGAAAGAGCTGTGCTAAAAAATGAAATTTTCAGAGTCACCAGGATTCTAACAGTGGCCTGGAGGCTGAGTTACTTTTGAGGAAGTCTGTTTATCACTTGAGGTGAAAGGGATTGAGAAGTAGTGATAGTGGCCATCAGTACAGGAAAAAAAATCATGAATATTTGCTGTCCTAGATGTTAAAATGAATGAAGAATACCTGGCAGAGAAAAGTGGAGGTAATCAAGGGTCATAATTTATGGTACAGAAATTATGTATGAACTGATAATAAACATACTTGAAATCTTGATCTTGTCAGGAGTTATTTAAACAGAATGTTAACCCCAAAAGCTAGATTGGAGTGTGGTCAGAAATGAGAAGAAAAAGAGTAGACATTTTATTTTATTTTTGAAAGAATCATGGCTACAAGCGGGAGTGGAGATGTTTTATTTTTGTTGGCTTTTAGAAGGGAGCGAACAATAAAGAGAGGGAGAAACAGATGCTGTGGTTCAAGGTGGGGTTATTTTTGATGATGAAGCTCTGGAGAGGCAGGAGGGGAAAAAGCACAGGTGGAGGTAAAAGGAGGGATGCTGTTCAATTGAAACAGGAAGAAAGAAGAAAGAGAATTGCAGATGCAGATAAGTCTATAAACTTCATTTGTGTGGGCTTACAGGGACATATGAGGGCTTCTGTTCTCTTTGTAAAGTGGGATGTGGAGCCAGTGGCTGAGGAGGGGGTACAGAGAACCCCAAAAAACAGCATTTGGAGAAGCATGGAATGTGTTTATCTGCAGGATGAAAGCAAGTTCTTATTTCAGGATATATAAAAGGCTTACAAGGAAGCAGGCCTTTGTTAAGGTAGGCATTCGCCAGTTTCCTATATCATGGCTGCAGTCCATGAAGCTGGGATATTATTCTCAATATAACTGGGTAACAGCATGGGCATTAGAAGTGTTGGATTCCACGTGGTAGAGTTTGCCAAACTGATGAGCAGAAAAGACAATTGGGCCAAACACTTGACAGCATTCGCCAAAACTTAAAAATAGAGCTATCATATCACCCAGAAATCCCACTACTAATTATAGCAGGAGCATCTAAGGATATGAAAAGAGTATCAGATATCTGCATACCAATGTTCATCGCAAGGTTATTCATAATAGCTTCATGTGGAACTAACTGTCCATCAACAGATGAACAGGTAAAGAATATGTAGGGCACATACACTGTGAAATACTATTTAACATTTAAAAAGAACGATAATCCTGTCACTTTTGACAAAGTGGATGAACTTGGAGGACATTCTGTTAAGAGAAATGAGCCAGCACAGGAAAAAAGAACCTGATATTTCTCATTGATGTGTGGAATCAGAAAAAGTCAAACTTAAGAGCAGAAAGTAGAACAGTAGTTACCTGGAGCAGAGTGCAGTGATGCCACCAGTTCATATAAAAGTTCAGTTAACCAAAAGCAATAAATCCAGAGTTCTCTCATTCAGCATTGCGATTGTAGTTAACAAAAATGCAAAATCACAGAGGGAGTGTAAATAAAATAATTATGTTAGTTAATGCATTTGTAAATTAGATTAGCCATTCTACCACTGCAACCCGTTAGATTGTACACTTGTCAGTAAAAATTGAGAAATTAAGGTTTTAAAAATGAATATTAGTTAAAATGAATATGTGGATAGCAGTTTTTGACCTTAGTTGACTATCAAAAGGAGGTGAAGAAAGTGAATACTAAATAAAGGGAAAAGAGGTGGTCATGGACTTCACAGGTCTCTAAGTATTTGGAGAGAAGGTGTCATGAGACAGTTTGGGATCCTTGTCAGAGCCGGAATTGTGGGTGATGTTAAGTTATAGAAGTAACCTATGTTGGGATAAGAAAGAGTGAAAATAGACCTGCTAAATAACCTGCAGGTCTTGTGGGATGAGGAAAAAGAAAAGAGGGCAGCAACAGCTGCGGGAGTAACCAAGAACTCAAGTGCTTTTGTGTCCTTGCTCCCAGATGCCTAGCAGGTTCTCACATATAGTACAGCCTAAACATTAATCTTGGACACATACGATGGGACCTTGTTATGTTCAACTAAAGTAACTATAAGGCTGAGACTCAAGAGATATAAAAATAAGGACCAAAGGTGGCATAGAAGCCTTTTTGCTCTAGCCCTCACTTTGCTTGCATTAAGTGTTTTTGTGTCTGTTTGTGGCCGGCACCCGTGAGTCTTTCCCAACAAACCTAGAAAAGAATTTGGGATCTGAAAGACAGTGAGGGGAATGTCACTGAATTGTCATTGAATTGGAGAGGTGTTTGATGCTAGGACATGGAAGCAAGACTGGTTCTAGAGTGAAGACAGTCATGTGCCTAACTGCACAATGACCATGAGAAAATATGCAGTGAGTTATTTAGGTTAGCCTTTTATTTTTTTTTTTTTAATTTATTTGGTACAGAATCTTGTTATGCAGCTCAGACTCATAGTGATTCTCCTGTCTTAGCCTCTCCAGTATTGTGACTATAGGCATGTGCCCCCACACCCAATTTCAGTGGCCAGCATATCACATCCAGGGTTCTGGGGCTGGCATGGTGTGTGGTACTGGGGATCAAACCTGCGTCCTTGCGCTTGCCAGACAGGTGCTTAGACTGCTGAGCTATCTCCAGCCCCTTACGTTAATTTTATTTGCCTATTTTCTGTTGCTATAATAAAATACTTGAAGTTGGAAATTTATACAGAAAATAAGTATGGAATACATACTTTAGGAATATGGCACTTGCATTTCTTCTGCTGTGGGAGAGCCTTCTGCTTACATATTAACATGTGTAGGGCACCCAGTGATGCCCACTGGGGTGGGGGCAGGATATGAGGCAGACTAACTTTGCATGGAGACAGGAAGAGAGTGTGCCACCAGAGCCAAACTGTGTATTCTCTTACTTAGTGTTTCACTTCTAGAGACCAGTGTGAATCCCTTCCCAGGTTGGGCTCCCATAACCTTGCACTAGGCTGTACCTGTTACAGCTTCCACCATCAGTGTACCACCATGCTGGCCCACACACACAGCTCACAAACCTGTGAGGGAGGAATGATCTCCAAACAGTAACAACTCTTTTACACAACAAGGTCCATAGGGATCCAAGGATCGCTTCTCTTTACAAGGGCAAAGTAACTGACCCCTGAAGTTAAAGGAGGAAAGTTTTATTTTAGTTTGAAGAGGTTTCAGTTCATTATCTGCTGCCTCCAAGGCTGAGGGGCAATACCAAGGAGAAACAGTTCATGGCAGGCAGAAGGCAGCAAAAGCAAGTAAGAGGCTAATTGCAGGTAACTAGCCGGAAGCCTCTTCCTGTCCCATACATTGAATCTGTAGCCCTAGTATTGCCGCATGAGACAATCACATTCTCTGGATCCAGCTACTCTGAAAAAGACCACCTGTGATCCCAGGAGTCTTTAGGGGGACATGAAACCCAAGCCATAACAGTGGGAAAGAAGAGAAAAGCATGGGGAAAAAATCAGTTTCTGAAAGATTTGTATTTGAGTCTTGTTCTTTAGAAGTTAGCCTTTGGAGTGATTTATTCTCTCTGGGCCTTAATTTTCTCTCCTTTAAAGAAGAATTTATAATCTTTACCTCCTCCACAGAGCTATAGTGTGAGGCTCAAAAGAGAAAGTGAAAGTAAGTGTGCCTATAAACCCTGCAATGTCATGTAAATACGGTCCTTTTGTTCTTGTTTTCTGGCTCTGGGGAACTGATTCTGAAGTCTTTCAAGTGCTCTGATGGAAGATAGTGCTTTGGTACCTAATAATTGCATTCCGATGGCCTGATTTCAGACTATCATTTTAGAATAACAAAATGAACTGCTGCTGCAATATTGAAGATAGACTGTTAGAAGTCTTATCTTTTAGATGCCCAGAATAAATCTGCGAGAATAGTTGACCCAGACAAACTGACCGATGGAAGGATAACTTGTGCTTCAACACAGTGAGTTCAATGATCTTTGGATTTACAAAAAGGTGCTGGACTACTGTTCAGCAAGAGGAAAATGGAGACTGCATTGCACTTCCTGTACACAGAACAGAATTCTTACACTCACAGTTTCCTCTCAGTCACATATGTTAGCATTACTGTCAGGAGTGATGGCAGTGGCAGTGGCCACACAGCATAGAAGCAGAAATAAGGGGCGAGGGATCCTTTATTAACTGAAGCCCTGGAGAGGACCAAGGGCAGGGAGATGGGCAGATACTCTGACCTGGGACAGGGGTGATGAGACTTCATGGAATTTTGTTAGGGGTGGAGCTTGAGGGCTGCGTTCAGCGACCCGCAAAGAGCTGATTGGAGGCTCCCTTGTGTTTATGGGAAAGGTGAAAGGAAGTTGTATCCAGGGCTGGAGTGGGGGAAAAAGGAGGAAGTGGTCATAGGGAAGGCAAGCTGTTGTTTTGGGGATTCAGCCATGTTGGATCAGGGCCATGATAACTTAGCCATCTGTACTCAGGTTATAACCTATCAATTATTATAATTATTGTTATTGCCTTTCTCATTATCATTGTTAGGAGGGGCAGGCAAAGTTACTATAGAAGCAAGGAGTTTGCAAAAGGAGCTACTGTACTCCAGAAGTTGAATCTCCTGCCTGTAGTTGAGCAGAAAGTTAGAGTAATGAGGGAACAGAATCTCAATTGAAATTTATTGATCAAGAAGGAAGTTAAGAGGGCTGGGAAGATGGCTCAGTGGAATAAGTGCTTGCCTGGCAAGTGCAGGAGCCTGAGTTCAGTCCCCGGTTACACACACACACACACACACACACACACACACACACACACAGGAAGTTAAGGCTGGGCATTGTGGCATACACCTATAACCTCAGCACTCAGCAGGCCGAGGTAGGAGGATCATGACAAGTTTGAGATCAGCCTGGGCTACAAAATGAGCTCAAGTCCAGCCTGAACTACACAGTGAGACCCTGTCTCAAAAAATAAATTAAATATAAATAAAAAGGAGGAAATTCAAAAAAGAAGGCAACTATTAAAAAGAACGGATCTACTAAACTTGTTTGATATGATGTTAAATGCCAGATGAAAGCCTAAAGCTGTGCAGCCCTATGAAAGATATTGGTCTTCATGACTTTCTTTTGCAGTTACTCCTGCAATCCTACTTAAAAATGAGGACCTCATGGCTTAGAGAAGTAATTCACCTATGAACAGGAGGTTGCATGATTGGGGTTCAAACCCAAGCAGCCTGCTTCCACAGTCTAAGCAGAGAACTGGGGAGGAGAGAGGAGAGCAGCATCCAGAGACAGTCCTCTGTGAGGCACTGCATTATGACTTCAGCAAATGTCCCCCTAGACCTTCGTGTGTGATACTAAAGGCTTGGATGGAATGATTGCTAAACATTTTTCATCTTTTTAGAATTATAAAAATACAATCCACAAACAGAAATTACATGTATTTAACATATAAGCTTGATGTTTTGGTGAAATGGGAAGTGCTTGCCACAATCAAGCTGATTAATATATCCATCACTCTGTGCGGGAACGCTCACCCCACCTCTCCCCTACCCCTTTCCTCTTGCCTTTATCAGCACACATTAGATTTATTCGCCTAGTAAATTTCAAGTGTATGGTACAGTATTAAGTCCAGTTGCCACGCTGTCTGTTAGGCCTCCTACTTTTATTCATTATACAGAGCTGAAACTTCTTACATTTGAACAAACATCTTCCCATTACTACCTCTCAATCCACTCCTGGCAACCCCTATTTTGCTTTTTACTTTGATTTGTATTTCTTAGTACAAATGAGATCATGCAGTGTTTACATTTCTGTATCTGTTTTTATTTTGCATAGTGTCCTCCAGGTTCATCCATGTTACAAAATTGGAATTTCTTTTTTGTAAGTCTGAAAAATACTTCTCTCTCTCTCTCTCTCTCTCTCTCTCTCTCTCTCTCTCTCTCTCTCTCTCTCTGCTCTTGCTGTGTGTGTATTTGTGTATGTTGCGTATGTGTGTGAAAATTATTTTTCCACTTGTTTGGAGATAGGCTCATGCACTTTTATAGTGTTTGCATGCCTTGGTGTGTATGTATGTCTTGCAGGGAACATAGGAGTGCAGATATCTCCGCAGCATACTGGGTTCACTTTCTTCAATATTTACCCACAAGAAGGACTGCTGAATCCTATTTAATTTAAGTTGCAATTTGGAGGGAACCTCCCTTCAGTTTTCTAAAATGGCAATATAGGTTTACATTCCTGACAGTAGTGTACAGGACCTCTTATCTCCACATTTACACCAATGCTTATCTAAAAAACAAACAAACAAACAAAACCAAAACACAAAAACAAAACAAAAAACTAGCCATTTAAACATCTATTTTGCATTGTCGCTTTTTCATGATAGGTTTTTGTGTTGCTATTGAGTTAAATTTCTTAAACATTTTGAACATTAACCCCCTCATCAGATTTCCAGCCTGGATATCTTTCCCCATTCCATAATTTACCCTTCTTCTTTACTCATTTCCTGTGCTGTGCAGATACTTTTAAGTTTAAAATAATCTCGTCTGTCTAGTTTTGCTCCTCTTGTGTATGTTCTGGTGTCATATACATGGTGTAGCATGGTTCATTCATTGCTAGGAATATTTTTTGTGGATTAACTATTTTAAAATCTTTATGCATTGGGTTGATTATTTTTGTATGTAGTTTGTGAAGTAATGGTCCTATCTAACTCTTTTGCACATGTGCATCTGGTTTTCCAAAGACCATTTATTAAAGTGACAACACTTATTATTGCATGCTCTTAGTATGCTGCTCAAAGGTCAGTTAAACGGGTAGGTATTGATTTGTTTTTGGTGTCTCTATTCTGTTGTATTCATCTGTTTTTAGGTATATGCCATTCTGTTTTAATTACTATAACTTTGAAATATATTTTAAATTCAGGAAGTGTGAGTTTCTGAACTTTTTCTTAATTGAAATTGCTTTGGCGATATGGGATCGTCTGTGGTTGCATTCAAGATTTAGAATTTCTTTTGTATTTCTATAAGGAATACTATTGGAGTTTGTATAGTGATTAAATTTAATTTGTAGATTGCTGGGTAGTTAGGAAACTTTCATGTTAAGTCTTCTAATCAATGAAAATGAGTTGTCTTTCCATTTATCCATGTCTTATCTAATTACCTTCATCCTTGTTTTATAACGGCTCAGTGTGAGTCTTTCTCTTGCACTTAAATACTTCATTTATTTTTTTTTTTTTTTTTTGGCAGAACTTGGGATTGAACTCAGGCCCTTGCACTTGCCAGGGAAGCATTTATTCCACTGAGACATCGCCCCGGCTCCACTTCATTTATTCTTGCCATTATAACTGAGATTGATATTTTTGGTCATTCATTGATACTTTACAGAAAGGCTATTGGTTGCTGAGTGTTGATTTTGTACTCAGCAACATCACTAAATGCCTTAGTAAGGTATAGCATGCTTTTTGTTATTATTTAATCTTTAGAATTTTCTGCAGGTATGATCATATAATTTAAAAACAAAGATCATTTCACTTCTTTTCTGATTCTGATATTTTTTGAAGTTTGTGTTGTCTAATTACTATGGGCAGGATTTCTGGTGCTGTACTGAATAGAAATGATGAGAATTGTCTCCTTGCCTCTACTCCATCTTAGAGAAAAACTTTCGGTTTCCGTTTTTAATCATCCACAATTCTTATCTGTGTGCTTTCTCCATTTTCTCTTCATGTATGTTTCCTCATCCTATTCTTATTTATGTTTATATATACCATCTATATGTATGATTTATTTATTTATTTATTTATTTATATTTTTTTTTGCGGAACCAGGGATTGAACTCAGGTCCGTGCACTTGCCAGGACTTATTCCACTGAGCCGTCTCCCCGGCCCCTTATATGTATGATTTAAAATTCAGGAGAGAGTTACCTATTGGAAATAATCAATAATATTTATAGATGAGGTAGCAAAGACTGCGGGCTGATAGGTTATCTGTCAAGTGTTCGTGGTACCTTGGTTCATGAATGCTTTCATTTGCAAATAATTTGGTTTGCAAAGAGAGGTATTTGGAAAAAAGTGTTTTTGCTTACAAACTCTACACCATAGACAAAGCCAAGCATTGCCTTTTTCTTGCATAAACACAAATATGACCATCGTTTCCACAGTCATGAAACAGACTAAGCCTATGAACTGAGGTATCACTGTATATGGTAAGGGACCGAACATTGACTTTTATGCAGATTTTCTGATCTGATGCTTAAGATTTATTTATTTATTTATTTATTTATTTATTTTTTGCAGAACTG